>NC_054056.1:44459940-44766861 GCF_017639655.2 Falco naumanni
CTGAAAGGTTATTTTGGCCCTCAATGAGGAAAATACTTGTTTTCCCTCTTCAGAAAAGTAATTTCCAAGTGGTCAGACTGATGGCATGGCAGACATAATGAAGTCTGTCAATTCATAATCAGTTTGTGCAAATGAAAATTATTTTTTTCCTTACTGTGTCCTTAAGCAACATTTTCCTGATGAAAATATTCGTGGATTGTTTGTTTTTTTTGGTTGTGGTTTGTTTTTGTTTTTTTTTGTTAATCTCACCCTTCCTCCTAAGCCAATCTGAGATTTCTGCATCCCTTAGCACTGTTTAGAAGAAAAGATTTGGTTATCATAAGATCGTGGGTGAAAGACAGGACAATGGAAAGCTTGAAGGAGTAAAGGTCCAGATAGAGATGTACTGGCAGTTCTATGAAGAGCTTGTCACAGTGCCTGTTGTCTCTCTACCTCTGTTCCATTTGCTCTGCTGGTTAATCATTTGCTTGAGTGCTCAAGTACCATGGTGATGGACACACTACCAGTGCCATGGACCCAGCATGCTGCGTATTCATTAAAACATTATTTTTGAAAGGAAACACAAAATAAATACAACTTTTGAAAATCCTCAGCATACCTAACATTGCTGTTTACCTTCCTTTCTAACAGTACAAATTAGTATGGTAGGATACAGTCCTCTTCCTCCCATTTTAGGTTTTCATTCTGCTGTTGATATCCACAGCTTTCTCATGAAAGCATAAGTGGTTTGAAAGGCTTCAGACTTCTTCCATACGTTGAGTATAGCACGTTTGTGCATTGGCCTTTCTGTGCAGCTATTGAGATGTTTGTTCCATTGTCATCAATACTAAAATCAGGGAGAGGGCCCTGGAATATAAGCCAAATGCATCCTTGGTCTACTAAGCCCTAACATTTTGCTAGTGTGATCTTTGTGAAACTAGGGGTATTAAGTGCAACTTTGAAAATCCTGGCTAGCAACTAACTGCTGGAATGCCATCTGGCAAGCTATTTTTCTTCCTTCTCCAAATATGAAGCCTTCTGCCTGAGTAGCTCCAATACAGCATCTCTTCTGCAGCATCACATTTTGAGGTCTGATCGTCACACAGACCTCTGTCGCCCTTTTTAATTTTTATAGTACAGTGCTATTTAAATGTCTGTCTGAACACGTATGGTGGCCGCCAATGGAAAGTTAGCACTGAGCAAGTTTCCCACAGAGGGCATTACTGTGCTAGCATCTCTCCAAGATAACTGCGCAGAATGTAGGAACGAACGTTATTGCCTCTTCATCATGTGTACCTTACGAGTTTGCTCCTGGTTTTGGTATCTTGGATTGCTTCACAACACTGCTCTCTGAACACCGGTGCCTGGAGCAGATTGAACTAGCATACTGGCAGTCAATGAACCCCCAGCACATGAAGTGCCCAGGAGGCAAACTAAACCACAGAGGAGGGAATCAGACAGAGCTAGATGTAAGGTATGCATCCACTGGAGCTGGGTAATTGTTCCTGAAACTCTGCTGATCATAAAAGCTTGCTTTAACTTTTGCCACAGCCCTCAGGAAAGGGAAAAGACATCCTTTCCCTCTTACATTTCCCTCACATGATAAAAAAGTACCAAATATTTTTTTCAGGCCTATCTTACCATCTGCTCAGACAGTAATTAGCTCACCGATTGGTGTGGGCTGAGTTCCATTAATATATGGTAAAAGCATGCAGAAAAGCTCAAAGCTGAGACAGTGATGCAGGGATGCTCTTTATGTCTCCCTGGCATGAGGTAGGAAGGGCCTGTGATGCACTGCTTGCCAGAAGCTGGAGACACAAACAATGTGAAGAAAAAGCAATGCCATTTGAATCTCCCATATTACAGATATGCACCACCACCCCCGCCCCCCCACCATTAAAAAAATAAAAAAGTATAGTAAAACCACTAAATATAGCAATCCTGTTAACATTACTGAGCAAAGAGTGAAATTTCTGGGGCTTGTGGGTCAGGACAGCGGTCTCCTCCCTAGCCTGCTTCCTGTAAGATCTCAGCTGATGTTGTTGCAGGGGTGGTAGGAGGGAAGGCAGGACTTACCCTTTAAGGATTTAATTTGGAAGGCATTGGAAGTGGGGTCCCCTCCTCTCTATCCTTCTGCAGTATGGGCCTTTCCACCTTGGCCCCATCTGGTCCTTGAACTCTCTAGAATCCACAGATCCTTGTAAAACATACAGGTACAGCAACTCTGCTCTGCTCTGGTGTTTTGCTGGGGAGAAAGAACAGCCCTTGAGGAAAGGGGTAAATGAGTGCTGCTTGCCTCCTGTGCCTCTCCTAACTCCGTGAGCCAAGGCAGGTAGAGTCATACCACTCTCCCCGGTGGAAGTCGGGCCAGACTGCAAGGGAAGGTGCAAACCAAACAGGGTGCAGGCTAGTACTGTGGGGTATCAAACCTTAACAGTCCTGGTGCCTGTAGTACAACTGCAAAACTGGACTGTGGCACCAGAGTATGGGCTGCTACTATTGACATGGCAAACATCTACATGCGGATTCTACAAGTTGTCCCATAAAATGCTTTTGTTTCTGTGTTGCTGCCAGTCATGCAAGCAACCCCTCCTGCCAACCATTTCCTCTTCTTCATTAATCTGCAGTAATCTCTTTGGTGTTCCTTTGCATTAAATCTGAGGGGTATTCATGGGTACAGTTCAATTAACTCTCTCATCCTTCCTTTCCCAAGGGTGTTCTGTTTTTGAGAACCACCCTAGGAACACGTGCGAGTTGAGCATGGATAGAGGCATCTCCTGCCAGCAGATCTGTGGACTTGTTTTTTTCCATGGACTGTTGTCTGGACCTTGGCAAGCCTTTGGAATCTTTCCTGGATGAGCAGTTCTGGATTATTCACCAATTTTTTGTGAGCTGAAGTGAAAATAAACACGAGCTTAGGACTCTGAGCTCAAACTCAAACCCAGGCTTTCCTAATGTGAGCCCAGAACTGAGAGTTTTAAATTAGCCCTTTATGGATTATGAACCAGTGACAGAATTAGATTTTGAATCTGAATGGCATCCAAGTTCTGTGATACTCATGTAAATGTACTAGCTTAGTGCTTGCAGTACGTCTACAGCCTGCTATTCATTTCTAACTGGTGGCATTTTCCTTTTTGGATACGGTGGGAGAAGCTGTCAGGCTTTACTGTTGGTGTTGGGTTTGGTACTTCATGATGGTAACAAAATCTGCAGATGTAGAAGCATGATAAACACTCGCATATGAGGGTCAGAAATGAGTCCATTTCTAAACAATCTTAACACCTCTTGGAACAGGCAGAGGAGTCTACGTAGGTTGCACAACTGCAGCCATTGACTGTTCACTTTCAGAAAAGCAGCCTGTCCTAAATCACTTGGTAATTTTGGTTTAAAACAGTAGGCCCAAATCCAAACTGGGTTCAATTTTTCACAGGTATTGGGACACCTGGGATGAAAAGTATGCAAGGAAAGGAAAGCAATCACCTGGTCTAGTGCTGAAAGGATTAATGAGGAATTAAGGAGAGGAAAAAAAAGGCTGCTAGAGTCATGTTTCATTTTTCAGTCTCTTCACTGTCTGCCAGTCCTTCACATGAGTGCTAAAAATTTCATTTAAAAATTAAAAATATATTTTAAAGAATAATTTAAGACACTCAACATGCAGTACTAATGTTGGGAAATTGCAGCTTTGTTTTCTGACACAATCTTACATTTGTGGCTAAGGGAAAACTTGATTATTTCAGTGGATTGCTGGAGAAGTATATGTGAATATGACTATCCATTCTCACCTTAACAGATTGACTTGGAAACCTTCAGTTTCAAAGAAGGTAAAGGTGTCAGAGCGAGTTCATATAGAATAGATGAGTTTTCTGGAAAAAGTCTCCCATTTGAAAAACTTCCATAAAAAAATCACATGACTGGCACGAGACAAAGTACTTTTGTTTTGAGTGTTTGCTGGTCCCAGTGAAGTTGATGCTACTTTGGGAACTGACTGAAGCTGTTAGGACTTTAGTTACAGACTGGTGTAAGTGTTGAAGATGAAGACACTGATCATTAAAGCTATGTCAGTTTCTCAGCAATGAATTGATCTTCTTTTTGGGTTAAGTTCAATGCTTTTGAGTGAGAACCCTTGATTTACATTAAGTGTTTCTCAACTATTGTTGGGGGGGTATTAAGCTGATGTCTTGCTACGGTTTGTGGAGCCACCAAACAAACAAGCAAAAAGAAAAGAAAAATAGAAAAACAAACAAAAGAAAACCCCACAGAAAATAATTATTTAAGTTTGGTGGCTGCTGTTGAATGCGCTTGTCCTTCCCTCTTGCAGCTGCAGAACCTACCAGCGTTGCAGGTAGATTGTCCGACAGCTCCCTTTCAGACTGTTGCCAATCCTGCTTCATGGATCAGCCAACAACTGCCTCTTCAATCGTGCTTGCACCTGTTTCCTCTTGTTCTGGAATAAACAGTTTTGTCTGAAAAGAGCATTGACAAAGGCCAAAGTTGCACACCCAGCCTGGTCCACTGATATAAAGGAAATCACATTTTCTTGGTGCTTGTAGAATGAAAGTAGCAGCTGTTACCATGGAAATAGTCAATTTATGAAAGGAGAAGTTTTGAGGATGCTGAACATCACCACTAATCCAAGAGATTGCAGTCAAGACAAAAGGTTAAAGTTGGAGATGTGCTAATTAGAAGATAGCCATGTTTCTGATAATGTGAGGATGGATACAAAAGAATTCTATTTGATAAAAATGCTGTTGTCCTGGCTAATCCCTTGAACCTATTATTTTGGATACACAATACGGATTAGATTGATCCCTAGTATAAATCCACTGATTTGTGTTCTGATAGGTGTAAACTTGATAGGTATAAATAGGCACTATGTCCTGGAAAGATTCTTTCAAATACTTCCTTAAAATGTGTTTTAAGAGTTGTTTTTTCACATTCCCTTTTTTCAGATATTTTCCTGCGTTTTGTTTTATATTTTACAAGTACTGATGTCCTCTCTGTCCTTTTTCTCTCTGCTCAACACATTTTCTGTGGTGCAGAAATTACTGTGGTTCTTCAGATTTCTCCGTAAATGTGCTAAAAATGTTATCACCAAATAGAGAAAAGGCTCTGTTATTTCCACTGCACTTCCTCTGCTGATTGACTGTGCCAAGACAAAGCAAATAGTACAGTAAAGTCATCATCTGCAAACAGGAATGTTTGGGCCAGATCCTCTCTGCTCATACAAAGAGCCTGATCTTCACTGTCTTCAGGAGAGATGCCTCTCTCTCCACAAGTTCTGAAAATACAGCAACATACTATGTCCATTAAATTTCTCAACTTTAGAGCACTGAAAACCCATCTGACAAACTTAATCTGAGTGCCTAATAATAATTTTAAAACAATTCCACAGCTTACCCTGGATTATTTCACAAAAGTCTTAATTATTCTTAATTAAAGCTCCTGTTGATTGTATTTGTGCGAGCCCTAGCTATTCAAATAATCTTGGGCCCTACATTCTTCTTATTTATTTTCACTTAAAAGTAGCCTGCATTATCTCAAAAGCCTTTATCTGTATAATTAGTTTTACATGGATTTTGTAATGAAGACTCTATGTGAAAAATGGAAAATAGAATGGTAAATGTTGTTGGATATGTCTTCCAAAATGACACCAGTAACATCAAAGCAGTAAAAATATCACCACCACACTATTCACGGAAGAGCTAAAGGACATTTTGTGACCAGTAGATGCAAGCAGTGGGACTGGGCCATTCTAGAGGGCATTACAGTATGTGATACTTGCACTTGTATCTCAAGCTCCAACTTAAAGGCTGTAATTTTGCCCTAACTCTTCTATTAGGGAGACTGTTTGAGAAACCCATAGGCTTATTGCTAGGTCCCTTCTTTACAGCCTAGGTGAATGTGTGGCATGTATACCGCCTTCCCCCCCCTTCTTCCCCACCACTTTTTGCTCTTTAACTTGAATAACACTTTTACCACCTGGAGGTATTTTTCTCAAGGCATTTCTAGGCAGCAGTTATACCCTTACTTAGCGCTTTTATTGTTAGACTAAACAGCTCTCTTGCTATCTTTGGATGGAGGATCTCCATTCCTTCACTCATTTTATAAGCCATTCTTTGTACTTTTCCCCATTGAGTTCATCTTCCTTGAATGTATATAGGACTTCAGGTGAAGCACAACCTACACTTTGGACATGATCACAGAGGACTCCCAGGTTCTACTGAAAATCTCCATCCTTATGTCCTACAGTTTCACTTGACTTTTTCATCATGTTACCCATTTTGTCATCCTGTCATTCACAACTACAGTCCTGACGTGTCTCTACCTGGTCATCTCCCAGGTTATATCTGAATTTTCTGCAGATGATCTTGGTGTTTATTGCATTTCTATGGCTCCCATTTTCAAGCTGCTGTATTTGTATGGTTCCATTGTTCTTATGTATTGACAGTACAAGAGTGCACAGGTACTCTTCTACCTGAGTCACAGTGATCAAGAGCTATGAAAGGGTAGCAGAAGCCCAGGATGGATTCTGAAGACCATCACTGCTAATCTCAGTTAATTTGATGCATCCCTTGTTAATGACACCTACCTGTTACTACTTCTCCTTTAGCTGTTTTTTAACCACCAAAAAGGTCTTCTCCTTAGTCCTCACATTCCTTAATACTGTTTAACATGATGTCAATTGCATTCCTAAAGTCCTGAAAGATGAGATCTATTACACTTCATCTGTTCAGACAATCACTTACCTCATCTAAGAAAACTATAAGGATAGTTTGTGTGGTGTCCTGTTGGTAAACTGCTCTTGCATGTTATCCCGTTTTTCATTTATCTCTGTGTCTATATACTGCCTCCCTCAAAATGTATTTTAAGACCTTTCATACTAATGAGGTCAAATGAAATAGCTTGCAATTTCCTCTTTTCTGCTCTTATTTTTCTTCACAGATATTTTTTTTTATGTAGAGAAGCCGTATTTCTTATTTTTCAGTTTCACTCCCAACTTGATGGTGCTATTAAAAATATTCGTCACTGTACCAACATTACACATCAGAAATTCTTAGAAGTCAGAGACAGTTATTAACCAGACTTCAAGCTTGATGCATTTAACTTTTTGAGTTGAGCTTTTGTGTTAGCTGTGGTAGTTTCTATTTGCATATCTGAATTCTCATTATTCACCCTGTCTTTGTCTCTAAATTCAACTTAAACCTTCTGATTGAAGATTGTGGCAAAATACTTATTCAAGGACTTTCCTTGTGTTGTCTTTAGTCTCTACTCCATCCTTCCTCCAGTGGCACAGCATTTTTCCTTGTCTTTTTTTTATTTATACTACCAAAGAGCCTTTTACTATTTGTTTTCATATTCTTTGCAAGATGTAACTCCGTTGGGTTCTTGGCAATTCAAACTTTATCTTTGTACCTCCTAACTTCTCAAATGTTTTTAGTTTGTTCACAGTACCTTTGGCATTGTGTGGACTCTGCTTAATTCCAGTACCTTATTTTTGACATGGTTATTCATTCAGGTTAGACCTGGGATCTCTTCTTAGAAGGTCCTGTTAGTTGCTGGCTGCGACTTTGTAAAAGCCATTAGTTCAATTTACTGTCCTTTTCCTGTGCTACAGAATAAACATCACTTGAGAGAACGCAAATGCGTTTTCAATTGTTGTTTTACAATGCTTTTCTATGCTAGTGCAACGCTAAAGTTCCTGGGCTTACCTTGCTTCTCTCTTACATAAATAATCCTACTCATAATCAAAGTCATAATCAAAGCTATGAAGATAATTTGTGTGAGAAAAGGGTTGCAGATCAGGGTCTACATTCCTTCAAGTACTTTTACTAGGTGCAGCATTTGCTCAGAATAGTGGCTTTTTTAACTGAACTGTAAAAGCTGTTTAAGCGATACATGTGCAGTATCAGAAAAAAGTGCAGGATATTTTGAAAGATGAAACTGCTTAGAAACTGAAGGATGCAGGGATTTGTCCAGGTGCCCAGTATTTCTCTAATAACGTTTTTGCCACTTCACTCGGGTTTTATTTCTGTCTTTTTAAGTATTATTAGATTTTCTTTTGGCACCCTGGTGATTTGCAAATGTGTAAATCTTTGTACTGTCCTGAATGCCTAGGGAAACAGTTTTTCAAAAAACTAAATTCTTGCATGAAGAAAGTTTCTTGGTAACTACCTATTACTTGGAATTTTATCAGGTCTCAAAATATATCATGGCTGTGTTGCATTAACACTGGAAAAGCATATTCAGCAGCATACTCTGCCCCAAAAAGCTTGCAATTAAAATGCATAAAACACATCCAGAGCCAAAAGAAGCAAACATTTTTTTATGGTCACTGTGAAATGTGGGAAATAAGCCAGTGTCATCCATTTAGGGCATGACCAGTAGCTGGACTCAGTCTCCTTGACTTATTAATATGCCTCTCAGTTGCAGAAAGGTTTTTCCTATTTTCATCCACTACAGACATTAATAGAAGTAGGAAATTTCAGTAGGATACTGGGAATGAAAAGAGACAAAATGTCATTTATTTTCCTACTGTTGCACTTACTGTAATAATCTGTCACTGTATGACAAAGTAGTTGGTAGAAGGAGAAAGCGTGTTCTCTTGTTCTCGACTGGTACCATTGCATTTTTTAGCCAGTCCGGTAGGTGGGTATAGATTAGCTATTGATCTGTTACAGGGAGAAGGCAGCGGATGGGTCAAAACCTTACTTGGCTGTTAATTTACAAATTTTGAGCAACAGTGGTGAAATGACTGAAAAAAGTAGATGACAATGCGGAAAATATATTTTGGTATATAAAAGGCTTCCTTTTAGATTAAACCTATTCATAAGTAAAATTACACACAATTCTGAAAAGATATTAGTAAATCTCAGTACATTCAGATTTCCAGATTAGCTGGTGAGTTGCACAAATGTGACCTGAATATGACTCTCCTGTGTTTTCTAATTATAGATCCTTTTCCACTACAAATAAATTATGAAATACATTTAAAATAGTGAGTTAATGAAAAAAAGTGGGGTTTGTTTTTGCTTTTTAGTCTAATGAATACAGCTGCTTTGGATGGTGTCATTTTTTTGCTGTGGGAATGGAAAAAACCCCACACCTCCAAATCTCTTCTGTGTACAAATACATCCATTTACTTCAGCAGCATATCAATGAATCTAAGTTTGACCAACAAAACCTAGCTGGAATGTCACTCCTGTGTGTTCCAGAAAGATTCAGGAGCAATAGTGAGGAATCTGTATCTGATTCAGTACTTACTGCTGTGTCAGTGTTGCAGATGGAGTGATGCACTTCACTCCTAAGAAAGAAGCAACAATATAGTTTATTCCTATAAAGTAGTGAGTTAAAAAAGTTCAATAGTAAATGTGACTGGTTTAACAAGGTTCAGTTGATAGGTACAGTTGATTATTTACTGCGTAGAGGACAGGGTGAGACAGGAACTGTCAGGGAGACCCTCCCATGGAACCATGAGGTTCAGAAAGGACCCCCTTGCATTCTGAACTTCTCAGAGGGGAGCTGAGATGCAGCTGGATCCAGACATAGTCCCAGACTTGGTCAACAGTTTATGTCTAAAGGATTGTAGTGCATGGTTAATCCTTTATATCACTTAGCTAAGATTTCAAAGGTTCGGCTTGTTTATTCCTAATTCACTTACCGAGTATCTGACATAATAAGGAATCTCTCAGCCTCAAGGAGTAACCTTGAAGGGCATCCCTACTCAAGGGGAAATCCTGTCATTCAGCCCACTGTTGTGCTGGAGCTCAACAGGCCCCCTGGGGTGTTCACTATTTAAAGAGCAAGGCGATTGACTTATAGTCTTATTTGCATACCAGCAAGACATCTGGGTCACCATTCCAGACACCTCTTGACTACCATGTTGCCATCCATCTGTCAAAGTTTAGAGTAAGCTGGATGCAGCCTTCACAACCCCCACTGGTGGTTATGGCGTAAGTCAGGGAGTGGGCACATAGCCACAGTCGGCTTCACAGCAAGGCAGGATGCTGGGTCATAGGAAAGAAGAGGAAACGGAATTCTGTTCTGAAGAGTGTCACCTCATGTATGTACAAAGCTATTACTTCTCTCTCTGGCAGTGAAATGACATACTGTATTTACCAAAAGAACAGCAACAAATCTCAAAGAAGTGCTGACATAACTTTATATTAAGGAATTTCAAAGAAATTCTGATCAAGATGGTACTCAGGCTATGAATACCTACAGAATTGTCAGGTACCAGCAAAGTGTTGTAAAGAGCACTAAAAGAGGGCTTGGGCTGGTACCAGAGTTGCATTTATTCACCCAACAAATCTCATGCTCAGTAATTAATCTCAAGAAAAAAAAAGTTCTAAGGAATTTTACCACTGGTAATGCTTTTTCCCCAGTCTCAGTTCTGAAAGAGCCAACACAAATCTTTGTTTTGTTCTCTTGTTCTGGTAGGTTTTTTTAAGGGAAGATGTAGGCTTTCCAACAATTAGAAACTTTGCCATCAAGAATGTGGAGGGAATAGGTAAACCAGGGATAATAGATAATGGTTATGGAAAGCTTCCCTTTCCAGTATGTGTGCTGGCTTTCTGAACAAGATTTTCAGGGAACAGGATCTTAAGCCTTAAGATTTGAACTCCTGCATGAACTTTTCAAAAAAACAGTTCTTCTACAGCAAGGACACTCCCTCTGTTACCAGCCTATTAGTGTGATGTTGTTGATTTCAAATCCAGAGGGACAAAAATAACAAGTTTAATTTTCAGATGTGTAAAATGTACATATCACTAGTTGAAAAAGCATATAATTTCTTTTAATGCATATTTGTTAAAAATAGTGTATATTTTTTACTTGGCTTACATGTCTACATTGATTTTTCTTAGCTGTGGAGAAAAAGCTGCAATACAAATAATATGGCATAGGTATTTACTCAGCAGTCTGTCCAAACAAACTGACCTGATTAAGGTGAAAATTTTTCATTGCAGCAGTTTTCCATTGGTGCATTAGGAGATTTGTAGTGAAAGGCATGCGGGTTTTTGCAGGTTTATTGTATTAAAAACAAAACCACCATAAGATCTGAATATTCACCACAAAATCATATTATTTTTAATTCCAAAAAGGCTCCATAATACCTTCTGAGTATTACAATTTAGATGTTTCTTGCTTCTGTTCTACTTGGGGGCCTGTTTTCCTGTCTGGATTTAACCTTCCGTGACGTGCCACTATCTCTGCTTCATGGCTATGGACATAGCCTATTCTCTGATGAATTGAGGGAAATACAATCTAATAATGTAGCTACACAAGGGAATGAGAATATGAGTCACTCAAACTTTAATATCTGTGAGGGCCAAAAGCTTGTATTTAAAGCTTCCTTGGAAAATTGAATTCTTCACTGCAAAGGAAAAAAACACGAATATTTTTAATTATCTCTAGGCACCTAGTTCTCATTTACTATTGAATACATATGGTGACTTCAGTAAAATTAGTTCATAGGAAATGAGCTTAGAAATTGAGTTGTGCCGAAAACTAGTGTTGCATGTGAAAGGCTCAGTCTGAATTTATATACAAATGCCCTTATCTGGTAGGCAGAAGAGAGGGGTGTTCATGAGTTAAGAGCGTGCTGGGCTATTGGTATTCTTCAGCCATACTCCATTTGTATGGAGAACGTTTTTGTCGATGCCTCTATTAATCCTTTCCCTCATTTTGTAGCAGTTGAGACAAAAAGCATTTTTTACACAAGTGTTGTGCATGTGGCATGGCCCGCACAACTGAAATCCATCTGTGAACTATAGTGTCAAAGTGACATCAATTTCTGTCTAGAATAGGTATCTTTAAGCACTGAACAGCAACCAGAAGTTGTATTTCAAAGACTTGAAACCAGCTGCCAGTCTGAAAGTTCTCTAGTTTGGATAGAATACTCTCAGCTTGGATTGCTTAATCAATGCTCTATTTTCACTTCATTGGTAAAAAATAATATAAAACTTCTTTATTAACAAATTGTCATTTCTAAGCTGGCTGCAGAGGTCTGTGCAGTCACGTCTACTGAGTTGCTAAATCTTTATGCCTCCTCCTCTTTAGAGAGTCATTAAGCTTAGAAGCATTAGCCTCTACAGGGCTGATCAGGATGGCTTGTTTTAAAACATGTCAAAACTGTTGGGCAGCAGCTTGTTAAAAACTTCCACATTACAGATCTTTCTGATTGACTGGGCATAAATTAGTCCCAGTTCTGTTATTATTTTTAACACGAGTTGCAAAGATACTTGCACATCTTAATTGAGCCTTTAGGCTGGCGTCAGCACAGGTATTTAGTTCATATGGTATCTTCCAGTTTTTATAAACTCAAAATCTTTTATATGGCCTGTCTATTAATTAGAAATCTGAGTAACTGATATTCAGTGCAGCTACAAGACTGTCAAGACACTGATTTTCAGTTCATTGGCTTTAGCTCAAGTCAACAGTGTAACCGTTCCTAAAGCTTGGATTTGTACAGGGTACACCACAGCTCTGCAGTTAACCTATAGCTCTGCAAGGTACTGTTAACTACAAGCCACCTCTGCAGACCAACACTTCAGATCAAACAGGTTTGCCAGTGGTTCATGTCCACACACAGAGCAAATGGCGAGTGTGCACATACTTATGCCCACCATGGCTTCCATCAGGTGACCTTCAGTGCATCCCATTTGCACCCTGATCTGCTTTAAGATAGTGACCTGTGACCTGGAGGGGGAACGGAGCTGATGCAGGTTTCAGCTGACATAGCCTCTGGCAAAGGTGCAGGTCGGGGACAGCCTATTGAAAACCTCTGTGCCAGAATTCACTTGAGCTTGTCCCTTTGCCGAGTACAAGTGAGGTGGGAGATGGAGGAGAGGGGAGCAACCATCCTCCTTCCCCCTCCTTGTATTTCAGAGGGATTAGTTCCTGTCAGGGAGAAAGGAGGGAACAGTCCCTGCCCACAGGAAGAGCTTTTTGCTTTTTTCCTTTGTATGCACCATGTGCGGGTGTGAGCTATGTCTTTCCTCTCATCCCCTCCATTATACCACAAAGACAGACTCTCCTCTTTTCCTGTAATTTGGTTTTCAGAGCTCAACAGCAAAGGTGCAGGCTCACGTTCTGCCAGAATATGACTTGACATTTTGTTAGTGCCAGAAAGAATTGGACTCCAGTACGCAAAAACAGATTTTAGGTCTTTTTCTGAAGACTACGCTCCAAGTTAAATCATTTTGTTGTCTGACCAGTTCATAGGGAAGAATTACACCTCTTGTCTTGTATGCTATAGATATAATTTGAGCATATTATATTGATTATGCTTTGAACTTAAAGTATTTCCTGCAATTTTCAGGAAAACTTCCTTTAAAAAAGCAATAAGCTACTTGACCATTATGTAGAAATGATTTAGCAATTTATTTTTACTAATGGAGAAAGTCCAAAGAAAAAAATTCATGGCCTACTGGAACAATTTATAAGGAAGAAAAATTAGGAGGAAAATCCTCAGATTAATTACATCACATAATTCACCCCATTCTACTTTGAGACTTTCAGATTTTGAGCATTTTTTAATTTGATTTGCAGGTCATGATCTGCTGCCAGAATAAATAAATCTTAGAAAGTGCCAAGACTGCTCAGCCATTTGCTGTGATATCACTCCCACATGAGGAACCTGTATCATCATCTTTCTTCAAGTAGCTTCTGTCTTGTGGTAAGTTTTTCAGAGATACAATCTTCTTCTGCGCCAGAAGTTTTAAGAAAAGGGAGTGAGATGAGTTCTGAGAAATCCAGCTCTGGTCCTAGATTTTGTTGGCAAAACTGGAAGCTATAGTCAGTAAACCTAGTTGTACTCATGTTGAACACACGTGAGGTTTGGTAAGGCTGTGGAGTATGGTAAATACCACAGAACTAAATTACAGGTGTTGCTAAGGGTAGTTTACATTTCCTTCATCCCCATGAATGCACAATGTATAAAATTTCTTTATTTGTCTCATTATCTGAAATTATTTTTTTAAACACTGACTGACATCTGTATTTGCAATTTATGATTTTGCCAGTACCTCTAAATAATTAAAAAAAAAGAGCCTCTCATCCAATATTAAAACAAAAAAACCCTAAAATCCATTTATAATTCTGACAACTAACCTTTGGAATGGAGACCTAATTAGTTCTTATTGAGCTTGGTCCAAAGATCATTGAAGTAATTTGGAGTCTTTCCATTAAAGTTAATTGACTTTAAAGCAAAGTTCTTTCTCAGATACACTGGTTTAGCCATATAGGGTAGCAGTCACCCTGTCACCCCCATCAGCAACATCACTCACAGACCGGGTGTTAGGTGCCCTATTTGATATTGTTTCTGGTAAAGATGTCACCAAAGTTGATGATGCCCCTGTGGGCATGTAGAGGACGTGGAAAAAAATTTATGCCCTGAGTCCTGTTTATTTGGCAGTCACCAAAGCCTGCAGGTTTTAGTCATTCCAGCTTCACTGTGGAGCTTTCATCAGAAGTGTCAACATTAACAAGATTTTAAACTGCAGGCAAATATAGAACATCATTTGATCCTGGCAAAGAACTGTTTGCCTCAGCACTTGTGGGATAATGTAGAGTAAGCAGCAAATCATTGATGAATCTGTAATGCAACACCAGTCCCAGGAGGGCTCAGGCAAAATTGCTGCAAAGAAGAAGGAAAGATACCAAAAATGATTAAACACAGCGATAGCTTCAGACTTTGGGAGACATCTAGGGAGACTCCTCTTTGACAAAGAAAGAAAAACAGAAAGGAAAAAAGAAAAAAGGGTACAGAATTATGTGCTTAACCCTTTCATTCTGTCTCAATAAAAACCATAAGGAACCCACAGACGCTAAATGTTTACTGAACTTTAATTGGCCTGGAACCATCCTTGTAGCTACTGTAGTTTATGCTTGTGATAATGTAGACTGCTGGCCATTATCCACAAGTTTGTTGTGCAACTTTTGCACGTCCTGCCAGGCCATTAATTCTTATTACTGTTAAACACCTTATTTGCTTTTGCTGTCCATAGAGATAATTAAAAAACATAGGATAAAATTTGCATAACATTAATAGAGAAAGTTATTTAACCTTTTTTTGTGTCTTTAAAACGCGGCAAATTTACTAACAATATCCAGCAGTACTCATATGGTGATTAGAAAACCTCAGTGGAATTGCATTGTCAAAATGGTACAACACATCTGTCAACACAGAGTTGGTCCTTCGACTAGTATCGCAGTGGATGCTTGCTTACTTCCCATCTCTGTTTTGTCTTGTATCTGGCTGCCATAGTTCAAATATAGATCAGTGGAGTCAGTGCAGGTTCTTCCGTAGTGATATTTGGGACTTAAGACATTGGCACTTGTGAGACACCTGCAAAGTTTCCATCCCTGGTATGTATTTGCTCTGGGAATATAGGTGATTTGCCCTTGGGCCAGTCATAATAGGACTGACAGAACTTTTTTCTTACACCCTGACTGCTTGGGTAGTGTGCTTTGTGACAGGGCTTTGTTTCCTACTATATTTCTGTACCAAGAAAGTAGGGGTCCTATTCCATTTGGTGCCCCAGGTTACTTAAAAAATTTAATTTAGTCAGTTTCAAATAATGACATTAAGATAAAGAAAACTCCCTATCACATTAATTATCTTCAGAGTATTCTACTCCCTTTGCAAAAGTATTTTGGAGACTAAGAAAGGTTGTACTGCAGTATTAGATACAGTCATCTGTTTGGATGAAAGTAGTTGCAAAGCTTCGGCTAATATTCACATGAAGTTTAGATTGGAGTGTACATTCCACCTACTGATACCAAAAATACTGAGCTAATGTACCAAAAATAAACATTCATTTAAAGAAAACAAAGAAGCTTTTAAGTGATCATTCTGAAAATTTCAGTGGCATTTTGCAGTCATTTGCATTGCATGATTCATGCTTGAAATATTGTTTCATACTTAATCTCTTAAGTATACTTCTCTGTTGTTTAAAATTAAGACAACTTTTACTTTGCACTGGCTGTTGGTTTTGGAAGTAGGTGGGTTGTTAGTCTTTTATTATTTGCAGCAGTGAGGATGTCACTTCAGACTGTGTTGGCCTAAGATGATGTATCTTCAGCTTCATATTTATATCCAGGCCAGTGGACATCCAAAAGAATGTTAGTCTCCAAGGTACCATCAGAAAAGTCACGGGCAGCGTAGATGGGTAGAGAAGTCCATAGTGGGCAATGAAGCCCTGCCTGTTCAGTGACAAAAGGGTCCCACAAGGCTTTTCAAGTCTGTGACAATGCACATGCTCAAGGGATTATGTAGGAATGGAGAAGAGAATCTACTCTTCTTTTTTTCTGAACTCAAAAAGAAAAGTTCTCTGTCAGGCATAACCAAGATGGAAGACAATGCCCTACTCACAGACAAACATATATTTAGCACCACGATTTGTTGGGAGTGCTTGTACTTGTTTCCTGAGAAATATATGGAGCCTCTTGATAACGCTAGATGATAGTAATCTGCCCTCTGGGTCATATTAGCCCACATTAGGTGAAATCTCCTTTTGTTTATGTCCCTATATGGTTTGGGTTTATTACGTTAACTGTTAGAATAGTATCTTCTTAATGTCAGAAATCAATACCTTATTTATAAGTTGCAGATTTTAATAATGCAGTAACAGTAATGATTTTTTTCCTAAGTGTATGGTAAAAATAGTGTGTCACTATTTTCCTGTGGTTGAAGATACTTCAAAAGTGGTGTACTGGTCATACTGATTTTGAAATAATCTATTTTTGCTGTTGCTCCAGGTGATGTAAAATCATGGAAAATGGCCTCAGAATCTGGCTAGACAATGTTTCTGTTTGTTTGAGAGTCTATGCACTATGTTTAAGAGTCTTGCTTTATGCTCTCAGTTGAGACTGAGATGAGGTCATTTTCCTTGGAAGTTCTGTTGTTAAAGTTCCAGATCAATATAGGACTTAGTTTGCATGTATGCAAGTACACAAGTAGTCCTGAAATCAGTGAATAAAGTGCTGACTTTATTGATGTCAATGCCAAAACTCCCACTCACTTCAGTGAGGCCAGAACTAATCACATCTTCCAGTGGAATAGTCTGGGGGCAGGGAAAGGGAGGATTGTTTTGGTTTTGACCAGTAAATGAAAGGTAGTCAATATTATAAGATTTTATAACAGATACAGTGCAGATATACATGGAGAAATGTCAGAAATAATTACTTCATTTTGTAAAAATCTTTTGGTGTAGTAATGCCAGTTCTTCATTCCGTCCTGAGTTTTACCTTTTATATTAATGTTAACCACATTACTATGGTGACATGAAATGTTATCTGAAGTGGTTTAGATAACACTTAGATACAGTTGATGTAAAGCTTCTTACTAAATCAAACTAAAACCATTCAATCGTATAAAAATAAATTGTTTTGTCATTACCAAACTGCATTTGTTTTAGATCCCCAAATCTCTTTTCTTCAAGACATTTGTTTAATGGGAAAATCTGAAGTAGTGACATTCTTTCTGATTTAGAGCATAATCAGATTCTGAAAGGTCAGGATTTCCTTCAGAACAGAAATTTCAATTTTGACCATCTCTCAGTGCAGCAAATATTTAATTCACCGTGACTGTTTACTAACTCAATGACAGTGCTGTACAAATTTGGAGCTTAGCAAGCTCTCATTCCTGATAAAAATGATATGAACATATGATCATACTGCTGGTCAAATACATTGTAGTGCCTTGATTTTTCAGAAGATAATGACTGTTGTTGTGGTTGCTCTTACTCAGACACTCCTCCTCATTTCTGGTTGACAACATTTTTTAAATAGAACTCAAGCTTTTGTAGAAAATAACGTGTTTCTTTTACTTTCCTTCTGCACTCAGAAAACAACTTCGTGACCTACAGTCAGAAATGTCATAGTCATAAATAAGCTGTAATTTTACTATTAAAAGTTTTTTCAATAGATTGATGTGCAGTATAGCCTTTTTGTTGAGCCTTGCATATGTTTCTACTTACTTTTTAATTTCTTGGTAGTCTTAATTTCTTGGCAGAGTATAATACACTAAGAACAATTCTTTATCCACTTATCTGGTAACTTTACCTACAAAACCAGTGTTGTTTTTATTTGATTGGCTGGGATTGACTCTGTCTTTACACTACTTCATACAAATATGATGCCCTCAGTTTAAGTGGAACGCATCCCAATTTATACACGTGACAGCAAAAAAAGGACTTTTGGACATTTCATCACATACTGAAAGTGCTGAACTCTAGAGTAATACAAATGCTTGGTTGGTGGTAATATCCTTGAAAAGTTTCTGCTTGTTTCCTAAAATATCTGCATTATCAAAAGTTTTGTTCACACAGAGTCATTGGAGTCTTTTGTTCAAACAGGGCTGGCTATGGTGCAATAGCTATCCCCAGCTGTTTGATGGGAACCTTTCACATACAGGCTGAGTGAAAAGTAGCCACATACACCTTCCTCCACTGTTGTAATGGACCTTGAAAATCTGCCAAGCTCAGGAGGACAAGGGAGGTCAAGGAGAAGCAGGATGTAAAAAATAACATTAACACATCATAAGCGGAAGCAAATATAGAGTTTTGCATTTAAATTAAATTTTATATACACACAGGAAGCATCATCTGGTGGTTAAAGTATAGAATTGGGAGCTGAGTGATGCTCCTTCTATTCTTGGCCATGCTGGTTCAGGTTTTGTTCCAAACAGAGAAGAGCAGAAGTCAAAAATATACCTGCATAAAAGAGATTTCCATTTTTAATAATAACATGAGATAAAGCCATGTCCCAGAGCATTAAACAGAATCAGAACTTTGATTGTAGATAAGATTTTTATGAAAACCAGCTCAGAATTTCAGAAAAGGGACAGATCAGAGTTAAATGAAAATAGGTATGAGAGGAAAGTAATATTCAGTCTGAAATCATGTGAAGTATGTAAGTATAGTCTGGGGTCAGCAAATGTAGAAAGCACTAAGAGTAGTAATGTCACAACAATTAGTTAAGAGGTCATAAACTGTGTCCATCTCATACATCCATGAAATTTCCATAGCTGCCTAGCATAGGATATTAAAAGCCTCCTGTTGTATGAATGTAAAATTAATAACATAGAGAGACTTGTACCAAATTCATGATAGAATTCATGGTCTCCACAGGGTTTGTGCCTGCAGTTGAATGGGAATGGATTCAGACAAATTCATGCCCAGCTGTTCTTAGCTGCACAGGTAAAGTGCATGTGTGTAACTGCTGTAAGAAAAAAACCCAGAACTTCCACTGAGACAGCTTGGCAAATTTGATCCCAGGTATGCAGAGTTTTGTCCTCATTTTCTATCTCCTAGCACACCTTCATGCCATCACCAGGTTCTCCATGTTATCCATAGTATCCAGAACTTAAGGAGCAGTTTAACTATTAATTTACAAAGCCTGAATTAATGTACCCCAGACTCCTCTTCTGTTCACAGCATGGTGCTCTGTGTTCTAGATTTGGAAGCTAGTGGTGCCTGGACATGCTGAAAGTGTGAAGGTATTTATCTCCAAGATAAGAAAATGTATGTATTTTCAGTAACACATGTGCAGAACCACTTGTCTCTGAATATCAGGTGTAGTCTAACGTTAAGATGTTCCTAGTGTGCCTTAAGTCTTGCTCCCTACATGCCTGGAATGTCTCCATCCTTGACACTGCTGAGCAGTTCAACATCTGTCTTGCACCTCAGACCTGTCAGAATTTCAAACTTACAAATGAGTGGCTCAACTGCAGGATCAAGTGTTATAGCTGTTCTTTGAGCATGGTGTTGACACCCTCAGTCTGGTCTAGTGGCATTCATCCAGTACTTGGGAGATCCCACTTCAAATCCCACCTCTACCTGAGTAGGTAGGAGTTTGCATTTTCTGCCTCATGGGGGAAGCAGCTTAAACACCAGGATGTAGAGTAAGCTTTGAGAAAGGGTGATGGGACATGGAGTCAAGATTGTCTTTCCCTTAGCTGAAGCTCTTCCAGTTTCTAAGATGTGATTAAATGTTCATTGGATTCGGGGACCAGAGGGAGAATGAATGAACTGTACCAAGGAATAAAGGAGAAGAGGCCAAAAACATTCAGACATTTGAAGGCTATGAAGCTGGGATTTGAGATCTCAAGTGAGGGCTTCAAGGAGGCTGGAGAGGATCTTGTCTGTATTTTGTGAGAAAGATGGCTTAAATGTTCATCTTCAGGAGAGAGTTCATAACTGTGAATTGCAGAAGTGCCAGCTGCAGCTCAGGGTAGCAGCTATGTTGGGGAGGAAAGGGAGAAGAGAGGGGCCCTTCCATCTCTAGCAGTGCCACTTGGCCAGCCTCACCAGGTTGGCCTTCCATATGTCCCATGCTGAGGCACCTAGTTGTCCCCATGCACTATCTAATAGCACATCAGTTTCTAAGTCAGGATATGGATTATATAGTGTTGAAGTATCAAGGAATATTTGTCTTTCTGAGGATATAGTCCATTGTAATTTATATATCAGGAATCCCAGTGATATCTGTAAACCTCTTTGTAAAGCTCTTTAAAATCTCCAGATGAAAAATGAAATGGCAGTAGTTTTTCTATTCACAATGGATTAAAAAATCTAAGAGCGGCAAGGTTTTAGAGGAGAGATTATCTTTTATTAGATCATCTGCTACACTTGGAAGAAGCAGGCCAGCTTTCAGGCATAAACCTCATTTTTTCTTGATCACCGCTCATTACCACAAGGTGTTGCAATGTCAACCTCCTAGTTTGTCTCTATCTTTGTATCTCTTTCTCTTTTTATTGCAGGAAGTTATTTTTCTTTTCTGTTGCTGATTTTGAGATTGTTCTAGTTAGTCATCTTGCCTGAAATGTAATTTTCAGAAGCTGGACTGCGTTACCTTTCACAGCTCCAGGGACTTCTTTGCAACAGCAGAATACCCATCTGCCGTGTTCCATCTGGTTTCCACTTCTGCCTCTGCCACCTGAATGCAGAGAGCCGGAGAAGTGGGCCCAGCGTTTTGCATTTTAGCATGCACACATGCAGGAACTATATTTAATGATTAAATATTTAAGTTAAATAATAAATTTTTAAAATTGAGCTCTAAAAAGAACAGCTGGTGCTTAATTTATTGAAATTAAGTTACCTTGATGCACTTGGGTTCATGGTTAAAAAAAAATTAGTTCTTTGGGGGTTAAAAAGAAGAGAGAAGCTGGGGACAGAGGGGGAAAAATAATGACATTCTTTTTTTCTGCATTTCCAAAATGACTGTCAGCTTTCTGTGGAAAGTCAATCTGCAGTGTCAGTCTTTGTGTCTATTCACCTGCCCATCTTTGACTTCAGAGATTCTAGTCCGGCATTCACTGGTTTCTGCAAATGTTCTGCAGAGGTGACTGACCTGTCTGTTTTCTGTTTTCTCTTTAAAATCTTCATTAAGCTTTCAGAATTTATACATGGATATGCATTAATAAGAAGGCAGAAGCTGGGTGAAAAAAATGAAGTAGCCTTTCAATGAAATTTGTCTGTAGCATTTGTCCCCAGTAAACTGAACACTTTCTTGTGCTCTATTTAAAGATGTTCCCAGGACCCAGTTCAGTTTTGCATCTGTCCAAATTCAAGAGGTTCTGAGAGGAGCTTTTCTCCCAGAGTGAGTCATCAGGCGGGGGTTCAGCTACCAAAACACTAATCTACCTGTGTATTTTTTTCCTTATAATTTCTTTTTTCCTAAAATTTTGTTTGATTTTTGTTCTTTCCAGCTTCAGAAGACAAGCAAGTCTTCTCCCAGTCCCCAAGGACTGATGAATATACTGATTATATCCATGTGAGGCCGAACTGTGACAAGCTAACGTACCTCATGCTATGACTTCAGTGAATTATTTATGGAGCAAAGCATTATTCATAGATGTGAACAAGGGTGATAACACCCTGGCCTTTTGTTTTCCCCTTTTCTCCCTGGTTCTTCTGATAAACATACAAAATGTAAGGAGGACTTCAGGAAACTTTACTTTATGGGAGGAGTCAAAATTAAGAATGTGATGATACAATCTGAAAACTGCCTGTGAGAATAACAAGGCATAAAAAGTCAATTACTTGCAAGGCATTGGGAGCTTGGGAAGAAAGTATCATAACAATATCACATAATGGCTCCATTATAAGACTATAGATGCTTTGTGGAGCAACATTAATGAGCTCCTCTAAAACTTTGGAGAAGGTTAAACCAGTCTAAACTCACTTGCTGCCTTGTTCTAATTTAGGCATACGTTAACGTCTCTACAGTCACTTGATGCTGAGTAGTGGAAGGAAACCTGCTATAATCCACTAAATATGTTGTCGTGTCATGTTAACAAAACTATCAGAATTAAAAAGACACTTTAAATATATGACAAAATGAGTTAAAATTGCAAAATAAATCATAATACTAGTAAAGCAAAATTATAGCAAATAGAAATAAGTAAACATTTAAGATTAAAAGATACTGAAACATTAACATTTTACATTGGTTTGCTTTTTAGAAATTATTAAAATGATTATTTAGGAGTAGATGCAAAATTTATTGGCCAAGACGTGTTTCTGGAGGAAGGCACCACTGTTCTAACATCAGTAAAATCATTACAAAGAAACATGAGTGTACAAAATTTCTTGGTATTACCGAGTACTCTGAGCTCTGATAGTATAATCAGCAGAGTCCTCTGCACCCATTCTTCCATTTCCACTCCTTTCAGCATTGTAGATATTCTTCTGCATGTCACCAGGACATATTAAAATGTAGCACATTTCTTAAAAGCCATTCAGTTCCTTCTCTTTTATGCATGTGCACAAAAAATACTTTTGTTGGCTCAGGCATTGATAAAGTAATAGCAATTTCTGCAAGCTTAACTATTCAATTTCATTATTTATTGGGAGAAATTTTATGTAATGGGGCAGGGGGTGAAATTGAGGTAAATCTATTGCAATTTATAGTTGAAAGAATTTGGTAATTAGCATGAAGTAAGAAAGGGGAAACAGAAAATTTCTGTATTTTGTTACTGGTAAGGTTTGGGGTTTTTTTATATGAATGCCTTTTTCTTCCCCTTAAGCAGAGGTTTTCACTGTAAGACCCATACCTATCTGAGAGAGCAAGCACTACTCCTAAGATGTCTGTAGAATTTTACCAAGAAAATCAAGTCTATTGAGTAAATTGTAAGGAGCTGCAAGCAAAAAAGTTTGAAAACTAATGCTACATGACAGTACCAGTAGAGTTAGATAATTTTTTTCTAATATCATTATTAAGCTCTTAAGATCTTAAACTAAAAGTCAACAGGAAAACTTTTACTGACTTCCAGGGATTTAGGATCAGCATCTCAGTTTATTGGATTTTGTCTTTGATGTCTAAAATGTATGTTAGAAGATGCTTGAAGGCAGTGATTGGAATTTCTTAACTTGGTCATTCAGCAGACAAGGGTAGGATGCTGGAGACTGGCACTACTGAGTGTGTATTGCTGCTTTTCCATCGACTGGCTGTATGACTGTTGCACACTGACTTGCCCCTTCAGCCCTCAGTTAATTTATTGTGAAGAGTCAGAAAATATGAAGAACCCATTTTTTTTCCCTTTCAGAATCCAGCAGCTGTGAAATTTGAAAGGATTTTAGGGATTCTTGGACATGGAAGGAGACAGGATGCTTGAAGGCAGCAAAGCAGAGGTTTCTAGGCCTGCAGAGCAGATCCGTGGTGGCTGGTAGCCAAAAAGAGAAGAAAAAAATTCCACATGAAGATACCTGCACAAAAAGATTTTTCCTCATAATAATTATATATTCTTCCAGGTACAATGGAGTATAGAATAACTCCATTGAAGATGATGCTGTAACTGCAAGAACAGAGCTGAATTTGGCCCATGAAGAGCAGAGAACTTTTCTCTTGTGGAAACTACCATTCACAGGAAGATACAGGAAGGAAAGAAGAATGATGTTAAGGAAAAAGGAAGTTATGGGAGTGGGAGGCTGCCATGCTGATGACCAGCCTTCCACTGCTTTAAGTCCTGATGTCCTTACATTGTGTGTTCTGGGTTTAATTATAATGCTGCAGTGTAGTGTTAACAAGGCTGCAGAGTTTTGTCTTCTCCCTCTCTCTGAGGCACAGCTAATTAAAATAGGCATTAATTAATATGCTCTTTGAGGTCCCTGAACTTTAGGTGATTAAAATATTATAAATAATATATTATAACTTATAGCACATGGATCACTATGAAAGAGTTTAATGTCACTGACTGTAAAATGTGGCTAATCTTTAATGCCCAGCATGGCAGTTTGAAGTGACCGCCTACATCTCCATGTCCCTGGAAGAGGTCAGTTTCGCTCAGTCCCTGGGCTCCCTTCTCAAGCTAGCCATGGGGGACATTAGTGTCAGAAACTTTCCAACTTTGATCTCACTATCTTTGCCTTTCTAAAAGGCAAAAAGACTTTGCCTTTTAGTCAGGTGCTTAACAGGCTATTGCTGGCTTTATATCTTCTCTAGATACCTTGCGGGTTTTGAGTAAGGCCTTTTTTTTATGGCTTTGTGCTTTTAGTTCTCTAATTATCCCACAACATCTTTGTCCTCTTGTTGTGGGTGATACATAAGAGATAATTAATTAAATATTGAAAACATTTTTACTAGCTGTACAATGGCTTTTCTAAGCTTTCTCTTTGCATCCATGGCTGACTTTTTATGATGGTTATGATCAAGCATGTGCACTGTCAGCAAACTAGACCTCTTGATCTAGAATACTTATTTAGAATATAAATTCAACAGGCAGTAAATGTGGCAGTGAATGTTAAGAAACTCTGTTAGTACTTGGTATATGCAATAGTCAAGACTACTTTAGTGCTCAGTAGGGAAGGTCCTGGTCAAACAGGACAGTTTTTGAAAGATCAGCACAGGGGTGCCACCCTTACAGCCACCAGAGGGATGACTGCCTTCTACTCCACAGCCCTGCTGAGAGGAGGACGTTCACCTTCCTGCTCAAGTGAACTCCTTCAGATCTCCTACAGACAAATTAGTAAGTCCTCTTGCTTTCAGGAAAAGGGTTAAAGATCTGCTTTTCAAAATTACTTCTGCTCCAGCCTTCTACCCCCACCCCCTCTGTACACACAGTAAAAGCCTCCTGCTAGAAAGGACTCAAATCAAATACCCTGATTACTGAGAATTTTGAATCTGTATCCAGATTTCTAGGCTTCTGTTTGGTGCTGATTTCTTCTCATAATCACCATGGCAGCAATACTTAACTCATTCTGTTAAAAAAAGAAGCTTTTTAGACACTTTGTCTATGAAGCACCATGCCAAAAAATAAAAAATAAAAAAAGAAAGATAATTTTTGTAATTTATTACATGACAACACAAAATTGGAAGCCTGCAATCAGTGGGAAGTAAAAGCTTTCAAAAATAAAGCTCCAAGGTGATAAGTTAAAATTACTGGTTGTCACATCTATCCTACCGCTTTTATCCATAGCTGCTCTGTTCCTTGTATAAAAGCTTGGCTTTATTAGCATCCACTGGAGGCCTTCAGACACCATAAGCCCTTATAGCTCTCAGGTTAATGACTGGTATTAATTACTACCAATGTACAAATTTCGAAGGTGCATACTGGTTGCAATGTTTTGTCTCAGGTGCATGTAAAAATCCAGTCTCCAACTTGATTTAATGTCACTGGCTTCAGCATTGAGCATTGCTCTAAGACAAGGCCATTTACAGGTGCCACAAATAGATGTATTTGTATTTGACTGTAAAAAGGGTCCAAGTTTATTGCAGAAACACAGGTTTAAATGGGAAAGAGGGAGCTGGTGCTTTGGTCTAACCCTCTCTGCATGCATAGTCATTCTAGGTCTTGAAGATATGGAAGGAACAGGATGATTGATCACTTACATAAAGGATAAGGAACAAAGATACCACTTTCCCGACTTCTTCCTGGCCTAGTGGTATGTGTCTTGCCTTGTATTTGAAATGCGGCCTGACTATGTTGCTCTTCCTGAGACTGTCTTCAGTGTTGTATTCACAGAACCACCCATTCTGGGAAGGTCTGAGGCAGCCATGGGTACCACCTCCCTGCAGGTCACCCAGCAGGTTGGTCCAGCTTACAGGCCATCATCTATGGTCTCTAAGGTTTGCAAACAGACACTTCCATACTTTCTCCTCTGATGTGCCTCATGCTGAGTAACTACTCTCTGCAAGTATCCATCAGCATCTACGTCATCATCACCTTCAAAGCTATTTTCCTCTGTAGTTCCATGTATGAGTTACCAACAGAGTACATGACAACACTGGCAGCCAGTGGGATGACACCGTAACTTCCCACTGGCTAGGCCTGTCTCATTCTGTTCTTCCCACAACAGGTAGATGACTTGTGAAACTCCTTGCCAAAGGATATGGTAGATAGTAAAAATTTACAAGGAATGACTGAAGCTCATGAAAACAAATCCACTTGAGCATTGCAAAATACATAAAGCCCACATTCAGAGAAATAGGTCCTGAGCTGAATTCATTAACGACAGAGTATTAGCCAGAAGTTTCATATATGGTTCTCCTGTTCTTATTGTTCCATAACCATCCACTTATGGCCGTACTTTTTTAATCAAGACACCAGAACAAGAAATTGTCAACAGTCCCAGGAGCAAAAACTCCTTGTTTAGAGATCTCTTAATGTTAGTTTTGTAAAAAAACAGGGTGTTCTCCTGGAGTGGACAGACCTTTGGTCTAGGCCACTGTGGTCATTCTTAGGTTTTGCTTTTAACTATCTAAAAAGGGAATCAAAATCAGAGTATTTAACTTTCTGTTACCCTTTTAATTGTTTTCCCTGTAGCAGAACTAAATTAATTACACACATACACACACACAATATTAAAACAGTGGCACCCAGGGCAAAAAACTCCAAACCTTAAGCTTTACCCTCATATTTCAATGGGAACAGAGATGCTTTGATAAGATGTGAGAGCTGGAGAAGGTCAGTGATATCTCGAGCCACAACCTTGTCTTGGAGAGCTGTTGTTTCAATCAAAAGAGGGTGAAGCAGGCCCTAGTGCATCTTTTAAAAAGAATTTTATAATAGTTTCCCTGTGATTTATTCAGTGGCACAGTGTGAGAGGCTGAAACCCACTATGGGTTTTAGGTATTTTGTCCAGTGCATTTTCTACCAGTAGAAATTTAATAGAATACTTTTCTGCCTTTGAAATACCAGATGCCATATTGATCTTTCTCTCATAGATGCTGTTATTATGGATTTTGATGCCTCTCTGCTTATAACAAGACACAGAGAATTGTTGTAAAGCATGTTTCTGTATATGTTTTGTAAATGAGCATAATGTTGAGTGATGGAGATTGCTTTTCTTTTTCACTTAGGTTTGAGCTAGAAAAACAGTATTTGCAGGAGGAAGATTTTTTGAACACTTGAACCCCAGCTAAGGTTTTTATTCAATAGTTAATTTCTCCTTTATCTGCATTCTTTTATGTGGGGCTACAAAGACAATCTGTCTGTCTGAATACTAGAACAGCTACAGGGGCTAATTTTGCCTGTCTATGGCATCTTATGGAGAAATACATGTCCTCATTTGCTGAATACTAGTATTTCCTTTATTGTAATTTTTTGTTGTTGTTGCTTATACAAATATATCATTTTACAAATCTCCCAGACTGCCACCTTCTCTCACCTCTATAAGTAGTATTTCCCAAGCTGGAGATGAAGACTTACCTGGGTGGATTAACAGATGATGGCAGTAATACCATTTCATACACAAATCCTCCATGATAATTTAAGTACATACTCTTCTGTTGAAGCTGACAGGACGTTGGTGCCTGGTGGATTTTAGCCTAGCCCTGCTGCACCGGAGCACTGGCAAAAACAGAAGCAGTATAGCTCAGCACCAGCTCCATCACAAGGGTCAGCTCTCAGCACCATATTCCTCTGCTGTATCATACGCACCCACAATCTGTACTGATTGCCTTGTGCTATTTCTTACACACAGACAGTCCAGACTACTGCAGATGTGTTGCTGAAAACTACTAGTTACTCTTGCTGTCTCTCATATATGCATAGCTGTAAACCTTCTCCAGCAATGTCCTCTCATCTGACTGTAGGAAGTGTACAGAGCTCCAAGTTAATGTCACATCCCACCAAAAACTTCTCTGCTGTCCCTTGGCATCCAACTGAACTGTATTTGCTATCACTGGATAGCCTCTGCTCTGGAGCTTGGCCCACACTAAGCATTATTAGCATGTTCTGGTCACCGTTTACTGTCTTTAAATTAATTTACAGCCAGTTCACTTGAATTAAAATTGGACCACAAGCTCTAATCAAGGTTTACTCAGAAACACTTTACACAGATGGTACACGTATTCTGTGTAAATGCATGATGCTGATTAATCTAAGCCATTTTAATTAACTTAAATACAAAGTCCAACCAAATTATTTTTTGGTGCTACTGTTTTTTATTAACAATGTTGCAGAAAAGCTAGTGACACCTGTAGCAAACAAAGACTGTACTGCTGAATGATTCCCATAAGGAATGTATAGAGACTTGATTCCTTTGTTTTGTTTCTCCTTTCCGTTTTTCACTCCCACAGCTATCTTTGGGAACCTTCTGTTCTGTTATCTGTTCGTTTGATTCCCAGTATTGAACATGATGCCCCTGAAGTTGCCCAAAATTTGAGGTTTTCCACCGGAAGTACCTTTGACCCTGAGAAATGGGGAAAGCATTAAATTATATTCAAGAGAACCAGTTCAGTGTCTTCAATCTGTCTACAGAACTTTGAAAGGGTTGTCTCCAGACAAGGTGCTATCCTTCGCCTCCTCTTCATCTCCTTCCATGTGGCTGCCTTGGAGGCAGGCAGTGGACAATGTGTGTGAGCAGGCTGTGAAAGCCATGCACTAATGTGCTGGTCTGGCTAGGGCACATGCTCTGGAGGGTACTTCCAAGCTCTACCAGCAAATGTGCTTTCAGGCTCACCCCTGTACAGCAGGCATGTTTAGTTTTGAGAATACTTAAGCTTTGATGCTGCCCTTGCAAGACATTGTAGCCACAGTCTGTGTGACCTCGGACTAGTTAGTTACTATTTTTGCATGTCTGTTCTTGTTTTGCAGCTAGCTGGAAGAGTAGTCATTGAAGTATATGAAGTGCTCAAATACTGTACTTCAATAGCCTGAACTTCAAAAAATGCCTTGTACGTTATTCCTTCCTTAAGTGAATGCATTTGTTCTCTGAAAGGGCTGGGTAACAGAAGGGTGTCTATGGACAGGATGTAGAATAGTCTTTTATGTTCTTAAGAACTGGAATGGACATACTTGTGCTTATTCAGAGCCAGAAGGACTTTGCACAAAAATTTCACTGAATTAAAGAATAATCAAACCCATGGAGATTACAGCAGGATGATTCTCTGGTAGCCAGTTCATCAGGCTGTATTTGCCTACATCCTTCACTACCAAGCAAATGCACTAAAACAGGAGGTCTGTGCTGAGCAGACAGGTGTGAGACATGTCCAGTGCAAACAGTTTCTTACTGACTTTGCCTCTTTGCCAGCATGGAACAGTAGGACCCGTTCAAAAGCAAATACTGTAGTCAGCTGGAGTGTAGACGCTTTAGTAAATGGCTGTACCTGAGTGCATGACTTTGTACACTCACAGTTACAAACGTGCCTAAGCAGGAATTAAGCTTGAACTAGCAAGTGCCTGGTGGGTAGGGTTCTAGGTGCAATACTTGTATGGTATAATAACGTGGTACAGTTTTGTATGTTCCCACACAGTTCAGCATAGCTGGCACTACTGGAAAAGAAGGACATAAGCTAGTGGTGTTAGAAGCTTTTGCACGAAATTTGGTAGAAGGTATCCACATGGGTTTGCCATAGCATAGCTGGGAAGACATTGTGTAAGCAAAATTTACCAGCAGGGGTGTCATTCTTAAACGTATCAATCAGTACATGGATAAACACACTGCCACAGTCTGAGATGTAGCTGTACTACTGCAGTGGAAGAAGAGACTGGGAACGTGAACGCAGCTGACCCCCATCTTGGTGGGACATTTCCAGCTGATAACATTTCACAGTGCTAATCACACTTTCCAGACTGGTGAACGAAGCAGAGCTTAGAGAATGAAAGAAGCTTGCTTGCTTTTTTTTTTTTTTTTTTTTTTTTTTTTTTTTTAATCTTATCTTTTTCCCTTATTTGTGAATTTTTGCAAGAAAAGTGACTGCAGTCCCAGGTTTTGGAATAGATCCAGCTATCAAAGTTCAATGGTGTAGTGGCAACTAACTACTTTAATTCAGTTTGAAGTCAGAGTAATTTAGCAAGAAGGGAATGTGTCGCAAAGAGCTATTCAATCCCACACATACATTAGACAGCAAATGGACTGTACATTATTATTATATCATTTCAAATTTCTGTCAGTTGTGCTGTGGGAACAATTTTTTCATAGAGTATTTAATTCTGGAAGCAATAGTCAGTGCTTAGTACTGGAAGGAATTAACAGTGGACAAAACCACCTACAGACTGGCAAATTTAGAACATCCCTAAATCCATCATGGGCTCCATTATTCACCATGTTTCAGTAACGTATAACAGACAACACTGACAGGGGCTTAACAGTAAATGTGGAAATCAGTTTCTGGAGAGGTGAAGTTTACAGGCTTTATTTTCACTTTGGATCCAGAGGCTGCCTGGGAGGAGCTGCGCGGGCAAGTGCTGCACACAGGTGATGGCACCTGGGAGGCTTGTTTCTGTACGTCAGTGTGGCACAGCAGACACCCTGTGTCCAGCCCTGTTTTCTGGTGCCCTCTGCCCACCAGCTCAAAATCTGCACAGGATTTTTACATACAACAGATGCCTGTTCAATCCCAGCTTTAAAATCTTATTTTCACTGCTGATTCTGCCCCACACTTTCCATATAACTGTAGATAAGCTAGTAAGTGGCAGCACTACCAGACATAAAATGTCTGTAATAGCTGCTCAGTTCTCAAGGAAGCAATCTTCCGTGGCCTGTCTCCAGCTTGTGGAGACCTTTGGCTGAGGGTCACATGAGGGTCACATGACCACTAGATGAGACTTTTATATCAGTCCATGGGTATAGCCACACGCCTTCCCTTGGTACTATTTCATTTCATTATTTAGGTCAATTTTAATAACTAACTGCCTAACTCTGCTTGGTAAATTGGTACCCAGAAAGCAGTGGAAAGACGGTGTTGAGTGCACACAAGCAGGACACAGATCCTGTTACACACGTGCATTTCTGTGGGAGAAGGACAGCTCAAGTCACAGCTGAATAAGAAGCGGGGAAAAAATGTACAACCTGTCATAATGACAATGACAGTCTTCTCATGTGTCCTCACCCCGCAGGAACAGGGAGGCAAAGGAGCCTGAACTGTGCAAGCTGCACCATCCCCATCGGAGGGTGCGCACACGTGGCAGCAGGCACGTGCTGGTAGCTTCCCAGGGAGCACAGGGAGCACAGCCATGCAGAGCCAAGCCCGCAGGAGGACAGCACTGCCAGACAAGACAGAGCTTGCATTGACAGCCTTTCTCCCAAACTGATGCCAATGCTGGTTTGCAAGTGGCAGTATTGTGGGATTTCTTCTGCAGTGAGCAGAAATACTGGGGCAGCTTCCCACCTCTTTTCCTTGATTTAGGAAAGAGACAGTTTTTTTTTTTTTGTTTAGGGATTAACGCATGTCTCAGTTTTGGTTTTGTCTGTGAAGATGGGCTTTCTCAGTGCTACCCAAGCTGTTGGATAATGAACTGCAGCTCCCTCAGAGCATAAACCAGCTCTGCTTGGAGAGAGAATACTTGCACAGAAATGAGTTTGCTAAATACTGATGCTAGAGAATCCTAGCACAGGCATTTTCACCTTGACCCAATGCTCCACTCTTCTGGGCTCCTGGAATAGCTGTGATCTCGATTCATGCATTTTATGCATTTTTGCTGTACAAAGCAAGCAAGCAAGCAACAAGAGCTTTTGACTTTCAGACTTCCTTTGGAGGCTGATGCAGAATTTGGGCAGCAGAGTGACCAGAGTGATTGAATCCATCAAGCATAAGAACAGGAAGAGATATCATGGGGGTATGATGCAAACTTCCTCAGTTCAGTGATGAGGGCTGTCAGCAGAAGCCTCAAAATAAACACTCAGTTTGTTGGGACTGTGGGCTTTTTTGGGGCCTCTTTCCAGAATTGAACATAGACAATGGAAACAATCAAGGAACCTCCAAATCTTTGCAAAGTTGCGATGTATGAACTGATGGTAGAAAATGTGAAGGCTGACTTAATAGGCAAATTAAAATGTTTGGAAAAATCATAATGGATACAGGAAACAACAAATCTTTCCCAGAAGGGAATACATCTAAATCAGCATAAAGCCAACAATAGCCTTTAGTATTTTGTCTGGTGATGCAACACCAGCTCAAGGGAGTGTGAAGCATAGCATGAAGCATAGCAACCCATCCATGGCGACTGCCGGCCATCTCCATACCACGGTTTGTATGCTCTGGTAGGAACAAGACTCAATATCTCCCAAGTTACCATTGTACGACAACTCTAGAGTAACCTCAGTGTTCAACAAGAGACGTCAAGTATGAAGCATGAAGGGAAGCTCCTTAAAATAAAGTCCAGATGAGACACTTACCCTAAAGCTGCAAGAGCCATTGAAATAATTGCTAGCTCCTTAACCTTTCAAGAAAAAATTAGCTGAACTATAAAAAATGAAGGATTAAAAAGTGAGATAGGGAAGGAGAGAGAGAAAGCTAAGAAGAGAAAGATGCTTTTAATTTGCAACCTACTCTCTTCATCAGAATTATTTTAGGATAATCAGGCAGATGCGGATGTTTCCTGGAAGGTAATGCTTGAGTGGTGAAGGTAGAATGTGATGGTTGGATAAAACATGCTTGAAAATGTGACAGGTTACATTATCTTTTATTGACATCCGAACAGAACTGCCAGACTCTGGAGGCTTTATTTTTGCATCAGCCTCTTTTTTTATGACATCTGCCATCTTTAGAAATTAAACAAACTTTTTATTGCTGAGTTTTAGCAGATTATCTCAAGCAGACTTGACTGTTTCTTGGTAAATTGTGTGATATGTGATGTGCTTTTGACTTTAACCTGCATTTTTTTCTCATTCCTTTTTTTTTCTGTAAAATCATTCAAAATAATTTATGAAATTCACTCTGTGTTGTAATCTAACTTTGATCTGGGGAGACAATACCAAGGCGAAATAGAAAAAGATGGATTATAGTTCCTACATTAATAGACCTGCACAAAAAAACCCCTTACACTTTATGAAATGAGAAAGATAAGAACATGAATTAATAATGCTTTAGCAGCAGTGGCACAAAATCCTTGAACGATAATGCTCCAAAACTACTCATATTGATTTAAAATCTATATTTAAGACAGTTAGGTCTAGAAGTCCCCCTTCAGCCACATCAGATATAGATTTTCAATTTACAGGATTATTTTAAATCACAGTCTTTAATTCAGAAAATATCATATAAAGGTTTCCATGTTTAAAAGTAAATGTTCCCTTCATGTTCTCAAATTATGCTGCTTAAAGTTTAACAGTCACCATTGATAAATGTTTGTGCGTGACCATGTCAAAGCAGGACTGCCACATGTCCCGCAGGGGCCTTGTCCCAGGGTGTATGGTTATAAGGCTTTGGAGTCTGGAACGAGGGAAAGCCCACAGTAAATACAGATTAGAAGAAGACTGGGCTCATGGAGAGCTTAAGGTCACTGAGGGCCACATTCTGCCTGAGGTGATGTGTACCTATTGGGTTCAAAAAGGTTTTGTGTTCATGCAAGGGCAGAGTCTGTCAAAAATGTTTTACTAATAATAAACAGAGACTGATGTTCTTAAAAATAAAGTTAGACAATTCTTTGCTTTATATTGAAATAGAATCAACAAGAGAATTGATTATTGCTTTCTTGCATTCCAAAACAGTTCTTGAGGACTTTGCTGGAATTGTGCACTGTTCATTCAAAGGGAAATGGTTACAGCCTGCATTAATGTGCTAATATGTAATTAGTACAGTGTCACCTTAAACACCAAATTAATTCACAGTGGTTAGGTAAATTGTAACACATACTCACATTTATTTTTTCTATAAAATGAAAATTTTAGTTTTCCCCAGCAACTGTCCTCTCCAAAGAATAAGGTGAACTGGTGTGGAACAGATGTGAAATTTAATTAGAAGAACAAAAGGGTATTTGTCACAAGCTAAAAAATTGTAACAAAGAATAGGGGCTGGGAAAGAAAACTGATTCCAGCAATAGCGAGAAATGTCTCCCGTAACTAATAATAGTAATGGGCAGAGAGCGCAGTATCCAGATCCCAAGCGAAGTGCTAGTTTACATTTAATGGCTTGACAATGAGGACAAATCACACTGGCTCAAGTTCAAATTCACATTCTGTGGCTTCAGTATCCCTGTGATGTGTTTCTGGAACTCCAGAATAACCCCCTTCTCATTTTGGGTCCAGCCACACCACCACATTTTAAGGGTGGTGGAAGTCAGAATTCCTCTTCGACCTCCAGTTTAGAGGTTTGATTTGATGGCTGGGTCTGGAATGGCAGCTCCTCACCCTGGGGAAGGACCCCTTGGACATCTCTGTAGTCCTATGAGCCTCCATTCCTGCTCCTTTTGCAAACCATAGAAGTAATGACTGTCTAGCTAATGATACCACTGCTCACTGTTCTGGAATGGCTCGCTCTGAAGATGATGCTGACCAGCTCATCCGAGAGGCCAAATTTCAATGACTGTTCCCCTGCAGCTTGCTGTGCCAGCTTCCCACTCACACTGGGGGAGAGGGGAGTGAAATATCACATGAGAGGTGATTTGCAAATCTCTCCCTCGCCCTTCATCCCATCAGTATTCACCATGAGTCAAAGTTTATAGCCATGGAGTGAGAGATGATTGTGCTGTCAGACTAGGGAAATGAATTCTGAGGAATGAGCAGGCTTCCCATTTATCCATAAATTGACTTACCCCTGTTGGTAGTATAGAGCAGGTAAAAGTATGCGTTGTACAGGGCAGGCTGCCGTGCTAATGCATCCTGCTTCTTATCTGAGATCTCACACAGAGCTAACAAGAAAACCATTCCAGAGGGGCTTATGAACTCCAAGTAACTTCTCTTGGAAATGCCTTCAGTGAACAAGACTGAGGAGACACAAAAGAAGGAAATACAGACTAATTAAGCAGAATCTTCTCTAACCCAAATGATTTTCATGCTTTTTCCACAGGGCATCAGCAAATCTTTAAGGATGCAATTTCAGCTCTAACCTTGAATTTCCTTGCTGTAATAGGGATGAAGTGAATCTTTTAGTTTTATCTGAACATAATTTTTCTGTAAAAAGCAGATTAATTCTTGGTCCCAAGTTTCTAGTACTCTGTGTTTTGAATTCCTTTAGTGCCTATATAGGCACAGTTTAGGGAATTGGTAAGACAGATGGAGCTTGGCATGATTTTTTTTTTCACACTGAATGTAAAAATGGTTGGGGATTTTTTGGTTGTTTTTTTTTTTTACTATGCAGCTGAGATAAGAAAGGCAGGTGGCTGGAAATAACTAAGTTCTAGATAAACTGTATAATTCATAGCAAAAATCTCAGAATACACACAGAAAAAGATCTGGGGGTTCTTCAAGTTGCAGACTAATGGCTGAAAACTGTTGTCATTAGTCAGCCTTAAAAGCCATGTTATTATCAAAAATGCTGACAGCATTCCTTTTGATGTGCTCATAAGGAAAGATCTTTTAATTCATAGCTTTGTCCTTTGCCTAATATGAGCTGTGACTGGTTGAACTATACTTTATTCCGTGTAAGATAAGTCTGGAAATGAACAAAGAGCTGATAGCTGTGAGTTTATTTGAAGTAGATAGGAAAGTTTTAAAAGAAATAGTAAACATCTTTTTAACAGAAGTTTGACATTTTAGAGCAAACAGTCTATGTAATTTACTAAATTCTATTAAAGTGAGTACTTACCATCAGAGTGCCTGAACAGGCATCCAGTGGGTCATCTTCATAAAAATAGCAGCTAAGTACACTTCCTTTCCTCTCCCACTTCCTCGAGTTTGTTTGGAGAAGCAAAAGTACTAAACAAAGTAGCAACAGCATAAAAGTGATATGTAGAGAATCAGGACAAAAAAGCAATGAATCTGCCAAAGATATTTTGAACAGAGATAGCAATAATCTTGTCTTGTATGCCTGGCTCCAAATTGCTGATCTTTATTGTAATGCACAGCAATGTACTGTACTGGATTGACATTTTTTTTTTTTTTTAAAAAAAGAATGAGTCTTTTCAAGCTCTGCCTCTCAAAGCATTTCAGTTGGGAATGAATTGTAAGTCCACAAGGAAAAGAACACATGCAAGTAAATACTATACTCATAAGAAATTCAACAACGGTTCTGAATGTTTTCGTTAGCATTAATTTATGACTTGAGCAAGCAGTAAAAAACATGCTGTCCTGTGAATATCCACTTAGATTCATAAGTGAATTTCAGTTTAACTCTTTGAACCATTTCTAGGGGTTGTTTTCGGTGGATCTTGGGCACAGAGCTTTATTATCAGAAACTATTCCCAGCAATACCCATTTTAAATTCAAAAGTTTGAATGTGTACCAAAAGTGAATTTTTGAGCTGTGTATCCACAGTGTCAGTTAATTAGAAAACTAACCTCATCAAGAATAAGTTTTTATGACTTATATAATTAAGAAATGCAGTGTGAATTGCAAATGTTCACAACTCCTTATAAGTGATCTGCAGACCTGGAATTATTAATTATTAAGGCATTCATATATAATTGTGCATAACAGATTTGGAAATGTTGTGATCTGTGTAAGGGCATTTGCAAACAAGAAACAAAAGGTACAATTTGTGTATACATCATCAGTTGCTTATTATTTGCTTAGCTTTATTTGCCATTGAAAGAATAGGTGCTGGCAAAGTTGCCGAAGGAATGCTATCAGTCTTCAAGTTCTGGAGATCATGCTGGAAAGGCGGTAGAGCTAATTGAAATGGCTGTGAGCTGATGTGTCTTTGCTGAGGTCAACTGAATGGCGGCTTTTAGCTCTGGGTCTGAACTTGACCTTTCTGCCCTAGGTTGGTAGCTACTTAGGTTGTTTTTCCATTAGCAGTGTTGACAGTAGCCACAGCACACAGTGTTATCTGCCTGCCGTCCACAAGTACCTGATTTCCATTCTTCTCCACTTCTCTTTCGCAGATTGACACATAGGTTGAATTCAAAAAGTGCAGGAAAAGAGCTCTGCCTGCAAAAGGAGCCTGCACTCCAGAGGTTTTGCACTAAACTATTGTGAGACCTCCGGCTACAACACAGGACATGGGAGCTTTTCTGAACCCTCGTGTCTTGTGTTGCAGCCAGAGGGGCACATCTTTTCAACTGAGTCTGAGACAAGTAGAAGAAATGAACATGAAAGAGGTGTAAAGAGAGAGTGAGAGACGGGTACAGGCGTGGGACTTCAATGAACATCTGAGAGAAGCAGACTCACGAATGTGATCCTTGGCATTAGCCTTTGAAGCTTTCTCCTAGGTCCAGAGGAGATGTCAGTTTTCTGCCTGTTCTTGAATGCAGATTGAAAGATCTAAATCAGGTAGTAAAAGTTACTGTGCTTACAATGCCACTGGCACTGGTCTCCTTGTTTCTTGCTGCAAATTTGACTAGAATCACTGAATTAAACACTAAACGCTTTGCAAGTATCTCGTGATCTGCCCTTTTGTAACTAAGCAGGTGTTGTTTTCTGTACTTGAGCAGATGTAGGTGTGAGATTTCAGTTGAAATAGAATTAAGTAGCCTCACATGTTTTGAGCAGAGAACATGCCTATGATTAGCATTGAATTTTTTTGTTTCCCACTGGGACAAATTTTTCACTTCTTCAGCAACTGACTTCAGGGTAAGCCTCAGCTTTAGTAGGAGCTGCAGCACAACTTCTTTGTTTTGGCTTAACTTTGCCACTTGTTTAAAACATTGCATGCCACTGTGTCCCATCTAATAAAGTATTAAAGCATATCCAGCTGAAATCTTCCTTTGTAATACTGCATTAGACTGGATATGCTGGGATATAATGGTTTAAATTTCTGCATTAAAAAACTGTGTATGCCACTAAAATACCCAGAAGATGGCTCTGAATTTGTATTTTGAGTTGTTAAAATAACATAGATGTTGTCATTGCGATCCTTCCATTTTGACATCTTTTAGGAAGCTACAAAGACATGTCATCTCATGTGGCAATAAACATGGTTAAATTCTGGGGTAAGATCTAAGTGATTGTGATCATTAAGACCTTGCCCTATTCTGTATTCATTGATTTCAGTGGCGATGGACACAAAACAAAACTCTGCTGAAGGGGTTAAGTGTAGCAGGAACCAGTCTTTTGATCATCCCAAGGCAGATTTTATTGAAGATTCCCTTACCTGATAAATCTGGTGGTTTTGCAGTCCATTTTAGATTGTTATTTCCTGTGGGAGAAATAAAAAGGTAGTTATAAGAAAGGTAAATAAGTATTCTGACCAGGCTTAGTGTTTCCTGCACACTTTGTGTAGTTACCATTTAAATGAGAGAGATTCCTTTAATTCAGAAAGTGGCCTTCTGGGTCAGTACTCCTGGCTTAGTTTTCAATGCCATTTACACTATTCTGTTTGTCCTCCTGATCTTTGGTGCAAGTCAGTGGAAAGAATTAGCAAAATAACCCAGGGAGGACCGATGCTCCAGTGCCATCCATTGCCCCGTTAATTCCCATTGGATTGAATAGCCCAGCTGTTGCATCTCTGTGTATGCATGTCTCTGCCTCCAGCATCTCGTTCAATCCCAGGAGCATAAAACTTGATAATTTGAAAATTCTTGCTAGAGAAGCTGTGTCTCAATATTCTCAAATACAAGTTATGTTCAGACATTTGCTGAGGGAAAAGGGAGTGAGAAAAACTTCCCAGTCCCAGTGGAAGAACTTGGAGGAGACAACAGAAGAAAACAGGGACACATGCACTTAAGTGGAAGAGTATAAATCTCTGCAGTTGCACCAGTTTACTTCAGCCTAAGCATTATACCTAGTGATTTTCTCCTTTCTAAAGTATCCCATATGAGCTAGCAAAAATTCCAAGAGCATTCTAAAATGCTCGAGGTGAAGGATGTACTTTGGGGTTTTTCCAGTTATCTTTATTCAAATTCTTTGCTTCCTATTGCATATATTAAGTGTTGCACTAGAAATACAAAGCAAGTGGTTCGACAGAATAATATGTCTATACTGTGGGAGAGGGGCATTTTTTTGCTCTGGAATCTACCAGCTAGACTGTACCAGTTGAGAAAATTTTTGCAAGTAGTTAGCCATCAGACTGTAGCCAAACCCCCAGTTTAAAGAAGAAAACCCAGCAGTTAAGTATAGTTTGTTGTGTTTTTTTCCCCCCAGGAAGTATTGTTTGTATAAACTATAATTAGTGGTTTTAACTCAGCGTATTTCATTTCTCTTATAGGAGAAAAAGCTTCCTAGCTGAGCATCTTTGTTAGAGCTGTCAGTGTCTGCATTCATAAAAGAACAGTGATCAAAAATGGGTAATTTCTTTGCAGTTTAGATGCACCCCCCACCAATCATGAAAGCCAAGGCCTCCTAATGATATTAAAATAATAGAAAATGGAATTTTGTCAAACATTCAGGTATTTTTCAGTGAACCTATTTGCTCAAGTGAGAAGTTTATTTGTTGGCGATGGCTGAATACTTAATTACAGTAGCTGTGCTAAATATCACTGCTGGCGCTTGAGATATATTTAGATTCAGCTCCCTCTGTCTCAGAAAACACAGAAATTAAAATGCAACACTGTAGCATAACGTAACTGATAATAGGTATAGGGCTGAGGAGGGTTTGAGATGTTGCCAGATCTGCTGTGGAAACCACAGATGAAGCATGAAAATGGTGGGACCTTTTTCTTCCTGTACTAGTCCAAGCCTTCGTTCTGCTCCGTCAGTGCAACACGCAGCAGTACAGGGGTTTTCAAGGAGTTAAATGCCTTTGACGGTAATAATCATTACAGCATTAGTCTTACCGTCTATAGATTAACGGCTTCACTAGATTTGGTTCAAATAATGAACCAAAGCTTAGCCCTGAACAAACTTAAAGCGTTCGTTTAAAGGGCTCTTTTCTCTCTCCTCTCCTTTCACATGAGGTGTGCAGATCCTTTGGGTCCTGAGGCAGAGCATGTGATTCCTACCTGGTCTGGCCTCTTGCACAGATCAGCACAAGCCAACACAATCAACCTAGCTCTCTCCATAGCAGCTCTGATTTTATCTTGTGTTCGCAGAGGATGATAGAGAAGGAGACTTGACTGCGGGACACGAAATACAAACGTTTATCCCAAGCATGCCTGAACCTTTAGTGATTTCACCTGTTCTCTGCTTCTCCATTCTCATCCTTCCCTTTCTCTGAGCACCCTCAGCCCCGCTCTGATTTAATGAGTACTGACATCGTCAAGCCGTATTAAGACTCAGACCCTCAATCATCCCAGCAGAGAGCATGTAGTAGAATGCGAGCTCTAATATGTAATTCCTGACTGTGTTTTTAACACTGTCATGTGATGTTCAGGCAGTTGGGCACAGCACATCTTGAAGGGCAAAGTGGGAAAGCACTGTCTGCTTGGCTCATAGCTTGACTTTGCTGGAGGAAACCTGCTTTGCAACACGGATGGAAAAAACCTGCACTCTTACAGGCTCTGAACTTTCCAGGAGTTGCATTAACTTTGAAAAAGAGATATAATAAAGAAGTATCTCTGTCCTCATTTAAACTCTATTCATGCTTTGAAAGTCCCACACAGTTCACTGAAAGATTTTCTCCATCCCTCTTCAAAACATGAGCTTAATGATTGTCAGAACTCCATATTGACAGGATGAGGAACTGACTTAGCTTGTTTATCCATAAAACAGTGGTACTATGTAAGTTACTTTAGCCAGTGAGTTGCTTGGAAAACAGAGGGGCTGTTTGTATTCGCAGGCTGATTCAGTCTGTGATCACTATGTAGAGCATATGAACAAAGGTGGCAATTGCGCTCAAGCCACAAAAGAAATTCTTATCTGTCATTTACAGCTCCATTCTTTAGAGCTCCTTTCTTTCAGTATGTTTTTTTAAATTGAATTATTATACTTATGGTGTACATGTCTTTGTTTCACTGAGAACTTAATTGACAAAAACCTCATTTTCAACTGAAAAAGACAGCTTTGCTGGAAGCATAATAAACCATGCACCATTAGCCTTGGTTATAGTCAAACAAAACCAGTAAAAATGCCACCTTCTAGCTTAGGTCAGCTTTCTGAGTGGATCACAGGTGGTGTTTGTTCACTTTACTGACTAAAATAAATCTCGTTTCTCTTGGCTGCAAGAACAATGCAGTTAATGGGAGATTGAGGTGGGCTTCAGGCTGTATTGCATATATTCAGCAGAGAATAATTTAGTATTTGAATGAAGAATGTTTATAAGTAGTCATGATGCAGGGGAAACATCCATTAAGAGCCTTGGGTGAACTTCCAGTAGTCAGGAAGGAGTGTGTCCCTGTAAATTAAGCTGAGCCAAGGAGGCATGGCCAGCACGGAGGTCCCCATAGCACTCCTTGAATGGGGCCAGGCTGGGCTAAGGAGGCCAGTCAGGGGAGATCCCTCCTCCCTGCAGCTGAAGAAAGGGAGCAAGGCAAGATCTGGCAGAGCAATCTAGTAACTCTGACACAGAGTCGACTCAAAATCCCAGTGCGAATGACAGGGTGAGTCAGATCTGTGCCTGTGACTGTAGGAAAGCAGGGAGGAGATTTCTTTCCTCTTCACACTGGTCTGCAAAGCTAACTAGCTGTGGGAGGACTTCTGTCAAAGTTGTCTACCTTTTTTAAGCCAGGGTGGCTGCTGTGGCAGTACAAGCCCTGTCTTGAACACTCCTGCATCCTGCTGCTAGCTGACATGCGGACACCACAGCAGCATTGCTGGGCTTCGTGCATGCAGTACCAAACCACACCAGAGTCACTGGGTGCCCTCGCCTCAACTGTGGGCTCCTGTCTGGCCCCACTGTACTTTTGACACTTTTCTACTCTGCTCTCCAAAGATGAGGGGGAGCCAGCAGCAGCAGGGAGATGGGTGGGATTTCCTACGTGATGCCATTGGTACATCTTTTCTTCACCGTCACCATGCCAGAGAAAAGCTCTGAGATATACAGGGCTGAGGGTGTCTGTAGGTCGCGCAGTGCAGCTGGAGCAGGAGGGAATCACGTTGGGATTAGGGCATCCAAAGCATGGGAGTGGGTAAAGGCCCTCAGCTCAGGTCATACTGCTCTAAAGGGGCTGGGAGGGAGCAAGGAAGAGCCGGGGGCTGAGCAAGGGAGAGGGGAAGAGGAGGGGACCCACAGCCTCCAGGACTGCACTGCCTCCTCCTCCAAGAGTAGCAAGCTACTATTTCAGTATCCACTTCATGGTTTGTTTGTAATGCCATTGGCCCTCAACATTTGACACAAATGCAAAACCACGATCTCTGCTTTAATTAGAGAAGGAGGCTGTCACTGTTTTGAATTCTAAAGTCATGACAGTCAAAAAAGGTTTGGAAAGGAGAATGATGCAGAAAAGGAGACAAAAACAGTGCCTGTGTGGGTGTGTGCAGGTGTATTCTCAGGATTACAGGCTGAGGAGGAAAGAGGTGCAAACATTTGGGAGCTGATGCTGTAGACGCCTGTTACCCTTGTATTCATCCAGAGCAGCTCCATCAACTTCTGCTGAGCCACCTGGCTTCCCATTACAGTGACGGGTCATGAAAATTTGCTCCCAGCCTTTGCTGCATGAACCATTTCAATTTTTCAGAAGAGTTGCAAACCTGCAAGCTGAACTTGAATGTCATTCACAAAAGCTGTCACCTCCACCTCTCCCCCCTGTGTGGACATACCACACCAGGTTCCTCGGGCAGTGCTGCAGTTCAGCATTCTCCGTTTGAGTTCGATAACAAACACCACAAAAATCAAACACGTTTCCTTCCACCCTGCTAGCAGGGAAATAGCAAGCAGTAGAAAAGGCACTGAGATGAAGGACAGCCATAGGTGGAACGCATACACCAGGTGACAAACAAATGATACCCAGAATAGACAGAAAAGACTTTCCACAGCAAGGCCCACACAACATGCGGTTACAACTATGGCTGTCATGGACATCCTGAAAAAACATCAAATCCAGCTGGCAGAAGGTTCCAAACTTTCCATGGTGTCAGCCTCCCCAGAATGACTCCACTGTATGCACTGGGGCGGCGCTGGGCAGGGAGCCGCAGGGTGCCTATGGCAGCCCTCCAGCTGCACGCCTGCCGGAATCGAGCGGAGCATCCACGAGGCACAGGTTCGCTGCAGCGTGCTGCCTGGCAAGGGAGCAGATTTCAAGGCCCAGTCGGTGGTAACGATGTCCTTCCTACTCACTCACGGCTGGTTGAAGCCCCTGTGTGCCGGGGACCGTGGCTCAGTCACCCGGCAGCCTGCATCCCTCTTCCTCTGCTGGGGCGAGGCAGCGAGAGGTGAAAGGAGGAGAAGCCGGTTTTCCTGCCGGCGGGTTGTAGCTCCCAGAGCGCTGCCCTCCTGTGCAGGTGCCTCTGCCTTCTCTCAGGAGTCAGGATCACAGACACGGGGAAACCGGGTGGAGCGGGAGCAGCTACCTTTGAAGGGTTTGTGGAACATTTAAATGCTGAGTGTCTCCACTCAGCTGTCTCCAAAACCTTCTCTCCAGGCTTTTTAACTGGTGCATTACCCTGCCCTGAAAGCATATGGGTTCATGTGAGAGAAATTAACGTTAATGTGGCCGTTGTTAATCTGCTCTCTTCCTTTTGCTTGGGTTTGTTGATGCTGTAAAAAGAAAACCGAATTGTCTTTCTTCTTGGGCCTTGTATGGGCTTGTCCGTGGGAGGAGGCTGACGCTGAGTGCCTGGAGCATGACAGGGCTTTTGCTCTTTCTTCAGCGGTAGGCTCCAACATAACCGAGTTAACTGGCCAAACCATTGCAACAGCAGCGTACACTGTTGCACAGGCTGGGTAATACAGTAAGGGCTAAGGAAGGGCTTGCAGACTATTTGAAGGGAGAGCTGATAATTCTTATTCCGTGCTGCCTCCTTCTCTGCAACAGATCCATCCCTACGTTACAAGAAGAGCTGAATCACTGCATTATAAATAGACTCACTACTTATTTTTTCTGCCTGAAAATAATTTCAAACCAAACATGCCTACTCTATTCACTTTGAATTACTGCTCCTAAGAAAAGAAAAGACCACTACATTTTCTAACTCTTTCTAGTTTCCCTATTAGTAATCTGAATGTTAAAAGCCTTGACTGTTAGCCTTTGGGATGCAAACCTGCTCCCATTTAAGTCAATGTGAGTTTTATCATTGACTTAATTGGAAGTGAGATTGAGCCATTGGGCATATGAGTGGCTTTGTGTAGAGCTTGAAAAAAAATAATAAAGGAGACTGAGGCAAAATGTAGTGCCAGTTTTTTCATCAAAACAATAACCCAGCTTTGCCCAGCCTGCCCATAGTCATGCTAAAAGCAAAGCCTAGCCTGAAAGGAAGCGCTCATAATATTATAGCTTAATTAGTTTATGGGAGAAAAATGCTGAAGGGGAGAGGAGCTCCCGTTGTTAAATATTTTACCATTGCAACACTGACAAATGTTGTCTGCTCGACACCAAGTTAGCCAGAGTCCTTGCCCTGTTCCTCTGCAGCCCGCCCAGGTTTCTGTGCTCCCTCCTCAAGCCTCGGTTTTGATTTAAAGACAGTCATGCTGGGTGCCTCTGAAAGCACAGAAAACATTTCTGTGTATCTAATTTGCCCATTATTAACATTATCCCCAATCTTTTAAGTAGCTGATTATTAAGCAAAGAAATAGCAATGAAGCAAGGAAAGAATGTGATAGGGAGATTTACTGTGTGGGAGGCAGAGATAAAATTAGATTTCTTTAAGCTATGTAGTACAGTTATTAGGAAGTTAGGCTAATTTTTCAAGGAGCTGTCACTTAAATAACCTCATCTTATTATTCATGCTGAGGTATTTACTACAGAAATTTTTTCCCCCGGGTCATCATCTTTTTTCAGCAGCAGAAGTTGGGAACTCAACAATTGTTTGCAGTCCCGAATAATGCAATGGCATGTTATGGTAATGCAAATAGTAGATTATTAAAGGATATGATTTAAAAACACTCTGATAGTTCTAGTGGAATTTGTTTGTTTGGCCTCTTTTAGTATTTTCACTATCTGTCTCCAGATTTTCCAACCACAGTCTCAGTGAAGAAAGCAGTAAATTTTCTCCACCTTGATTTGTTCTTAATGCTGTTTCTTATTATCTGCTGCCTTTTTTAAAGGTGCCCCAGCATCAATCCCACTGACTTCTAATAGCACCCAGTATCTCTACTACCACAGAGCTCCGAAGCGTATTTTCTCTCGATCGCTTTCTTTATTACCCAGCTGTATTCTGTTGCTCCCAGTCCTGGCCTGTGTATGAATTAATCAGACTGGCTTTTAGGCTAAACTATGTGCTCTTAGCAGCATGGGTAGCTCTTAACACAGAATACATTTTCCAAGCCACGAACTGAGAGGTAATCTCAAACCATCTGTGGGTTTCGTAGCCCCACACTGCTTGGCAAAAGCTTCCACTTATGCTCCTTTCAACAATGTGTCTCCAGCTCTACTCCTCGGCTTTGCTTTACAGGACTACCTAAGCATGTAGCTCTCAGCTCCCGTTTGCTGGCACACCAGTAAGCGCTCCTCCTGGGCTGCCCAGTGAGCCAGGAGATGCCTGCATAAACCCATGCAGCTCTTTACTGCAGAGGCAACCTCTCAAACCTCAAGAGGACTCTAAGTCTTCCATAAATGAGGAAACCAGTGGACAACAGAAGGTTATTGATTTTATACCAGGAAACATAGTAAAGGGGATGAGGAGGGGAAAAAAACATATACTTTTATCATGTTTTCATTATTTACAGTCTTAGAATAATCTCTTGCTGCTGGTGGTTTGCCAATAAAATCGGTCCTTCTTTTTTTAGAGAGGAAACTTTTTAATCATTGCCCTCTGCTGTGTAGTTGGCTGAGTGTGACTTCCCATGTCAAATCCTTGAGGTTTGGAAAAACAGTCAGCACACCATACAGAGCTGTGCTAGGCTGCTCACAGCACGTGTAATTGAATTTGAGCACCGGAAAGCAAGAGATGCTGAAATGAAGATTGTCTAAAGGCCCCCCAAAATGGCTAAGATTTGGGAGCCTCCTTAAAGCTGCAAATCCATGTGTGTCCAAGGCCTCTCCAGGTTAGGCAGTGAAGAGGCATTCTCACTTCCACAGGTTAGTGGCTGCTGAACTCCTGCATCAGGGCACATAGGTGTTCCTCTAGAAGTTTGGGGAGGTTGGGGATACCATGGTTCTCATTTTTTCAAGAGAAACGCTTGCTTTTTTAAAATGAGGTCGATGTGAACATGAAGGTGAGCAACATGAGTCCTTAAAACATGGGCCCCTGTTCTAGTAGGGGAAAGGTTAGCTCCTGATCAGCTATTGAGGCTGTTACCTCAAAAACAGCATCATATGGGAAATACCAGCTTTTAAGCAACCCCTTTGATTCATGAAAATATGTATAAAAAATGCTGAGGAATCTCTGAGGTAAGATGGAAAAAGATTAATATAACTGGTTGAGGCTGGGGTGGGAGGTGGTGCGGTTTTGAAAATGCTGAGAATAGGACAAAATGAAAATAGGGTTAATGATAGATGTATTTGTCTCTGAAACTTCAGAGACTATGCAGTAATTAAGTAGCACCAAGGAACTTATTCTGAAGGCAGGTACAGAACTGGCAGAGTGCTAACAGAGAGAGGGATAGTGTGCAGGTGATGTACATACAGCTCTTCTCACCTCTGCTGCTAACTCCTCGTGCTGCTGTAAATCCACCTGCTTCCTCCTTTCCTCTCTCTGCTTCTCTTCTTCTTTCTCCTCTCTTTCTCTCCTTCTTTCTTCAAGTGAGGTGAAGACACACATGCTTTTTGTTGGTGCTGATAGGCATGGAAACAGAGGTTGACTCTGCCTGATAAATTTGCATGCCAAATTCACAAGACCATCAGACTCCTTGCATTCTCAGAATTATCTGTCCTTAAAAACGCTTCTAACAGAAGTGACATTGCAAACCAGATGAGTGTCCCCAATGAGCAAATGAAGCTTTTCAGAATTAAGTTTTCAGTAATATACATCAGATTTCAGTTGATTGTTTTCTTAACCTGATTATGGCATTGTGCTTCTTGTAACAATAAACTTCACATTTGTTTTGTTCTTTTATAGGAAAATAAAAGTGGGGGTAAGGAATTATAACTTGAGAGTGTGAGGACAGGCAGGAAGACTGTAATTGGGACATGGAATCAAGGCACGATGATTTGAAAACCCCTTTCAGAACCTTTATTCTCTCTCTTGGTAACCTTGTCTGGTTCCTTTAGGTTTCTTTTGCTGCGGTATCTGTGACCGTAGGACAACAGGGTGAACTCCCTTCTCCATCGTGTGAAAACAAGAGACAGTTCCTCCTGGTATCCAGCACTCCTGGGCACACATCCCTGTGCCAGATTCCAGGTTGCACCACCACCACCATGTTGGCATGTGCATCACAGCTAGGCTCGCTGTGACTTGGTTTGCTCACCGCATGCAGGCGACATGAGTCATGTTTGCACATGGGGTTTCCAACAGGGTTTGTGCTGTCACTGCCCTGCCAGGGTTGACACTCACTGATGGGTGTGAGCTCTCCTTTTTTCTATGAGAAAAGCATGACCCTAAAACAGACCAGAAATGATCCTTATCATCATTTCCTATATACTGTTACCAGTGCCACCATCCTAGTGCCTGTGGCTCTCTGGGACCTCCCAGCTGCAGGCACAGGGGTGGCTGTGTTTTCTTCAGTCAGCCCCAGCCCTTAGAACCTTGGTGGCCAACCCTGAATGTACAGCAACAGTTTGGAGCTATGCAAACACCAGCCGGTGTTTCGGGCGACTGTACATTTCCAACCTCCTTCTTCTCCTCTGTCTGTCTCTTGAGGTCCCCTGGGTGCTGTGGGATTCCTTCCCCTGCCCTACATTTTCCTGTGTCCCTACACAGCTCCCAAAGGCCAGATGTTCAAAACTTTGGGCTTAACTGTTCTGCCTTTGTCTGAACCCTCTGTGAAATGCGATTAGCGCATATTTACCTCGCTGAGACACACATTGTGAGGCCTAATGAATGGCTCCACAGTACCTGGTATGAGGTAAAAGCCTAAAAGAGCCTGATATGGAGGTGAGCATTGCTTAATTAAGTTAACCTTCAGATTAATTGAGCTGCTTTCTAAAAAATGCAATGTGAGAACGCGCAACACCCTGCAGGGCTCTAGTCTCATTTCTGGGGCTGCACTCATTAGATACAGGCAAACACAGTATCTGTCAGAGGGTATGTACATTGCTGGGGGAGCACGCTGATCTTCCCTGCTTATTTATGCTTTACAAAGTGTAAATTTCAGAAATAAATAGTTGATCTACTCTGCATGCAGTGAAACTTTGCCCAAGGCTGGGCTGGTGATTTTTTTTTCTGTGTGTCTGCTTTCTGCTTTGGATGATGCCCACATGCTGCTATTTCAGTTCCTAACTTAGCAATTACCCAGCTACACGTATGTGCAGTGAGCGTGCTGAACACAGCTGCCTCCCTGGTGAGTTCAAGGAAACTCAGGTGTCTCTTTCCTTCCTTTTATTGAATTGACCCTTTGTACTGTCCTGTAATTCTTTCTCTTTAGCAATTTATAGCTGCAAAGGTATACCCTTTTAAACCCCTCTTTCCTCTGTTGACATATTGTGATTATTATTTTTTATTTATTTTTTAAGTAACTAATTAGCCAGAGGCTTTGTGGATAGGCTATTGGCTTTACTGCCTCAGGGCCCGTTTCCCATTCAAGTATAAAAGACAGAGACATTGCAATAGCAGTGCTCAGCACAAATTCCACCCCCCCCCACCCCCGCCCCACTGGAAATCTGTCATCCACCTCTTTAGCTCTTGACGTGAAAAAAGGAAGAGAAGAAGCAATATGTGGGAGAATCTGTGGTGTGTTGTCTGGCAGTCTGACGTGCTAATGTTTCTTTCACTGGGAAACAGCTGAAAAGAGAAAGGGCTTGCTGACTGCTTCTCTTGCCATCCACGGTCAAGCAGAAGGAGCCACTGAGTGGGAAACCAGAGCTGGCACAGCCAGTCAGCCAGGAAGAAGCAGCCATAAATCCCCCCTCAACGTACAGCTGAAACGCAGTCAGCAGAAAGTTCTCAGAAGATGCTGGATGCCAGCATGGCTGGAAGAAGGCAGAGGACAAACAGTGTCACCTGGTGCAGCTGGTGCAGAGGCGAAGGGAGCCCTCAGTGATGGGGGATGAGATGTGGGGCTCCCAAAGAGCCTCAGCACAAGTCCAGAACCGCTCCTGAACAGGGGACTGCAACCACAGGGGCCCTGCCAAGTCTTTGTTAACTGTGTCTGGTGGGAAATCTTCCAATACTGCATAGTGGTGTCTCTCGAGGGGATTCTTCTGTCTTCCTGGGGTGAAAAAAGTGAACGGAGTCAGTGTGATTCTAGACAACAATACCTGGTGTCATCAGGAGCTGCTTCACATGCAGTAGAGTTTTAACTATTTAAACCTCTTGACTAATCATTAGTTTTATACATCAACTAATGTAAAACATTAGTTGAACATAGTTAACAAAAATTACTGATTTTTTTCTTCCTGGGAAAAAGTAGAATTCTAAAGAATGATGAAGACTTGCTTGAGAGTTGAGTATCTGTAGTTTTGGGTGATCTATGGAATCTCAGAAAATATAAGTCTTAAAAAAAACAGATGTGAAATGGAAAAGTGTTTTACCTTTGAAGGAAAGATGTGTAGTCTAATCGAGCATAGGACTAATTTATGTGCGCATATCTTTATGAATTTAAAGATTATTTCTTCCAGTTCATATTCATCATGCTTGTAAGATATATTTCAGGGGACAGAAAACATGTAAACAAGGAAATAAACTTAAGCCCTTTTTTATTTGTTGCTTTTGATCATCTCAACTAGGAGGAAGAGTCCTCAGAAAGAAATCTACCAGAAATATTAGCAATGACACGGATGACACTATGCACTCTGGGGTTTGGCTCAGGCAAGTGAGATATCCAGACAAATCACTTTTTCTTACTGGAGAAGAAAAAATGCATTAAGATGTGTCATTTAATGCATTCCATAGTGGTAGAAAGATATTTTTTTGTATGGGGGACCACTGATACGTTTCCTTACAGACAATATACATCACTGTAAACCACTGGTAAACTGCCTGTTTTAATCTATATAGTGTCTATATAGCCACTTCCTATTCTAGTTTAACTTCAAGAAGGTAAACTTCCATAAAGAAATTTATTATAAGTGTGATGATTTCAGACTTTAAAAGGGAGCCGCAGCTGATTTTAAAAGGTGAGATAAACTTTCAAATACATCAGATGTCTCATTGGGTGACAGATTGAGATGAGCTTGATTTTATCTGGATTTTCTGCAGCTGCCCAAATTAGCTCTCACACTGTCTCAAGGGACATGGGGACCTGGGGTTTGCATTTGTGAATCTGAAGGCTGGGCTGGCTATCACTCGGTGTCTGAATGAGGAACCAGGTTTTGGGGGGTTTCCATACAGCTGAGATTTCTCTAGAAATATGCTCTTTTTCCATCCAGAAATTTTGGCCAGAACAGTTTGGGGACATTGACTGTTTGTCAGGAGTTTGTGAGTGCTAAACAAAGCTTGCTAGGGGGACAACACTGTACCTCACAGTGCTTCACAGCTGGGGTGTGGGTCTGTGCCTTGGATTTTTGCTGTGCCTGTGCTTGGGCAGCAGGCTGAGCCTCTGCTCAGAATCTGTCTCTTGAAGCCAGATGAGCTGAGACCAGACTGTTTCCCATTGCCTCTTCGAATGAGTGGAGCACTGTGAATGCCTGCGCAAGAAATATCTGTGCTCCCTGCTTGCCAGTTATGCGAGCGCTGCAGGGCTTAATGGTACTATTTTATGCAGGACAAAAGTTTGCATTTCCTTTATGGATGCAAAAATTCCCATTGCTAGCCAAGAGTAAGTGACAGCATCGCATGCAACTACAAGAGGAAAGTATCCAGGAGGGAGTATTTGGTCTGTCCCTCCCACCTCATTTCTTTGCTGCTAAATCAAAGCTACCTCTGCAAAAAAAGCAGGCTACCAGGAACTTAAAGGGGCAGGTCCAGAGAAAACCTAATCCCTCACTTGCTAGTGCTTGCCGTTTAGTGGTAAGGTTTGAAATATTTGATGTTTCCCCCAATGCCCCAGTTCTTCGAGTCACACAGCTTGGTGAGAATTGTTTTCTCAAATATTGATTTCTAGAAAAAAGCCTGAAGACAAGACCAGAGTCCTCCTTTCACATGAGAAGCGAAAAAGAGTCAAACATTGTTTTAAGCAGTCTATAGATTTTTAAGTTAATTTCAAGCTTTTCTAAGACTTAGCTTGTGATTTTTTAAAGCGTAGCTGTGACAACACTGTGTTACCATTATGCACCACAGTCTAACGATGCTTAGGGCTTCCTACTGCCATCTCTACCTCTTTCCCTTGCTAAAACTGGCAATTCTTTTCTGCTTCTCCATCTTTTTCCTCCTGGGGTTACTCCAGCCCCCAGCTCCCCTCTTCCTGGCCTCTCCCAAGACTTTTCTCCCTCCTCACCACCTCCCTGTGCTCCTCCCAGTCACCTCAAGCATCCAGTGAGCACCCACGGGGCTTTAGTCCCTTGGTCCCCTTTTTGTGTCCCCTCCATCGGAGCAGAACTCTCTCACCCCAGGCTCCTGGTGGCTTTCAGGGGTGCAGAAGACAGGACAATAACCTAGGGCTTGCTGTCTCCTTCAAGTCAGACCCCTGGCAGAGGGCATTTTTGGTGCAGAGGGGCAGGGAGGTCTGTGTCAATGGCACATCTGTTGGAGCTGGGGGTTTGCAGGGGGTGTGCAGCTACAGTGAGAGGTACCAGAGGGTCATGATTCCAAAAATAGACCCTGTCAAGGTGAAACCATGTTATGTGACCTACCTTAGCAAGGAAGAAGGTGCAGGAGAAACAGATGACGATGGCAGTTGTATAAAAGGAGCATAAATGGGGAAGGAGAAAAAGGTGGGATTTCAGACCTAATGTTTTATAGTGTTTTACAATTTAGGCTTAGCTTTTTATCCAGTTGAAGGTCAGTCTACAGGGCTGTGACTGCTGCCCATGGAAGGAAAGGGAACTGAGGCGGCTGCACAAGGAAACTTCTGTCCATGGTGGTCTGTCTCTGTGGGCTCCCCTGACACTCAGTGAAAAAAGCTAAATTCTGCAGGGCAATTCAAAGCAGAAAATTAACTCCATGTTGTCCCTTTTCTATCCAAGGTCAAAGCTCCCCTTTCTGAACAATGCCCTCCCTGCTTACCTTACCACATTGCTTTGTTGGGTTAAATAGGGCTCAGCATGTGAGTTGACCTGGACAACTGTTGGCGAATGTGTATAAAAGCTACACCTGCAAGGAGTAATTGCAAGGAGCGTGGTCATGCAGTTACATAGACTGCTCTGGCTCGGGTTAGAGGAGGATTGGCAGTAAAGAGTGATGGCTTTATTTGTACACCAGTTTCAAGTGTAAACAACAACTGCTTTATGCAAAACCTTCTGTCAATAAAGCTCTTCTCTTGCTTGTGGAGCTATTTAGCAAACACCAAACCCTGTTCAGGTGCAGATGCTGGTTTTTATTCTGAAGACCTATATAGGTCTATTTCCTTTTGATAACTTACTGTTTACCAGCAGCTATCACCAACATCTGCTTGAAGTAACTCCTCTGGCCTGCTTCTCTCCCCTGCTATACATACATGCTCCCAGTCTTACTGAATTTCCATGTAACCACAGACAGTGTTGGCTTGTGGCTGGACTAACTGTGAGTCAGGTGTGAAAATGTGCCTGAACACAGGCAAGCAACAGTCACACGTGCCATCAGGTGCAGCTGTGAACACAAATTAGCTCTTTCTGTTCCCACTGCAGGAGAGCCTCTGCTAGTACTCAGCTGTAACTCCCAGAGGTTGCTGAGGAGAGATGCGGATCAACTTCAGTTCCCAGGAATTCCTATGGCTGGTGAAACCAGAAGGCTTCATTCCCCATGGAAGCTTTACCCCTTGTACTAACCTGCCGCCCAAATCTCCTCTATGCCACTTTTGCAAATCACTCTGAGCCAAAGGCAATGGCTCCAAAGGAGTACTCACCAATTATGCGAGCACTGCAGGACTTAACGGTACTATTTTATGCAGGACAAAAGTTTGCATTTCCTTTATGGATGCAAAAAATACCAGTTCCACCAAAACCCACTAAGGTTTTCCTATCTCCAGCTGTTGCTATATCTACCATTTAGAGTACTTGTGACCCTTTCAAAATACAGCTTACCTCCTGGACAATTCCTACAAGTATCCAGGACTCACCAGAGATCATTAACTCCTACCAGCACCATGAAGCCCCTGAAGCACAGATGCAGAGTTGCTTGCAAATCTACCTCAAAGCAAACTAAGAAGCCCAGGAAGATTCGCAAGCTCTGCAGAAGCATGCCCGTGCTCATGGGCATTTCCAAGGGGTCCTAAAGTCAGGCACGGGCTACACAAATGAGTGTGGGAGAATGAGAGCAACTTAGCTGAGTGCTGGGAGCCCTGTGTTCAGCTACCAATTCAGAGAGCTGAGTTCAGCTTGCTTTGGGGGAGGATCTGAACCCGCTGCCTGAGTGAGGCATCCCAGCCACCAGCCTATCTGAGAATCACCAGATCACATTTATTCACACTGTCCTCCTTCAAGCACATGAGGAAAAGCTTACCAGGGCATTTCTACTGTTCCAGGGAGCCAGCTGATTTTCTGACTGGCTTCTCTTTCTGGCTGTCCCAGAGAAGGCAGAGGAAGGGTCTGAGCTCATTTAGCTCTGAGCAGCTGATTTTTGAGGACCCTTCCCCATGCCTCCTCACTCTCCCTTGAGGTAGGGGTCTAACCCAGAGCTTTGCATTCCTGCATGTGGTCAGTGGCCACTGCACGGGATAGAGCCCCGGCCAGACAACATTGACAGGGACTCGTCCAGTAAATCCCCTCAGTGAGAGGGTATTACAAGCCTTCTTCCCCTTCTGCTTTCCTCCCCAGCCCTGTCCCTAAAGCCATTTGCTGTTAGCAGGCTGCTGTTGTCCCTGTAGCAAAACCAGCATGATGCATCTAAACACCTCCCAGGACATTGGTGTAAGCACCAATGTGGGTGCCCCATACCCTTTTTGTCACTTCTGCAAAAGTGAAGGTAACCACTAGCTGGGGTTGGAGGGGGAGACATAACATCTTACACTATCACAGTCAAAATAAGTAATAAAGAGGCAAAGCCCTGCCTATCTCTGAGGTTTAAGCTTAATGTGCTTTACAGGCTCCTGGGAAAAATTTTGTGGTGCTGTTGGCAAGTTTATAGGTAAATTTTTAATCCTTGGTTCATTAATGAGGCAGCTAATGCACAGAGGGTGTGATCTTTCCCTCTGTTGTATGATGTACCATCAACCATGCAAAACATCCCCAGAGGAGAATGGCAGTGTCTCCTCTGCACCTCTGGGGATGACGCACAGCTGGAAACTTGGTGTTAGATAATGGAGGCCAAAAATGATGCAAAGCCTCCACACCAATTCTTGCTGATTTGTTTTGGCATGGTGTGCATTCAGGGGTGATCTTCCCCAGGGCTGCAGCCTGGTCTGTGCAACTCTCTCTGAAACCCATGAGCCAAACTCAGGTCTCCGACCCCTGCTTCTGCGCTTGGACTGGGCTTGCTTCCCTTGGCACCACCAAGGGAACTCAAAAGGCTCCGTCATTCCGTTTCCCTAAGAAGCAAAGAAGTTAATGCTGGAAATGCTCTTTTTTGAAGCATTTGTAATTGGCAGCTCCTGCCAAGTATTAGCAGACCAGTAAAATCTCTCTACATAAATTGTGTTGTAATTAGCGTGATTTGTTTAATGTCACCTTGTCTGGCTGTCTGAGAAACTGTCTCAAAATGTAAAAACACCACATTTTTCAGTTGAGGGAGTGGACTCTGACTGCACCAAGACATTTTTATTTCTATTATTTTACAATGGCCTTTTCAAATCACTCAGGCTGGCGAACCTAAGCCAAATTAATCAAGAATTCCCAGATGAGGAGAACTGCAGCCATAAGATGTATTAACAGTAAGCATCAAAATTTTCTTAATAAAGGTAAGATGCTAATAAAAATTAATGGATATTGCTTTCAGTACACAGGACAATACAGTAAAAACAACCCGATACCCACAAAATGCTTAGTATGTATGCAAATATATTGTTTTAGAGGGAAGCTATAGGAAGACTGAGAGGAGAAAGTAGTTTGCTTGCTGGAAAGGGGTGTTAGGAGCTGACCGACCCCCTCGGTACCCCTCAGCTCCTGCACTGGCCTCCCTGAGCTGCTCAGCCACGTCCGAAAGGCAAACAAGAGGTGGGTGATGGCCATTTTCCCACCAGGTGGCAACAAGGAGAGTAATAGAAAAGTAGCTGAGGGGCACTGGTAAGCTGGAGAGCAACTGGGGAGCAGTGCTGTGGCTTCCCAGTGGGCTCCAATACATTAAAAAAGCCCCAGATTGAATGTGGTGCCATTATTGTCCACCAGTGTCCAGAAAAAGCTCATGACAGGCACAGCAGGAGGAAAACTGGTCAGGTCTTACACGCACACGGGTGTAGCAACCTGATAAAATTACTCTTATCTTCCCTATCCCATGAATATCACCAGCAATCTGAGAAACAGAAAGGGGGGGAATGTCAGGAAGCCTCTCCAAGCATGAGAAATGTTTCAGGGTGAGAAAGGTGCAGAAGGAGCACTGAACGCACAGATCAGCAACAGCATTTTTCAACTTTAATCTTTCTTCCTAATGTGCTGCTTTTATTCCAACTAATTGAATGAATGTCTTAAAATTCACAACACAAACTGAATTTGATTAAATCTAACTTGGTTCATATGATAAAGCACCACAGTTAGAATGCAGCTAGAAAAATACATTATGCTGGGACAAATAAGTATGGTTAACTTCAGTAAGAGTAGAGGTAAATTGCTTTTTGCGTGAGATGTGCAATTTTACCTCAGTACAGCTTTAATCAAAGTAAAATATTGTAGGGCACGGGGAGAAAAAAAAAACCCTCACAATGTAACATTTTGTCTGCTAACCACTCAGTAAAACTTCAAGTTTAAATTGCTAAATAAAGCCAAGTCTGTATGTTATGTGCTCCCAGTTAGTATGTAAACAGTTAAGGTAATATCTGGCTATGAACTAATTTATATTTATAACACACCAAAACCTACGGAAAGTCAATGTGAATGCGAGCTGTCCATCAGAAGTTTGTCTGCCACCAAAACGTTCACTGGAAGGGGAAGAATGGAACTAAATACAGATATTTAAATGGAGGTTGTATTCACACTTATGCTAGTGTTTTCACAGCCAAATGGAAAAGAATGTAAATTAAGCATAGCTAATAAATGTGTTAGAAAGTATTAACCTTGAGTTTGTGGGAAGGAATCTTGCTTTTTGCTCTTCAGCAGTCTGTAGTTGATGTTATGTTATCAACACTGGATGCTTCAAATTCCCACTTAGGGCTAATTGCATCCTACCTTCTATTTGGGGAGGACGTGCTCTTTTTCAGGTGGGCTGACATTGATATGCTGCTGCCTTTCCCTGCTTTGGCTATATGGATGCCTGTTTGTGGCAGAGCAGGGTCACCTGCAACCCCTTTCTCATGGGACCATAGCTGGAGTGGTACCACCATTTCAGACACAGCAGGAGGCTGAGGTAGTTCTGAAACACTGTAGTGCAGCCCAGATGCTGGGAACATCTTGATCCTTGATTGCATCTGGTACCTCTCTGTGGCCAGAATGAGAAGGCACTGACAAGGTGGCTTCCAATAGAGCCTTGAAAGGGTTTCACACTCCCATATTTCTACATGTTACAGGAAGGTACTGCCTAACACAAAGGTGAGGGGGAGACCCACTCTCCAAGGGGACCCCTGACCATATTAAAGGCGGATGACACACAAGACACAACCTTCCTTGTTCACTCCTTTAGCTTCAGAACACCCTCTCTTTGGGACAGACCTAGTCCTTTTTCATATGACCACATACCTGTTGTAGTTGGAGTCCAACCCAGCCTCACACAGGGCACCAATTGTTGCAGCACAAGCAAACTATCAGGCTGCAACAAGGGTCAGCCAGTCCATACTGCTTCCCCCCCCTCCTCAGGGCTATTTAACCACTTAGCAGGAAGGAGCTACAGCTGCACATCATCCATGTCAATCAACACACTGCCTTCGAGGCAAGGCCACAGCTGCATGTTATCAATGCTGATCAACCCATGGCCTTCATTCCTCTACACATGCCCCCTGATTTCACAGGGAGCTCAGGATCAGTTCCCAGGACAGAAATTGTGTGCAGAGCTTCGCAGGCAGCAGAGGCTGACAACCAGCTTGTTTTCATTGCTTTCCTTCTCTTTTTCCCTATGGCCTCATCCCTGGTACATTGCAAAGCTCAGTCGGGGAGGCAGGAGCTGCAGGAAAAGCAAGGTATTCTGGTGCTCCCAGAACACGGGCTGAGCACATGCAACTGACCATGGTCCCCCTCGCCAATGATCTCTGCTACCTTTACCTGGCCAGTACCTTATCTTGAGGCAGGAATGCCTCCCATGCCAAGGGAAACGTTCTCACACAAGGACTTGGACTTAAGATTTAACATCCCACCTTGCTTCTACTATTTTTGGAGACTGTCTAAAGGAGTGAAGCACATGGATCTGACTCCAGCTGAAATTCAGCAAATCTCATTACTTTTCAGAAAATGTGTCTTTATGCCGATAGGGTAATTTTTAATCCACCACATCCAATGACCCAGATACTTCTCGTGTCAGGACCAGGAGGTCCTGAGTTCAGAGATGGATGTTCCCTTCTGCGTAACACCTCCTCCTCCTCTTCCTCCTCAGCCACCTTCCTTCAGCAAAGGATCTACCATCTCTGTCTCTTGGGGATCCACCAAGATTTTCTGCTCCATGCTTTCAGCTGTGATTTTATTCACATCCTTCCCATTAGACCAGAAAGTCAAATTTTCTCTTTCCAGCTCCACAGGTTTATTAGCACACAAGTGTGTTGGTTGCATAGAGCCTTGAAAGTGATGGGATTTAACTGCGAGCATTTCACCTGGCCAGATCAGAATCTACCTCTTCTTGATTGCACACATGTCACTACTACCTCAAAATGAAATATTTCATGTAATTTTGATTCTGTCAGTAAAGGTTACACTGAAAATCTCATCTGGGCTTGTTAGTGATATATTGACTTAAAATACCCAGTTTAAAGAAGGCTAGGAAAACAGAGCAAGAAAACCTCAAATCTCACAATGAAAACCATTCCTTTCAAGAGAGAATGAGCAGTTTGGGGAATAGAAGTCTTTTCAGTCCAAGGGAGATAGATATTTTATATTTCAATAGAGCCAAAATATTTCTGGATCATGTGGTCTTAATAATTCAGTTTTTAGTAGATGTAGTCTGAAACTCCATCAATAAAAAATGATCACTCACCTCAAGCTGTCTATAACCAGTCTATAACCCAAACAGCTTAAGCTATACCAGTTGTAAAACAACTTAGAAAATTTCCCCAGTGCAGGCAGGCTGGAAGAAGAAAAGTCTATTGCAATTCATATAAGTGAAAAACACATGACATTAAGTTGATCTCTGGAGCCACTGCTAAATGAATAATGGATAAACAATGTCAGTGACCCCCCTTGCCCTTAACTCGGGCACAAGAAAAAGCCACCAGTGGCTGACGGTTTCATTCAGCCTGGTGTGAAACTTCCCAACAGGAGGAGTCCTGGGCAGAAAGAGGTATCTGCTGCTGCATCATGTGCAAATTACCTTCCCCATGACCACTCATTCCCCTGTAAATTTTTTCTGCTCTGTGATTTACACACTAAAAATATGTAGTAGAGAAGGAATATAAACTTTCCCTTTGTGGTATCACTGGCTCGCATATTGCAGCTCAGCAGCTGGGGACAGCATCCAGCATGAACGCTCAAAGGGAGCTGCCGTATTTATGATTTCTCCAGCCTCACAAGAGCAAGGAAGGCTGGTGAACAATGACTGAAGCACAGCTGAATGAAATGCATAATATAAAGAGGGCAAAAATCAAATACTTTCTGAGTCTGAATTCCTAAAGAAATGAGGTCTATGTGGTCCTGCTTGTCTGGGCGAGGATGTGTGTGTGCGGCAGGTTGCTCCCTCCACAAACCCCACACCAGAGTTTGCACCCTCTGACCTGCTGCCAATGACTTTTGGCAGGGGGGTCGCAGTCTTGGAGGCAATTCAGTTTGTCCATGCTGGATTGAAACCAATGCTTATGCTTCATGGGTGGAAAGGCTAATAAACTCACCTGTTACTAAGCATCAGACTATGAAAACAGGGCAGAGGGTTTTGAGAACGGCGCCTACTTGTTCTGCAGCTCACAGAAGTCCCCCTCCACAGCTTACAGTGGCTATTGCCAGGCTGAAAATATCTCTGTGTTTATTTCAAATGCATTTTCCAGCTTCTTCAGGAAACAACACTTCTGATGTGCAGGTCACCTGGGAAGAGGTAGGTACAGTCACTGAGTCTGATTCTGCCACCCGCTGGTTTCTCTGAAACTATCTGCAGATGCTCCTCCATGGGATGGGATTGATGCTTCACATGGGGGAATTGTTCTCTGACCAGCAGACACAGGCAGCACTCACATGGCGTGCACTGCTTCTTGTGAATTACACCAGCGCACGTGCAATGTGAAGTGGGTGCTTGACTCTAAAGTATCTGTTCTTTGTGGTGGTGAAGTTCAGGCTCCTCAGTAAGTGGAGAAAGTGAACATCACCATATATGCAATGCGGACAGTGTTGGAAGGGTTTTCTAAGCTGTACTCTGCCATGTAGTGAATGATGTTTGGATTTCACAGACCCGTAACTGGCAAAACTGGGGTTTGGGAGGAGCAAAAAGTTTTCAAAAACCTGCAGTTAGAGAACTGTTTTGCAAGATCTACTATTTTGTACATATCCAAGTGGTGTTGCTTCTATTAAGAAGATCCCCAAATGTGCTGCTTCCACAGCAGGCAAAGAAATACATAATAATGAATGCAATGACATCAAAGACAGTCAATTACCTGTGTTTGTAACTAATGCGATCATGGTGCAGCTGTGATAAGTGGATATTAACTGTTTCTTATTGCAAATGACAGCAGCGTTCAGAATTTTGCATTCATATTTGTAACATAGTAAGAAAGGACAATTTTCAAAACAGTGGCTAATATCAAACACCTCCGTCCAGAGAAGGCTGTGAGCACACTATCTGATGTTCAGAGGTGAAAAGGCACTAGCAGCTTTCATTTCATCACTTTGAAAATCAGATCACTTGCTCGGGGGCTGCTGTGATTGATAATGCCAGTGCTTGCTTCAGAAATATCTGTTCTCACACCTCTGTGAAGAATATCCAGAAGAGTAGTCCAGGACTAGGGAAGAAGTTTTGGTCTACAGTGCATCTGAACAAAGTAGAGCTCACACCAGGGTACTGATTATTTCGGGTCTGCAGAATTGAAGAAAGCCCTCTGTCCCCACATGCGGTATGAGCTTTCATTCAAAAAACCTCCCAAACACTAAAAACTTTTGACTTGATTGCAGACATTAAAGCAAGATTAAATGTATAACCAATGTGTAAACTGAGATCCCTTTGACTCTGAAGAGGGCCTGAAGCAACGATTCAAAACTATGTGAACTTTCAACTTCAGCTCACTCAGGGCTGTGGGGCTCTTCAGTTGTGAAGCTGTGTTTTTTCAAGCTTTTTTTTTTTTTTTTTTTTTTTTTTTTTTGCTACAGGGTTCATTATTTTGCAGAGGATGGGTCTTTCTGCCCTGTAGGGATCTATCTATCACTGCTGACTCTCTGCATCTTCTCCACATGGAAGAAGTAATTGGATTGTACTTTCTGCACACGACCAAGACAGCAGGGAAACCTAGAGCTGTAGGCTAAAGAACTAAGCTGTCCAGAGGATAGAGAAGCATCTGATGCCTAAGAAAACTAAATGGCTTTTTCTAACCACAAGATCTTTCCTTTCTTTCTATGGAGAAGCTGGGACATGCTGAACTGCACTCACCGGGCTGCACTGAAACTTGGGAAGGTCCATGAAGCCTTCAGGGAGTCATGAAAAACATAACCACCCAAATAATCCCTGCTGAAAACCAGCCCAGGGGCATTAAATGTCTGTGAATACATGAAACAATAAATCATGCTGTGGAATGCTAACAGTTAGGGGCATTTCTTAAAATTACAATACAGAGGCATTACTGTGAAATATGGTGGTGTTTTCACAACATTAGGACCTCTATGTCCTACCACATAGGTGGGGTATATGGTTATGCAGGAGCAACTGCAACCCTTAAGGCCAGAAAAAATAAAAAAAACCCACCCAGTTATTTCATATATTTCCAGATAGGGTTGTATCTATAATTATACCATTACAAACTTCCATGTTTTAACCATAAGCATTGTGCTGTTTCTTTATTTAAAGACACCAGAATTGTGACATTATCATGTTGGAGTGATTTGGGGAAAGTGGTGAGATTGCCAAGACATTATGCTGTAAGTCTTTAAGAGTTTAGTAGATTTATTCTTTTCGTTCAAACGAATGCCTGCTTGTCATTGTCAGCCCTCCACTGCTTGTCCCCCCCCTCCGCCTCCTTACATCCAAGTGTAAAAAAAGAAGCTGTTTGGAGTTTGATGTGCTGCTTGTAGCTATGTTAGAAAAACTGTACTATTCTGGGAGGACTTGGGCTTCTCCTGACAGCTCTTCCAGCTTTAGCATCATGCATGGTTTTAATGTCAGCTATAAGAACATTCATTGGTCTCCTACCAAGCCCCACCAGCAAAAACCCAAGTGCTGGCTGGTCTTTTGCATGGTCTGAGGAATGTGTGCGCGTATGTGTGTTCATGAGTGCCTGCACATGGACGTATGCACGCACGCTCATTTATTTGCATGAAGGAGAGGTTTAATGGTCAGCTTTCTGCCATTACAGCAGATTCATCTTTCTGATCTGGTATAGACCAGTGTCTGGCTTGCTCTAACGCACAAAACTGAAATGGAACTGCCGAAAGGTGTGCCAGTGGGATGTGTTGCTTTGCTCTGGACAAGCCATCATCTCCCTGTGTCCCTGCAGTGGGGGCATGGAAGGGTGGTACATACCCACATAAAGACCTGTGCCTCAGGAGACACACCCACCCACCCCAGGCTGTGGCACTTCAGATTCATATGAGGACTGCTTTGCACAGGAAATGAACAGTTTAATAATTGAAAGAAAGTAAAAATAGTAGTAATAATAACAGCAACAATAACAATAATAATTGTAATGAAGAGAGGGAGAGGAAGTAATAAAACCCAAGGGGAAAAATCAAGCAATGCACAATACAGTTGCTCACCACCTGCTGACCAATGCCCCGAGTAGCAATCAGCAGCTCCCAGCCAGCTCCCCCCAGTTTATATACTGACCATGACATTCTATGGTATGGAACATCCCTCTGGCTAGCTCAGGTCATCTGTCCTGGCTCTGTTCCCTCCCAGCTTCTTGTGCATCTCCTCACTGGCAGAGCATGGGAAACCAAAAAGTCATTGACTTAGAGCAAGCACCGCTTAGCAACAATAAAACATCAGTGTGTTACCAACATTATTCCCATACTAAATCAAAACCACAGCACTGTACCAGCTACTAAGAAGAAAATTATCCCAGCCAAAACCAGGACACTCCTCAATAAATATTTGTATCAACCCTGACTGGAATGAAAGCACCAACACACGGGGAAAACCATCTGCTATTATTTTCCACTTCTAAAGAACACAAATCTGCATGATGAGCCAAATTCTCCTATTGCAAAGATTATTTGTTACATGAAACAGCTAGAGCAGCAGAAAGGAACCATTCCTGGAATTTACGAGGAAAAAAATTATTCTTTACAGCAGCAAAACACCATTGTGCCACTCAGTGTATTAACATTCACAGTAAAAGATGGCAGTTGCAAAAATGTGGGGGAGTACCATCAAATCAGTATTTCTTAAACAGTTTTGGAGTGTGCAAGTTGATATTTTTTAATAATAATGGAGAGCATAAAATGTTCTGATTTGTCAGAATTTCTGAGGGGGCAGATTCAAAGGTCTGTATCACTTAATGCCTCCCAAGCTCCAGCTGAATGGAAGGTGAACAAACAGGACAACTCAGGGTGTTGTACTTACAAGCTGGATGAGTTATGTTTTGCTTTCTTATTTCTTTTTTAAGCAAATAAGTAATTTAAATGCTGCTATGATGGAAGACTAAAATTACATAGTACCATACACAGATCTCCTACAGATAGTATGAGCTGGCATATATCTGCATGCATGCATTCATGTTGTAATTTAAAAAATAACATCACCCCAAGCTCAAAAAGTTTAGGGACTTCCTCTGAGAGAAAGTATTTGCCTCAGAAAGAGGACCCATTGTATAGAACATCAATATGGCAGCCAAAAATAGCATTTAAACCTTTACCAGCAAGATAATGGCACATCAAAGAAGTTAAATTGATCTTCCTGCCTTCCATCGCAAACATTGCTGCTCCAAGGCCAGCCTCCCTTTCTCTGTGCTGACAACTACATGGTGTTTCTTATTGCCATGAGAGTATGTTGCATGCCATCTTTATGACTACCCTCTCTCTCCATCTCCACACATCTCAGTTACAGTCAAAGGTTTAGATTGACAGGAGCAGAATTTTTGCATGGGCAGTGATGCTGTGACATGCAGTGAAACCAAAGAAACACAGACCTTTATCTTGTGAGCAGCCACAGACACTGGGGATTTCAGCATGCAGTACAGCTGAGACTAAACTTGGTATCATAACAAAGCGTGGGTCTAAATAAAAACTGCCTTAAACTCCCAGGAGGTTTGCTTCTACACGATGACAGTTGTTAGAGAGTAGCTCTCCTACAGAAACAACCATACCAAATATAGCATGCTGGAGTAAATGCAAGAGGCAACGCTGGAAGAAAACGAAAATGTTTTGCTTGCTCTCTGCAAGCTATTTCTGCAAGAGGCCAGGGATGCCATATCTGAAGGTATTTGTCCCTCTAGCTCTGTGATTCCCTCAATTATTAAGACAATGCAGCCATTCTCAGAAGCTCCAGATCTTTCTTGAGGCCATGCTTTGGGCTGGGGGACTCCTTCATATGCTAGCCCCAGAGAAGCTAGTGAGCAATTTTCTCTCCCAGATGACTGCCAATTGCTATGAAGGGAGGCCACCAGGAGACCCTATTGATGTCACCTTTTCTGCTCGTCTGCTATTGATCATTTGCATATCCAGTCTTGATTTAGGTGTGTATTCATGCAGGTAGCAAGATGCAGCTAGGAGAGGAATCATCTTGCCCACTTTACCACAATGGTATGTTTTCTGGTAACTTCCTTGCTGCCTCTTTCCTCCTGCTCTGCTCAGGATGGCATGTGTGTCCCTCATACAGCTACTGTGACCTGCAGAAACTTTTTGGGCACGTACAAGCTGCAGGACCTGGAAGACGACAAAGTGGAGACCTTGCCTGGAAGCCTAGATACACCAAAGGCAAAGGCAAAGCTCACCCTGTCCTCAGAAGGCCTGGATTTTCGCCTGCGGGTTTCAAAGCACTGGATGCAGCAGCACTTGCAAAGATGTTTCTAGGAAGATTCATTCCTTGGCCTTTTTATTATACACAGGCTTCCTCCTTTGCATCTTCTTTTTTGATCTTTTTAGTGTAATTGTGTTTGGAGCCATTCAAACTTCAGCACAGAAGCAGAACTCAGCAAAACCCCCTGTACATCAGTATGAAACCCTAGCTAGAAATGGTTTTGACTGAGGTTGGGCCAGCTTTCACCTGCCCCAAGTGATAACCCTTTCAGCTGTCCTGCAGAGCGATCTTGTGGGAAAACGCTGCAACTGGCTGACCCTGGTGTGGCTTCTTGGCAAGCCAGATGAAAACACAGCCACCCTGATAAACGCTGCTGCCGAGCTGTGCAAGGGATAAGATGTCCAAATGCTTTTGTGTCCCCATGAAGTCAGTGTTCCCACACTGCAAAATCTGAGTCTTGTTTGCTATGGGGCAGGGACAGAAACCGCCACCCTGGTGAGCAGTACTTTCCCTAATGACCCTTGCTATAACATGCCCCTATAGGTGCCAGTGGGAGTTTTGCCTAAACAAAAGCTAGACTTTGGACTGCTATAAAACAGGAGATGTCCTAGGGGAGTTTGCATGCCTCTGAGCAACAGCTGGGCAGCCCGTGCCACCTGTGGCCACCAGCACTGTGGGGCTCACCTGACGCTTAAAACATCATCAACAGTCTAGGCTATAAGCCCACACCATTTCATTTTAAAATTAAAGTAATTTTCTGAGTAATAGGAGTACATTCGCGCTTGGAAACTGCAGAGCCCATAGCATCTTTTTTGATTTCAGTGCTAGAAAAAAGCTGGGACAAAGCACTAGGGTATATTTTTTCTTCGCTGAACTCTTGTAGACCAAGTTTCAGTCCAGAGTGGTATTTTCGTGTGACTCAGAGGTAAATTTCTGAACAAAGAGCTTTATGATATAGAGGTGATACTGTAAAAAGCGTTTAACTCTAGCTGTGCTGGAGGTGGCTTTGAAAACTTCTGGCATCTTTTCTTTCCTTCTCAAAGCAGTGCTTGTAAATGGGTTGAAAACTTCCTCAGGGATTTCTGTAACAAAGTGTGTAAAAATTTAAGTGCTTTGTAATCTCAATGGGAAGACTTAGTATCAGGTAGAGTAGATAATTTGAATTACTTAGAGCAATCATGCTTTTGAAAGCCTTACTTCATTCTTGTGAAAACTAGTTTGTAGCAAAATTACCTTCCGAAAGCTTCTTTGCGTGGCCCCTAATGAACTTCTGGCTTATGTGTAGTTTGTAGATATGACTTCTCTCTCCTAATGTAGTTTTCTTCCATTTATTCAAGTCAGATTTCTGTTTTAAGGGGAAATATTATGTAGTGTAGATAGCCGCTGTGGAGGAATTACTGCAAATATCTCATTTGTAACGCTTTTGTTCTTCCACTCAGAAACCCGCATCTCACTTCTCCATGGAGGAGAGGATATTGTGTTTGACTTATTACAAAGCCTAAAGCATTCTTAAGATTGACTGCAACTAATCACTGAAATATGCCTTCTCGTTTCGGAAATGTTGTGACTCTTCAACATGGGAAAAGTGCTTCCTACTTCAAAATGTATTTCACTTATTTTTTTCTTTTTCCCCAAAGGTTAGGTCTGGGCCTGTGTGCCTCCCTCATCAGCATAACCATTAATCTCATCAAGACTAAGGACATGAGGAGGATGAGGCCTCAGTACCTGACGGTGAAAGCATGGTAGCACAAGGCTCGAAACTGAAAGCAGCCAGACTTTGGACAAAGAATGAGTAGGGAAGTTGGTGAGATCTCCACACAGGTGTCTGACACCACTCCCACCAAGGTGGGTGCAAAACTATCTCACAACTCAGCTTCCCTTCCCCAGTCCTTGAGGATGCAGCTTCCACCAAGACAGATCCCATCTTCACCTTCCCAGGTAAGGCTGGGATACCAGTATGAGAGAGAGTTGGGCAAATTTTGTCATTTTTTGACATACCATAACTTTGCTATTTTTCCATTCTGATATTTTTTGTCATGACAGCCACTACACTCAAATATCTATGAGACTATTTATTTATGTAGTCTTTTTAAATTATACAGGACTATGGATGGAATGAGTAGCTTACTGAAGGATAATGCTTAAGAAAGGGAAATCAGCTACTGTGTTGTGGTTTAGAAAGCAGACCACTAATCTAATGTTGTTTTCCAACAAGCCACTCTGAGTTACAGGATAGAATAAAAGTCATCTCAAAAAAAAAAAAAAAAAAGTGAAATAAACTTATGCTTCAGGGCATAAACAAGCTTTGTAAAAGGTTAGGATAGGAACAATATCCCCTTCTGAGACATTACTTTATAATTACAGAGTATGGGACTGCTTGCATCTTTCTCTGAGGGGTCTAGTGCTGCACTTTTAGATACTAGGTAAAGTAATTTTTAAAATTTATAGATCCTTCAACTTCTTTCAGTGGAAATACAGGCTTTCAATGACATTTTACACAGGTCAGTTGCTATGTAGAGACCATGAACTCCATTTCCTCAATCACATTTCATGACCACATTAGAGGTAGTCCACAGATGCCCAAGGACTGATGAACCACATGATGAAAACCTCAAGACAACTCAGACCAAGAATCAGATTCTGTCTGACAGGTTTCTAACACCTGATGTCTTTAAATCAAAGCTGGATTTTTAATTATTTTTTTTCTCTTGCAGGAGACATGCTTCAATTTAGCTAGAAAATATGAGCTTGAGGAAAGAATTTAAAAGTTTATGGCAAGCCTATAAAGGCTGATGTACAACATGATTATAATGTTTAATTCTAGACTGAAAATCAATGAATCTACAAAGTTCCATATTTCTAAGAAAGCAAATACATAAATCTACAGCCATGCTGGCAAACAGTGTGCAGACTTCCGGGGAATATCTGCAAAGAAGGCCCACACCTGCAGGGAAGGTGTTCCCAGGATGTTGTCACCTACGTGTATCATGAAGGGATTTTCTCCTTTGCTGCTCAGATGAGGGTTTTTAACGATTGCCTCCCATTTACTCCACAACACTTCATTGCAGAGTAACTTGAGATTTCTTCACACTGTTTGAGTTTAATGGCATGTACGAGTAATGCAGAGACCTTTCTTTCCTAGGGGAAATTAAGGAAATAGTTCATTCTTTCACTCAGTAACTCAACTGAATCCAATTTGCGTTCATTCTTTTAGGAAATGTGTTTAGCTAATGCTGTCAGATTAATATATGAACGGAAAAACATACTGACCATCTTGATGTCACAATTCATAGTTCTTTCATGCCACTCTTCCTCCACCAACAATTTTATTTTACAGAGGGAGAAACTAGCATAACATAGAAGAATTAAGTCACATCTGCAATTTCTGCATATTACTAAACACTAGCATGTACATATGTGCATGAAACAAAACCAAAACAATGCACTTTTTACATTGATTTGGCTGTTTGGGTTCCTTTATGAGCTTTTATTTTGCTTTTTTTTTTCCTTACATCTACTTTTGTGTCTAGTTGCCAGATGCATTGTATGGACAGAAAAAGACATAATGACAGGACGGGAGCGTCAGCTGCACTCTGTGTCCTTAAGAGACAATGAACAAATATTATTTGGAAACACCTATGGCACAGGGCCCTCCTAGCAGCTGCTGATCTCATTTCCATCCCTCACATGCGGTTGTTAACACAGGGACACACACGTAAGGAAACAGCCGAGGACTGGAGAGGCCAGGACCAAAGTGAGTATCGATCCCCTTCTTCCTCAGTGTGACTGGCTGCTCAGTAAACACTGATCGCTAGTGTACGCTTGAGAGAAGGCTGGATGATTTCATGAAAAAGGAAACCCACTGAAAACTACTAAATACACAGCAAACGAGTTCAGGATGTGTCTGGGCCACAAATGGCTGCAAAGTACTTGGATGGGAGGGGATATGCTGCTTGCTCTTGTCTGATTTCATGCTCCTCCTTTCAACATTGGCTTTTGAGCATTGGCATTAGCTGTTCTTATTTCATTGTGCTTTTATTTACTGTTGGAAGGAGGCGAGGACTGGAAGCTGTCCAGGATGCTGGCTGCAGCCCACCGTGAAGACTCCTCTTTCCCCAGGGCTGGCTGCAGGACAGGGTATTGACTGGTGTTGCAGCTGTCTGGTAAGCGTGCTTCATAACCAGAAGAAATTTTCCAAAGTGCCTAAATGGCTTGAAACTACAGGTTCTGTTTGCCAAGATCAAGTAACTCATACATATTGGGAAACTGCTTCCAGTTAGCTTTCTCTCTTTTTGTCTCCTGGTGTTTGTGCATTTTCGGTTATGCAGAGATATGCCATTAAGCTCAACTTCTCTTTATTTAAGCAGGTAAGGAACAGTGAGCTTCAGACTTCAATAGACCTGCACAATACTTTGAAATATTTTAACTCAAGCCACTCTCTTTGATAGAAAAGCACATATTTTCTTCTTAATTCTCAGAGTCACATTAACTGCTGATCTTTTATCCCAGTAAACATAGCACGCTAGATGGATAGACTGCAGCAAAATGACTTACATGTTGCATTTACAGGCGTGTATCACCTTTAAAAAATTTACCTGCTTGTCAAAATTTGGCAAAATAAGAAAGTAAGTTTAGCTCAGTACACAAAGTAGTTCCTCACTGCCTGACTCTCTTCCCAGCTGCTGGGAATGCCTGGCATGTCGAGTAACACATGCTGAGCAGGAGCCAAAAAGCACTTCGTTGTTTGTTAAAATGAAGCAAGATCCTTATTGAAAAAAGCTATTTTCAGAGGTACTGCAGCTGTGGACAACGCTGTAGCTGTGCTGCTCAGCCACCATGCAGAGCCCAGGCACCCGGCAGAGGCCAGCTTTAAGCAGTGTCGGTAGATACGTGTGTAACAGGGGCTTCTGCAGCCCCAAAGAGAGGGTCCAGCTGCCTTGTGCCAGAGCATCCTACAGCTATCTTTCCTCACATCTTCATTAACCAAACAACAAACATTGACAAAAACATTCACATGAAACAAGCATTAGAAAAATATGCTCTTTGATTGTCCACAGTCCACTAATTCACGAATAATATCCTGTGCCGTTTCGACCTCCAGTTCTACCCCAACTCATCAGCAACACTGTTGTTTCATGTTGGTAAATCTTTCAGTTTTGGCTTTGTCCTGCTGGTAGCATCCAGAGCATAGTTGCCATTCTCTCCTGGTCGGACCGCAGTACTGATTTTTCAAGGCTGTGGTGATCTGGTGTTGCAGATGCTGTAGGATCTCAGAGAGGAGGCCTCGAATAACAGAGTCTTCTGCCTGTTCAAGACCTTCCCAGCTGAATCACTTTGTAACTTTCTCCTTTTGGGCTTGGGGGTGGCACCAGCTGCTCCATCTCTTTCACATGACAGATGTTTGTAACATCTGGCCAGTGCCATGGGTTATAAAAGTAAATGATACTGCTTATAACAAACATCTCCAGGGTTTTCTCGGACTTTTCAATCTCTAAACAGTTTTCAGGCTTCCTGTGTCTTGTATCTGTCTATACCACCTCAGAAATTATAATCCTGGTGATTTTGGCATTGAGGATTCCCGTGAGGCTGGTGCAGAGGCTGGGAAGAGGCTTCCCTGACCCTCTGGTGCTGGGAGCATCACATCCTCTCTGTGTTTGGACCAAAACTGGAGAGGCTTTAGAAGGGTCCGGCAGACATGCACGTGATCCAGCTTTCCTCTTTGTGTTATGGGACTTTGTGGACAACTAGAGATTACAGATGTAAGCCTAAAACTCACACCAAGCTTCTGACCTGTTTTCACACACTATTTTGTGCAGTGATTCACGTCCAGCATGACTGTAATCTGTTTTCCGTTTTACTCAGATCCAGCTCTGCTTCCTGCTATTCTAACTCCTCTCCCAGGAATTTCTGTTAGGCAGATTTTTCCTTCTATTATTCAGGCTCAGATCACATTTCACCATTGTTTTGCCCCAGATCAGAAGCTGCAACCCCATTCCCTTTGCACTTAGGGATCCCAAAATAAAAGAGGAAGCTGCTCCAAGGCAGCCAGTGTCCATGAAGCCAGGGCAATGAGCTGCAGTGGCTGTACACGATTCCTGCCATTAAAAGCAAACAGGGCTGTCCAGATTTTTTCGAGGGGTCAGGCTGAGCTGCCTCTCTGCCAACTCACTGTTTTCCCCGACAGTGTTTGCTGTGGGCACTTGGCCAGAGGATATGCTCGGTGGCTCCACTCAGGCAAGCCCCTCTGCCATGTTCTCAGCCTATACTGGATAAACAATGCCAGACCTTTGCTGGAACTGCTGGGTGGCTGTTTGAAGAAAAATGCTGAGAGTTAGGACAGGCACACCCTGCAGTGCTCATTGTGGGCAGTAAGTCACAGTGACTGCCAGAGCCTCCCTTCTGGGCTGTAAAGGTTTTGCAAACAGACATCTGTGTGGTACCCTGCACAGCACGCGCTGCTCAGCGTATTGACAGAGGCATTGCTGGGCAGTACCCTCTCCTCACCCGAGAGCTTTGGAGTCCCAGTGACATGTGTTATAGTTGTCTGAGCACTCAGCGATGACTTCTTTGTGATGCTGGCTAATTTCTCCAGGGCTGGATCCGTTTCTTTCAATAATTTCACTTGCAGGCTGGAATCCCGCAAGCAACTCTATTTTTAATTAGGGGCTCCATAATGTCTCCAAAGATAGGCATAGTGTCAGAGATCTTACATCTGAAACATAAGGCTCTTTTGCCCCTTATTTTTATTCTTGGTTTTGAGCACAATTACTGTGTCCCTCTACAGTCTTATTCTGTCCAGGTCAAGTCTTCAAATAACTTTCTCAATGGTTCAATTGTTCCAAGTATTATTTTGAAAATAGTCTCTCTCGGGTGACTTCTTGTCCTCCTTGCTAAGTGAGTCAGTAAAAAGTTTCGCTTCTATGTTTTCTCACTGTCTTTCACAGCCAACTCAGTGTACTGATACAGTTCTTCCCTCTGCTGAATCCATGCTCACACGGAGACTTCAAACTGGCTTTTTGAGATCTCAGTGACCCAGGTCCCTTCTGACAGATTGCCTGCTCTGTTTCCAGTCTGTCTTTCTTTGCCGAGACAATGGGGCAGTTCATTAGTGAGGGAGCCGCCGCAGCGATGCACGTACCACACTGGCAGATGACATGAGCTCTGTCCCACCTTTTGTAAAGGGACAACTGACCTCCAGTTACAGGTCATCCTCTTGCTGAATGCTTCCCAGTGCCTCTTCCGAAGGCTTCTTGCATAGACCCTGTGCCTGGCCCTCCCTCCTCTGGAACTGGGCATACAGAAATACTTGAGTGAAAGAATTCGAAAGCCATTTCTACCATCTCTTACAGAGTGCCGCTGATACTGGTGTTAATGAGGGAGAAGTCTGTTAGCGCCTGCAGCGAACATGCCTCAGGTAGCTGTGGTAAATGGGAAGCATTTAAATGTGGGCTCTGCCCTAATACCATCTGTTGGAAAGGACTTTGTGTTCCGTATATTTCGTGTTATTGCCCTGAAAGACTAAATGAGGAAGCAAACTACTAATTGATGTGCTTATGGAAATTAAATCCACGTTGGAATGAATTTAAAATTTTTAATGCAAAATTCAGCAGCTAGAAATTTTGCACCAACTTCTATTTAATTAAAATTAATAAGGTTTCAAAGAGTTTTACTTGGGATAGACCAGGAAAGAATTTGGCCTTAAATATGTAATTAAAATACAATTACATTGGAAGGAAATCATTACTGAGGTTGTACCTCAAAAGCATACCTAATGGGCTATCAGGAGAAAAGGTTTATGCATTTGGTGCACCAGCTATATAAGACATAAAAGGATGTAGTCATTGAAAGGAAGATATTAGCAAGATCATTTAGGAAGATACTAACAGTTCTTTTATGGTCAAATCCTTCTGGCTATATTCAGCAAGGTATCTGCTTCATCTTAGGTGAGGATGTACAAGGCATCTCTGCAAGTTTTCCTTCTGACACATTTAGTTGCTTCCCAGCCCTCTCCCGGTGCTGTGAGTGACAGATGCATCTTTCAGCCAATGTCAGACACCTCTAGAAAAGTGAAACATTAGCACCGCAAGAGCTCAGTTGCCCGATTTTGGGAACTATTTGACAAAGGTATATACAAAGTGAAAAGCCTAATCCAACTCTGGTTAAAACCAGGAAGGGAGCCCTCCTCTTGGTCCCTGTGCCGGTCTGCATGAAGCCCTGAGCATAATACCCAGAATTACGATGTCAAGAACTAATGCACAGTTCTGCATTTTCAGGTTTTGTTTTCACTTTATTCCTATGGCAGACCTACATAAAAAGAGTTTAAGAGGTATGTCATTCCACAAGATGCACAAAAAAGGTTTGGGAGGTAACATAGAAGTGTGAGCATAAAACTGAAGCCACGTTTTGCTCCAGAACAAGCCTGTCATTCATTTGATGTCTGTTTGTTTTGGTGGGAACTTTTTTGGTAATGTGAGAGCTTTTGGTTCAAACTCCACTGAACTCAGTGGTGGGGTTCCTGTTGACTACACTGAGGCTTGGGTAAGGTTCGTGGAAATAAAATGCATTGTCTTTTATAATGAACCATATAGGTAGTCAAAGATGCAAAGGTGACAGTCCCGTTGGAATCAGCTCATTTTCAAAGGCTCCGTCATGGACTGATGAATGAATTGGAACACCTAGATGTAACCTTGAATTCAAATCACATCAAGAGGATTTGCTTGTAAGCTTTTGATTTAACCTTGTCTCTTCACACAACTTTCTGAGTTTTTTAACTGTGCTTGTTACAAGTACAGTGAGTCTTATAAAAAAAGTGTGGGAGAGGAAATGTGAATCTCTCAGCTGCACAGTGTCCCCTTTGATACAGTACAAGAATCAGTGTAAGTAGCCTAATGTTTTAATGAACAGAAATACGTTTCTGGCAAGGAATTGAATTTAGCACTTAGTGAAAAGCACTCTGCTGAACTGGTGACATTCAGTCCATAATTAAACTTTTATTGTTAAAGAGAAATTGTGGTCACACCTTTCTTATTGAAGATTTAGTTCAATAAAATAAAATTCTGTGACAGTAATTTCTCTCTACCCTTAGATTCCCTATGGCAATGCTTGTTAAATGGGTAAGAAACACATAGAGCTTGATCTAGCAATTCTCACACCAAAGTCAGATTTCACTGATTAATACTCAACAAGGATGTTTTCAAGTAACTTCTTTCATTTTTAATGTGCTACCAAAGATGTGCGATTGTCGGTGTTGTGGTACTTCATCATCTACACCAGCTCCCACATCAGAGCTCCTGAAGAAGCCTGTGAAGGGGTGTTACACACGCAACATTAGCAGCACTTGTCAGCAGGGCAGGACTGAGTGAAGTCAGCTTTCTGTGGCTATAATAGCACGAGCACTTCCTTCCCTTAAACAGTTTCTTTTGTTTCCCCCAGGGTCTTGCAGGAACTCACACCTGAAAAAGCAGCCTTTTTATCTTCCTCAAGCTAATTAAAATACAGGTTCAAGCAGATGAACAATGCAATATTGCTAAAGTGTCCATTTGTTAACTTGTCAGTCTCTGAAGAATTTCCCATTTCAGTCGTGACTGAGGTAAGTGGCAGCAGAGTGCTCAGCCATGGAAACCACAGCTGGAAAAAACCCACCTCTGAAAACCACAAAACTCACAAGGATTGACATGGGTGACATTAACTAACAGGATGAAATCAATGGAGTAAAAACGTGCTCCCAATCACAAAGGTCACTGAAAAGCTACACAAGTTTGGCTTATGGTGGGTTTTGCCTTTTTGTACCCATATGAAACATTTTTTTTTAATGCTCCTGGGGTGGTTGGTGAAATTTAGCAGAGAAACAAACAGCCTGAAGTATACAGCTGAGACAGGCAAGGGGCATTGCTTATGTCCACACACTATCAACGTCAACATATTGTGAGTGTGACTAACCCCCTGTAAGCCATCACCACTGCTCCTCTCCAGCTGGAGGTACTGGTCAGGCATGTGCTGAATCCCATCAGGTATGGACAGAGGCTGGACAGAAGCCATTCAACTCTTTTCACTCGTGTCTTCCACCAAGTTCAGAACAATATAGGTATTCACTGACTGACGTCTATGCCATCCAACTCCCAGGACTGTCCAGATACTTTTGATTTGTATTTTGTATCCTGGACACAGCTTGAAAGATGTATCTTCTGTCTAGGCTTGTAATTTGTAACTAGAATGCATGAGGGTTTTATGTCCAAGAATTTCAGGATTTGCCATCAGTTTTGCATAGGGACATGGGGTAATGTCTACTTTTTCCTTTTCTCTTTTACTCATTAAAGGCAAAACACAAATCTGTGGACTTTATAGCAGCTCTCTGAAATTGCATGGCCATATAATCACAATCTATTGGACTAAAAATTAAATCAAAAATTAGACATAAAAATCACAACATTACCAGTCCCGGATTTAAGGCTTATATTGCTGTGAATTTCTAGGAAAATATTTAAGAATCAATTTAAATGCTAATGAACTGGTTTGCCATAAGACTAGATAGTAGTCATACTCAATAGCTGGATCAGAGCCACAGTATTGGTCTTTCCTTCATCAGACTTCACTTGTGACACTATGTACATAAATTCACAGGTGTTGCTGAGCATCACAGGCCTATGGACCGTACTTCAGCAAAAAGGGACTTCCCTGAAACCCTACAGAAACAAAGTTCTCAAAAACTGAAATTATCCATTTGGACTTTGGAAATCTGACTGTAGAGCCAGAGATGAACTCATGGAAACCTGAGGAAGAGTTGAAGGCAGGAGTGCTGCTCCATACTTGGTGGCTTGCTGTGTTCCCCAGCTTTGCCTGTGGGATGTCCTCTATAGTTTGCAGACCTTGAAACAGTCCTACTCAGATCTCTGCCAGCTTTGTGAAACCCATGGGGGTTGCACTTCTTTGGGGATGACAGGTGCTTCCCACTGTGGGTGGTGGTGGGGTTTCAGTCCATTAGAGGCTATTTCCATTTAAGTGGGGACCAGCTGCATTATTGCTTCGGAAAGGCACCAGGGCTGGGCCCTAGACCATGTGATAGAGGTGACATGGGGCAACTCCTTTGCCCAGCCTGCAGCCAGTGACTTCATTATACATTTGATGTAAAGACCTGGGGATAACACTTTCCCACACATTTTCTGAAGCAGCGGTGAGCAGTTCTGCACAAGCAAACGGCCCTGGGTCAGGCCATCCACACAAACCCAGAGTATTTGCTCTGTTCACCTAGTCATTACCAACTCATTCCTGAGCTGGTGGAATCTGGTTTGTCATGGGGTTGTGTCCTGCGGCTGGGCTCTCCACTCCAGTGTCAGAAGGCAGCTTGGTGTAAATTCCTGGCTGTCTTCTACTTGGCTGGTCATTTCTGTCAGATTTTCAGGCATTTCTGCTTAGTTACATCTACCCTAGAAAACCAAACCGTGGCAATAGGCACACTGTCATCTACATAGCCCAACGGTGATAGTGATCCTTCTTCTTCCCATTTTGGCCTGAGCTGACCAGCACTGTCTCAGCAATTCCTGGATATGGTGTGAAAGTCAGGCCCAGGACCATTCCCAGTACACAGTGTGGGGGAAAATTAGTTGAATAACACGGGCAAGAACTGTTCTGTGCCAGGGAAAGCTCCAGATACATTTAATTCATTGCTATATTTGTAGTATTTAAAGCCACTTCCATTTGATCAAACTTGTTTGGAAACTGCCTAGCAAATCCTGAAGTCATCTGGGGGAGCTGGGTGGAGAAGAAAAGAGGGAGTGAAGGAGCAAATAAATACAGTTTCCAGTAGCATTTTTTGCTAAATAACTAGGCTGAAAAAAAACCAACAAACCAAACAACCCAAAAAAGATACCATGCCATGTGCAGTGAGCAGAAGAAAGCTTCCTTTCTTGCAAATGTCGATTGGGTCAACCACAGGCAGCCACAAGCATATTAATGACCTGCAAAATGTATGCACAAGGGTAGGGAAGATCTAGGGATGACAAGTTGCAGGAGAGTGAGAAAGTTGCTCCAGTGGAGCTGCTGATGGAAAAAAAGCTGTTCATGGTGTGTTCCCACATAGCAGAGTGCACTCACCAAGTCTCATGAACTGCCATGTGGACTTACTGCCAGAAGAGCATGATTTTGAGATGCAGTCCAGCCTCAAAGAGTATGGAGGGGGAGGACAATGGCTCAAACCCTTGTAAACCTGACAGGAATATAACCTGTAAGACAAGAGAAGATAGGACAGGTCTGGAGAACCAGACACTTTACAAGCCCAGCAGCTGCGCAATGCACAGTGCCATCTTGTTTATACTGTGTTTCTGCTGCGGTTGGGCTCTAAAGAACTGCATCATGGATTTAGCTTCCCTGTGCTAAGTGTCAAGCATGCACATGGGAAATGTGGTCCCTGCCAGAGGGCACTTGTGCCTTCTGTGGGCAGAGGAAGGGATGGAGCCATCCCTTCTCAATGTCTTGGTAAGCTCAACACTCAGATGGGACTGAGGTGTGGGGACAACTGCCTGCACCACTTCTGAGCAATTGGAGGCTCATTTTCATCACGTTGATCATTCATCATGTTGATTGTTAGTGGATTTGGAATTTAAATATTAAAGGACAGTCTCAGAATTAAACAGGCAGAAACCCTAGTCCTTTTCATAAGAAAACATCTGGGGGCTTTTTTGCCCTCTCCCCTGAACAAGGTTTGAAAAGACAAGTTATCCTCATAAAATCTTACAAACGCCCACGAGACAATTTTGCTTTGAAGTATCAATGTGACAGGGCAAAAGCAGAACAATTTGATACTAATGATTTCAGTCACCATCCTAATGCTTCATGTTTTAAAGATCATTTTGCAATAAAGACATCATGATTTTACAGTCACATTAGAATAATAAACCGTAGCACTTACAGAGTACTTTTCCTCTAAAACATGAAATAAATTGGAGCAATAAGTGTTTTTTCTCATTTTAGAGTTGGAGAAACTGAGGCCAAAGGATGTGACCTTCTCACAGTTCAGTCTGGGGGAACCTCACCTGCCTCCTAGCTCTGGAGCTGCTCTTTGGGTCATGTGGCCCCTCACCTGCTAGTCCAGACAAAATGACTGATGACAATTCTCTGCAGGAGATAGCAGATGCAGATTGATGTTCTCCCTCCCTTCTTTGTGACTTCAGGCACTTCACTAAGACATCTCAAATAGGAGTGTTGAAACTCCCATTAGGAAAAAATAAAAGCAGAAAGAAGAAGTGACAAGACCTATTCACAGTAGACAAGATGAATAGAATTCACCAGACCTGCTGATAATGTCTGGAGGGAGGTGGGGTAGCCACAGAGTCACCTTTCCCCATTGTTTTTGCTGGCACATTCTCTGTCCTTTTGCCTGCACGAGAGAAGCAGCAGCGTTGTTCCCAACCCGGGTGGCTGCATCTCACCCCTGTCCAGCAAGAGGCTCTGTTGCTGGCTGTTATGGTCACCAGAAGGTGGGGAACACACAGACAACGCAGCTGCTACCAAGCATCCCTGTGAGTGCAGGGAGCGCGAAGATGGGAGGCCACTGTTATGTCAGATTTCTAATTAAGATTCACCAGCCTCCAACCCAGCTCAATTCATTATTCATCTGGAAATTTTCTTCCCTAACTTTCTTTTATTTTGCTGTCACCCACTAAGCAAAGGTATTCATTTCCCTCCCAGAAGCTCCATCCACATCTTTGCTAACAGGCAGCTCTCAGATTGTGACAGAAGAAAAAGAAATGGTTACAAAACAGGTCCCAGAGCACTCACCAATATTTACAGGCATCTGACAATGACTTATCTTAGACCATCTACATTTAAGGCACAGAAATGCAAATGAGGTGGTGTTTGCATTGTGAGTAGTAAGGATGGGATACTCTTACATATGACTTCACTAGTAGAAGGCAGTTTCTCCTCCAGAAATATTGCCTTTCAGTTCTGTCCTGGCATGTCACTGTAGCATATAGTCAGGGAGTCAGTTAGGAAAGCCAATATGAAAGACAGAGTGGGTTTACTAGCTCAGAAACAGGTGTACATCACTTAAAATTTTGGCAGAAGGAAGAGGAGGGGAAAAACTTGCAAAAGTAATTCACCTTTCAAACCTCTGCTGCTGCCTTTCATGGCAGTTACCCAGTGCAAGGTGCAAGTGCTGAGCGGATTTAAAAGATTGGTCCAGATGAAATATTTAAGGATTCCTACAATTAAATACTCAGGGTTTGAAACCAACATTTAACCCTCCACCCTTCTCTTCTAAAATACGATCCCATGTGTTGCATGCTAGGGGTAGGGTGGGATGAGAGGTGGAAACAGAAGGAGAATCCCTAAACTAAAGCAGTCACCAGAGGCTCTCATCATGAGACTTCAGAGGAAAGAAAGCTTGGACTGATGGGGACGTTGCATTGCAGGGTGAACACTGGGGAGGAGGAGGGCTGCCTGCCTCCCTGCTGCCCCATGAAAGGACCTGTGGATGCTCTCACTGTGAGGGTTGTGCTTGCTCAGCGCAGCAGCCTGGCCCTGGGACACTTGTTAAAAGCTGTCCAGAGCATCAGATGGCACATCAGAGAGCAGAAAGATATTTCAGCCACAGGATTGCTTCTGGTAGCAGTGCTCGTTGCCAGTTCAAGGTTGTCAGCTTCCCACTAACTTTTACTTTCTCCCAGGGAATTTTTTTTAAAGTATTTTTTAGCCACAGCAAACTTTATGCTAGGTATCATTTGCAGAATGGGCTGGATCATAATTTCATCAAGTTCCCTGGGCCTGAATCTTCATCTTTGTTTGTCTTCACATGACTGAGGAATTCACTCAGGGCTGCTCCTGAAGTAGAGACCACCCTCAGGAATAAGGAAAAGTCCCGTGAAGTAGAGATAATTTCACTACATCTTGGATGTGCGAGATGTAGGAGGGCAGCCCTTCTCTTTTCTGCTGCTTGCTCATGCTGCTGTGTATGAAAAGTCATTTCCAAATGATAAAAGTGTTTGCCAGGAGTAGACAGGTTGCTATGAATGGCATCACTTTTGAATTCTGCTTATAATTGGCCTCCTCCCCTGTGTACTTTTTTTGTTTGTTTGTTTGTGGTTTTTTACTTTTTATTTTTAGGGCCTGTATCTGGTACATTTCTTTCCCTTACACAAAAGACAATAGTCAATTACTTGATTTCCATTTTAATTAAGCATGTGGCTTTTCTCAATGTCTGCCACATCCTCACTTCCTTAATATGTAATTTTATACCCTTAGCAATGATCTGATAACACTGTCAAAGCAAAATACATAGAACAAGAAACGGTGGGGATTAGATATCAAGGAGGACACTATAGGGACCGTGTTAATTGAGGCAATCAGCAAGATTAAGATAAGTCTGTCTGCTTCTTCATATTGGTCTTAATGACACAATGCAGACCCCAAAGCACTTTACCTGCTGTACAATGTGGTTAAGTCACTTTCATCCCTAGGGTGTGTAATCTAATCTTGTAGATAAAACACTTAGCAGGGTGTAACCAGCTGGTGTTAAAAACTGTATTTCTAAGATACAGCACCTGCGTAAGGTTTTAAAAACTACTAAAAATAGTGAAGGCCAATAAAAGGTGTAATATGGTGCGTATGTGCGTACATACAGAGACAGAAATGTGCACGTGTTTGTGGGGTGTGAGTGCACAGGCTGGCCTGAGCTAGGCTGGTGATGCTCCAACTTCAAGAGGGAGGTTTGCCCAGGTCTCTTTAAACAGTATTTCCCTGATTTTCTTACAGAATCCATGGGAGTGGATGTGCTACAACTTAATGTTATAATTAAAAAAAAAAAAAAAAAAAAGGCTTCTTTCTGCAATTAAAATAAAGATACCTCTGCAGCAAATTATTTTGCATAAATGGGCTTTGAATAATGGAACTGTTGTCAAGAAAAAAAATAGGCACTATCTAAACCTCTTTTAAATCAATTCTTGATGGAGTTCTTCAAATGGAGATAAACATTGCTGGTATAATGATTTGCCACATGACCTTGCACTTGAAGCACCAAGCAAAGTGAAAAATAACACACTCAGACAAGAAAAAGTGCTGATTTTGATTCCCAAAATAATATTTTTCGAGCTGGAACTATTTCTGCTATGGGCTAACATGCACATACAGAGAGAATGTTAAGATTTTCCTTCAGCGATATATGACATTTCCCTCTCAACTAGATAACTGAGAGGCTATTTGGGCTCGCTAAAAACACTTCTGCACATCTGGGAGCAATACAGTTCGAAAGCAATTTGGGAGGAAGGATAAGTCTGGCAGTCGAGGCAGAGGATTAAGCAGGAGAGTTCAGTTCAACTCTGCCTTGCCTGATCTCTGAACCAAGCTCTCCCTCCCTCTGAGCTTCCCATTCCCACCGGGAATGTGGATCAGGGGCTTCCCTGGATGGAGACCCTCTCCCACCTCCTGTGTCACCAGAGCCCTTGTTTTCCATAGGTTTATAGACCAACACAAGGAGCTTGGGAAACAAGCTGGAGGAACTGAAAGTTATCACTGATGGGGAAAAATCCAGTACTACTGAAACCACCTGGAAGGTTCTGTACGATGGCAGTGTTAAACTGGGCAAAACCTGCCTGGGCAGGGCAGAGACTGCAAGAGGGGAGGTGACACATTCTCCACCATTACTGGTTTGGGCATGGTGGGCATCTCAGAAGCAGCAACCTCCTCTGCCTGTGTGTCAGCGAACTGCTTATAAACTGCACCCACCTGTGAAACCAAACCAGTCTCCTTCAGAGAGGCGAGACCCCTTGCAGCCCCGATCTGGGTGCAGACTGGTGTCCTACTTCGGCACTGGGCTGTGTGACAAGGAAACTGTGCTGAAGCAGAAAGCTCAGACTGCCTGGGGACAGCTGCCATCACTGTTCTGACAACTTCTATAACTTAAAGTACCACATACACTCGGTACTTAAAGACACTAGTTTCTCAAACTGAGAAAAGTTACAAGTGAAACTGAGTGTAAAAAATTATTAGGAAGCAGCACATCTGAAATGGCCAAAAAGCCATTACTTCACAGTAAAGGAGCTGAATAATATTGGTGAAAAGCTCATTCTCTTTCAGCGGAAGAATGAAGGCAGGAATAACAAATTAAAAAGTGATATGCAACATATGGGAAAAATGGAGAGGTAATAAAAATCCGTATAAATAAGAGTTTATGAAGTGTAGAAAATTGATAAAGGATACTGAAGACATCAGAAAAAAGTCCTGATCAGGCTTTGTTTAAGAAGAAGGTTTCTTGAAAACTTATGAATAATATCAGAAAAACTACCAAAGCCATAGTCTCATTACTAGCTGGAGACAGACAAGTAGTTAATAACGATGAAGAAAACCCCCAGACTGCTCAACAATTATTTATGTTCTTTATTTGGAAGAACGTTATTTTCTGGCATATTACTAATTAAGAAAGATATTGAACAACTTGCACTAGGGTTAACCATCTTTGAAATCTGAAGGTCCACAGAAGTGGCCCCAGAGAGCAAATGCAGGATATTTTTAGCTAGTATATGTAAATTTTTAATAAGCCATGAAATAATAGGGAAATTCTCAAAGGTCAATGTCAATATTGTACAAAAATTCCAAGACAAATGAAACCACACAGGTAAATATAGGCCAGCATACTCAATACCAATCCCAGGCAAAGTAATGTAGAAATTGATGGAAAATTTAATTAATGAAGAATTAGAAAACAGGAATATAATTAATATGGCCTTACTGGGAAGGCGTTGTGATCTCAGACTGATCACCTGAGGTTGAAGTGCATTTGATAGAGGATAACCAGGCAGGACTGATCTGCTTAATGCACAAGGCTTGAGCATGCTGGAAAATCAGGACCAAGGCGCCAAAGCCCAAAGCGCTGTGTCCCCTCAGTGGCCAAGCGAGATGTTGTAATTCCCCCCTCCAGCTGTCCCCTAACCCTGAGAGGGTTGGATAACCCCCATGGCTGGGGCCATGCAGTGACAGGAGGTGTGGAGGAAAAGCCACAAGAGCCAGGGACAAGGAGTCTGAAATGTCCTGACAGGGTGGGAGGTGGAGGAGCCTGGTGGCTCCTGGTGGTAGAGGTGGCCAGGATGGCCAGGGCAGTGCATGCAAGGGGCCTGCGGCTGTAACAAAATGAAGGACACTGACATAGGGACAGGGGGTCATTGGGGCAGGAGGCAGGGGTGAAAGCAAGACCAGCAGAAGGTGTGGGGGGGCTTAGGGGTGAAGTGGTAAACATTTGATTTCAGCAATAAAATAATGTTGCTGGAAGAGCTGCATCCTGAGCAAGGGATGAAGTGAGGTTCCATGAGAAAAAGAGCCGGCTGTTGGGCTGTGGCCCACTACAGTCGCATGAAATTCATGCAAAAGGCAAGCATTCAACTTAGACCACCAATTTTTGCAAGCATAGAGATACCTTGAATGGCTCTTCTGTTTTGATTTGTTGTTCTTTAATGCAGAAAAGTCATTCAGATAAATGAATAAGGTGATTATGCAGCAGCCTGCAAGGAAATAAATGAAGTGGGTGTAGGAAACAGGGCAGAGTAGGCTGCTTCAGGAGGTGAGCAGAGCAACTGGTATGTGGGATGTTCAGTTGGCAAAGAAATACAGGGTAAAAAGGAGAGAAAGGAAGGGTCATGCGATACTGTCTTTAGAGGTTTCATCAAATCTCCTTAACCAGCTTTCATGAAATTACGAGTGTGTGACTGAACTACCTTTCTAAAGAAGTGCGCCAGCAGATTAGCAGGGAATACAATGAAGGGTCATTTTTCTCTTGGAGCTGTTGAATTCCTTTTATTGGATCAGTGAATTGCAGATTTTGCCTATCAAAGGTCCAGATTCCTTTGGAGCTCTCTGATGTTGAGCCATATTCTGCCTTGACTTCCATCCCAGGCATCCCCACCAAGTTCACTGACATCTCATGGAGAGTAAACCAGGACAGACGTTAGCTTGATGTTTTTAACAGTGTCTTGGCTGCTAATGAAGCATGGTCTGACCTGGTACATGTTCAGAGACTGCCGTCAGTGTCTGCAGCAGAATAGACTCTCTTTAATACGAAGATGCAACTGATTGATCAGTACATCATGTATACAGGAAAGTAGAACAAGTATTCTCTTTTGTTTGATTTTGTTCCCATTGAGGAGTCACTCAGATAAAACATGCAAGAAATAGTTTGGGCATTTTTGGCAATGAAAAGCTTTCCTTTTCCCTTGCTCCTGCCCCACCCAAAAAGTAATGGAGCTGCCTAGCTTGTTAGATAGCACTGGCAAGTTTTAAGACTCCCATTATAAAATAAAGAACGGGAATTTTGCTTTTATAAGAATTGCAGAACTGGAAATGATCCATATTTGGGACATAAATGCAAGCTGTTATGCAGATCAAAGTATCTATTTGGAGCCGAATTACTCAACAGCATCTATCTATGCCTCTTCAACACCTGCAGATTAGCAATGTAATCGTGTGGAGGTTGCTATAGCTACATCTCCAGAGCAGGTGGAGTTCTTAGTCTCTTGGAGAATTATGTTCATTCTTCACAAATAAACCATATAAGAGTGTATTTAAAATGTCACCCTAATGGCATCAGCCCCTGTCTCTAGCCGACACTGTCACGTCAGATCTGTCCTTACCCTATTAGTCCTGATTGTTTTCTCTAGAAACAATGCCACTTCCATCTGAGCATCATGCCTTCCCTGTAAATGCAACTAGACCTGGTAAGGTCATAAAGCAAATACTTGGGTTTAAGCTGAGGATGACTGCACAATTCTATTTAGCAGATATGTGGTCTTCCCTTGGGATTGATGGCATGTAAGACTGTAAGCTGGAGCTAGGTACAGCATGTAGGAAAACTACCAGCCTTTGGCAACAACGCTTTCCAGGGTCTGACCGAATGCTCAGGCAGCAGGAGTGCTGGTTGTGATGATTCTCATCTGGTTGTTTGCCTGAGTCTCTTCCCAAACAAGGGCTTTGCTTGCTTTTTTTGCATAAAATACTTCAGCCTTCTTGTAGGGGCTCCCCAGTTGTTTACTATAGCAAAAGGTTGCCCAGATGACCCTTCCTTCTAGCTGGCTGTCTGCAGTGACTGGCAGAAGCTGTAACCCTTAGCCCTCTGCCAGTCAAACCCACAACATGCTAATCTGTGTGAAAGCTCAACAACAATCCCTGTACAAAAAGCTGATAGCCTAAAAGAAAAGCCCTGACAAGCAGACAAGAATCTAAGAAAGAAAGTACCAATGAGTAGATAAAAAACAAATCAGAATGTTTTGACTTGTCTAATTTTGTTATTCTCCTTGTTTGTCTTTTGCACTAGGACTGCATCAAGTGCAAGCTTTTCATTCCCCTGTTAAAGTCGGTAAAGAGAGATTTCTTGTTAAAAATTGTCAACAGCAACAACAGGGGATGTTTTCCCTCCCTGCCAAATTTTAATTTCTACACTAGAAAGTTGAATATCAGAAAATGCTCCAAACATAGCAATGCTTCAATAGCTTTTCAATCAATGATTCCAGTTTTACCCAGAAAACAAATGCTTTTGAAAGAGTGTTTAGCAAAAAAGCAGAAATTCTTGCTGAGCAGTAGAATGACCAACTTCATCCTCAGCACCACTGTTTCCACTTATTCCTTTCCACCCCTGTTTGATTCTGTCCCTTAAATTGTGTCTCTGACACACTGACTTTCATTTTTTCCAAATTTCTGAAATATGTATGCTCTTCAGAGCCTGCTAACTTTTGTCTGCCCTGAAAAGCAGTGCTTTAAAATTTATTTCCATAAATTCAGGCAGATAAAAATCTGTCATGTTGCTTTGAGACAAATCCATCTTCAGGTCAATTGCTGCGTTACATGTCGTGGCAGTATTTCTCTCTCTCTGTCTTCAGACTGTTAGCTTTCAGGCAGTTCTCCAGGCTGCTGGTACCACTGGCAATAACAAAGAGGCTACTCATTATGAGAGAGGCTGTTTAGTGACCAGTCTTTCCACTTATTTCAGGAATGGCTGTTGAAAAACATGAGCCAGGCAAAGGCAGCATGGAAGAAATTGCATCAGCTTTGCTTGTCTTTTCTTCTGATGCAGTCTTGGCCATAGCCAGCAATCAAAACATTGCCAAAAGCAGTAATATATGTTCTGGCTTTGAAAAGGGTATGGGTTGAAAACATAGAGGCAAGGCCAGCTATAGCATCCTGTGCTGGGAGAAATGGCTCCTCCTGTGTAGGTGCTGAATTCCCATCCGCACCGAGCCATAACAAAGCCGGAATTAAGCCTTGGTAAACATTCAGCTTGGGGAAGGTGTGCCTAATGGACAGCTATGAAAATGGTTTAATTTGGTTTTTTTCAAGCTTCAAGTCCAGAATTAGGGGTTTTTTTTGCTCTTTGAGTCGTTTTTTTTCTCTAAGGCCTATTATAATTTGTAAACCGTTAATTTTGTACTACATCAAATTAAGAGTAACATTTGTTCATGATCTAGCTGCCAGGAACCTGAGTTTGCTTTTTGTGGCCTGCCTGGCAAACAAAAGGCACACACAAATTTGCTATACACACACATGCATGACCAAGGCTTTCAAAAGCAGATGGCAACGTGGGAGACTGTGGTTCCCCACCCTGAGCCTCCTGCAGTGGGCTTCCTTCCCTGAAAGCAAGCCTTCCTTCAGACATCTCCAATCAAACAAACACAATTTTAGATATTCCCCATATCATCAGTTGCTTTTGAAGCAAGCAACCTTAACCATCAAAAACAGGGAATGTGGTCACAGTAATTCTGGTGTGCCTTTATTACCCATGGCACCTGCAGAGCTTTTTCTGAAGGGGAAAAACTCTTGCTTGGAAGTCTCCTGGATGATTTTATTATAGAGATAATAAAAGAAAGTCGGTGTATTTCAAGTGATAGCAAATCAGTACTTAGTGTAAGGCATAATCCTGTTTCTTACCTAAAAGAAAGGCAAAGGGAAGAGAAAAGACGACAAAACACAGTATCTGTTTCTCTTGTGGGGGGAGTGGGCAGGGTCTGGGGGCGGGAAGCTTATCTCCATCCCGCAGTACAGCACCGTGCTCGCAGCCTGTTAACTGAGCCTGGCCACAGCCCCAGCCCCACCGTGCCCTGCCCTGCCCTGCCCTGGGGGTCCGTGTGTGGGAGTGGTCCTGCGCTAACCTGGCACATCCACCACCGCTGCCGGTGGGAGCCGTGGGCACGCTGGCCGGCACCACGCTGCTGGCGCTGATGCCAAGAGCTGCGGCAGGTCACCCACAATTCACAGCACAGCTTCCTCTCTATTCCCACTGCTATGGAAATTGTTTCTTGAGGCAGCCCTAATTTTTCTTTCATCAATCAATTAGGGGCAGGCTTTGCACTAGGTTGTTTGTTTCCTCAGCACTGTTCCATTTGATATTATTTTCTCCATGACAAATTAACCACAGCTGGACCTGTCTTGAATTGCTAAGGATGCTCTTATATAAAGTGAAGAGAAAAAGGAAAAAAGAAAGCATGAGAAGCAGGAATGAATTGATATTTTGAAGGGGAAGGAGTGGAAATAGTAGGGACCTGACAGCTGCCTAGGGAGGAGGATGTCGTCTGATAGCCTGTCTGGTCAGGTCACACCATCTCCCAGGGTCAGGCAGGCTAACAGTGTGGTGCAAAATCCATAGCTCCTGGGTGTATTCGTGGTGACATTCCTTGTTATGCTGAGCTTTGTAACCAACCAGGATCTTTCTGGAAAAGTCCAGTAAGGACACTCTCCCTTATCCCTTTACCACAGACTCAGTCAAGTCAAGACTCCTGTATTTTGCACAGGGACACGTCTTCTCAAGAAAGGGGGGGTGGGGGGTGGTGCGGAAGTTCTTTCTTTTTTTGCTGCTGTAACAGTCTGGTACCAGGAGCTTTGAAATTCTCACATCATGTGCTCCTTTAGTTCAAACAAATTTATTTTACATTTTCCCTCTGCCTTCCCCCACCTTCTATGCTTCATTGCCGCAACAGTCTCCCATAACACATTAACAGATTAAAAATAACCTTCTGCCACCCTTCATCTACTTTAGCCCATTTAAAACTAGACAAACTACCCTAGGCACTGCGGAGTAGAGGAAGCAATGTGTGCATGTGTGCATGCATATGGGCTCTGACCTAAAGGGAACAATTCCAATAGCAAGAGGCAAGAGGTTATTTTTGTTTCCAAGATATCTGGTTTTGCACCCCCCTTTTTCTGCTCCTTTTTTTTTCTCTTCTGCTAAGACAATCAGCCAAAGGTCCAGAAAAGTAATAATTACAGTTACTGTGTGACAGGAACAATGATTCATGAACAACAGGATGCAAAAAAATCCCATCAACGCATTCATCTTTCCTGAAACGATCAGGTATCAGGTCCTAATGGTTACAGCTGAGCAAGCAGGCAGAGAGAGCTGCACAGGGAGAGGCAGAGCTGTGTTTTGAATTGACCCTGGGTGCAGGTGTTTTTTGAAGAGTTGTGTGAAAAGGGCTATTGCCTGCCCCGCCCCCCCCCCCCCCCCCCCCCCCCAACCCTCCAGTGGAGCATTTTGAGAGGACCTTTGACTCACAGGCATCAGTGAGGGGGTGAGCACAGCAGCACGTGCAGAAGCAGGTATGGCCCTAAAGAAAGTGCAACCTGTGTTCTGGGCTGTGCTTGTGAGGAAAGACATAAGGAATCCAAAAAATACAGGGGCTTGGAAATACATCTTAATATCATGGGTGTTCTCACAAAATTAAAATAACTGCAGTGCCTGTATAAGCAGGAGGAGGTTGGACAGGAGCAAAAAATCTGTGGGGAAAGGGGGAGAGTGGAGCTGGGAGCTGTGTCCTCTGTTCGCCCAGTGGCTGAATGGTTCGGGGTGCCTGAAGTCTGGCTGTGCAGAGGGCAGGGGATGAAAAGTGGGCAAGAGCAACCCCAGCACCCCACTGGTACAGCACAATCACCTGTAGCAAGGGCCATGTAGTTGGGCAGTTGCCATCGCAGCTGACAGTCACCACTGGTTTTCTCCTATTATACATCTCAGAATCCACACAAAATGTTTTGTGTAGCATCTTAAGATACAAATCCCTTTAGCAGTGATTCGGAGGAGGTTTTTCTCAAACATTTAATAATTTGCTTCAAAGATCATTTGTGCTGGATATTAAGCAGTGTTAACCAGGTTCAATGAATCTAGCAACTGGGCTAGATGGCAAATTACAGAAATTTCTGGGTAACCTAAGCTGACACAAAATCCGTTTCCCCGTTGTGCTCCCTTAAGCACATGCAAAAATCAATAGCTCAGAAAGCCCTTCAATGCCTCTGTCCCCATGTGAACTCCATTTTTTCCCAGCTGCTAGTCATTTACCTACCAAGGCAGCCAGATGCTTTCCTGAGGATCATTGCCAATGTTGCATCATCAAAGGTGAACTGATGTCAAGACACCACAGAGTACATGCTGGGAGACTGAGCTTATTCAGAAACCATGGTTTGTTTCACCAGATCTTCACACACATCTGTACTTACTCACCCATGCACATAATGCTAAAAGAGCAGCTGTTACAGGGAGAACCATCTCCTCAAACTGGTGCAGCCTGTCTGCTTGCCCCAGCCCACACCTCCTGCCTCCCTCCGTGAGATGTACCAATTTTCAGGGCAGACCAAAACAATGTATTCATCTGGACCTGTCCAAGAACTGAACTGTAGTTGAGGCAACCCTGCCAAACCTGTAAAGTGAAGAGGGTTTGGAGAATTGCTTTCTCCTCTAGCTTGACACAGAGCTGTTCATTACATGTGAAAAAAGCATAACATCTTGTTAGACAAGTCCTGGAGCACTTTACTGTCTCATGCTGCTGCATGGCTGTATTTCTGGCATAAATCAAGGACCCTAAGCTGATCTAATGTCTGTCTTATTTACTACGCAGAGTTTTTAATGATATATTTACAATTCTTGCTGGTTTTTCCCTACATGCGAACTTGAAAGCAGTTCCTGGCAGTGGAGTATCGAACAAAAACTTTGAGATTGATGGACTTGGTTGGTTTTGTGTGGGGAGGTAAAGGACGTTTCAGCTCTGACAACTGTGCTTTAGATCCCCTACTTAGTTGGTAATTTTCTCAAAGATTTAAATACTCTCCAGGATGGAATTAAAATAGTACTTTTCAAATGTAGTGCACGTTAGGACTTGCAAATTCTTCAGTGGTACACTAGCTTAGGAAAATGTTCCTTCATATCTGTTATTTTCTTAGTATCGATAATTCTTAAGGCCTGTACCACAAATTTTGGGTAAAATGCTTAGTGGCAATTTCCTCAGAGCACTTAACATCATTAGGGTGGCAACAGAAAACAGTTGTATTCTTGGCTTATTTGACCTGCTCTGCCAAATCATTTAGAAAAAATTGTCAGCATCAGGATGGGAGCAGTCATCTCCCATTCCCCGTCTTTGCAGCTGTGAACCAATAACTCCCATGTCTCCTGCATGTAGGGAGCAATGCTATTATTATACATTCTTTCAGAATTAAGCCTTTCCCTTTGTGCATGAAAATTTTGACATAATATTTCTCAAATGTCAGCATCACTGAGCAACAACTAGAGTTCCCAGCAACACCACTTTGGAACGCCCTGCTTGTGGGCAGAGGGTGGGGAAGGAGCTCCCTATTCAGTACCTATGGGGGAAAATGGCTATTGAGGGTGGGGGAATGGAGAAGATATGCCCATTGTCCCACCACTCTCCTGTGCAGGCAAATCCTTCAGCTTGACTGTACCCAGCGGAAACTCGGCTTCTGTGCCCACACGGATCAGATTGCATTCTTCGGGTTTAATTCTCACGAATATATTAGAGGTTTCATCCTGGCGGGCGCTCTTGTGCTCTTTTTCTCCAGCAAGCAGCCTTGATTCAGGAAACTGTTTCTGCTGGTTGGGTGTCAGCTGGTTGATACTGAGGTTCTCGGGTACTGTGGAGCTGGACGGTGAAACGCCTAACCTATAGCTGTTCACAGTCTCATGCTGCTTCCTCTCTGAAAAAATGCTCCAGCACTGACATCCACGCACTTATCTAACCACAGGCTAACTTTTGGTCTGTTTTCTCTAAGCTGTTGTGGGTTTTGTTTCCAGTAGGCGTATTACTTGATTAATGATCTTTCTGTTAACACTTGCTCATATTCCATATGGGATCTTCTTGGGTTATCTGAATGCACAAAATACTTAAAACAGTTTTTTTTCTCAGCTCAACTCTGTTTTTAACATCACAATATATTTCTCCCCCCTCCAAAGAAAAAAAGAGCATTTTCTAGCTTGTCCAGGCTCATGCTGAATGTTACTCGTGATTCATGTTGTCACATTGTGCAGGAAAACAGCATGAACAAGCTCTGTGAGGAAGGGGTTTGTAATGTATTTGTTATTTCTTTCCTCTCTAGAATAAGGGCTAAATTTTGTGACAGTAGATGAATTTGTAGACACCCATCTCTCTGAAATCAAACCAGCTATTCAAAAGAGGGAAGCTGCTTTTCTTTCAACCAATGATAACAGCACTTTCCTGGATGCAAGTCGGAAAATATTTACACCAGTATAAATAAGCAGTGTGTAACTATAAATAAAGAACACAGGTAATAAAGTGTTATCATTGAAGTTGAAATTAAAATTGAATCCTGCCAAGCCCTAAACATAGATCATGATAGAAAAATCCAATACACTTTTTTTTTTTTAGGTGCCATAATTATAGACTAGGTGAAGGAAAAAAGATTATATAGCAGACAGAATTTGTAATGATTTCAATAACATTCCTGATGTAATGCTATGAAAAGAATACTATTTGTACATGGCATCTACAGGTGCATCTACATCCTCCACCAAGAGATGCCATCTGCAGCACGTACCAATTAACACGAGCAATGCCACAGGCTGTATGACCACAGTCTTGTTTCTGAAGAGGATGCACCGGTGACTGCTGGGTGACTCCTGCCAGGGCTGTCCCCAACCCTGACCCCTTTGCAGCTTGATCCCCCAAGCCCAGGGGGAGACCCTGATGTAATACCCCACAGGCAAATTGGGAAGAAGTTTTCAAACCTGGGGAGAAGCCTCATGTGTCCACCACCTTGGTGATAGCTTGCAGTCTGTGATGACAGGGGTTGTGGCATGAGGCCACCCCCCACTGAGGTCCCACCTGCTGCCATGGACCCCCATCGCAGCCTGACATGCCGCAGCTAAGGGATGCCTTTCCCTGACCAGGCTCTCCCGGGATGCTTGCTCTCAGCACAGGTCCCACCTGCCCCCCTCCCTGTCTCTGGGCCAGGAGAGCTGGGCTCCGCTGCTTCCTTGCAGGCGGTTTCTCCAGGCTGTAACTGACTGCTTGCTGCGTAGTAGTTTTGCAGAAAGAGATAAATTAAAAAGCCCTAGGGCAGAGGGGTATGTTGACTGTGCCTAAACCCAAGCCTTTCATCTTGAAGACAGTTACCTCTTTATCGTTAGGGCTTGGTCTGACCACTGTGCCCCCCACTGGCAGAGCAGGAAAAAAAATTGCATTCACCGGGAGCACTGACCGGGAGTTTGGAAAAGTGCAGGTGGGCTCAGAAACACCCTCAGAGCTCTTCACACCGAAGTGGAAAGCATTCCCTTTAAGTTACCGGCAGTGGAGTCTCTTGTCACCTCTCTGGAAAGCAAGGCTTGAGGCCAAAAGCAATTTCTTGTACTTCAATAGCTGAAAATAAAGCTTTAAAAAATAAGAACATGTCAGGGAATTAAATGAGAACCACAAATTTAGCAGGGCTAGTGATTGCCCAGGAGAATATTGAGGAGAAATGTATAGAAAAGAGGGTTTTTGAGACACAGTTAAGTGAATTACTGGTCCCATCCGTAACATCTGTTACAGTCCTGGCTGCTGGGTATTTACTTTCAAAGAAATCAGCTTCCACTACTGTCTGCTGAGGAGCCCTAAATCAGGTGTGCAGATGCAATTACTGAAAATGAATCTGTCAGAGCAAATCTCACGTAATCAAGGACTCCCCTCCCGAGCCTATCTTTGCCTCAGGGATAACCTAAACCAATGTTCCTCAAACACATTGGGCATGAGCAACACAGGTACAAGGCAGACTTACTAGGAAGGTTAACAAAACTTCAAAATATTTGCCATGAGCTGATAATGGCATCTGGGAGTCAGCCATCCTCAGGGAACGTCAAATGGTGTTATTTTTGGATCTCCATAAAAAAACCTCAGGATTATTTTAGTGCCAAACAGCAGATACAGCCTGATGTTATTTTAGAAGCACCAGCAGCCCCTGACGGACAACATATGCCAAGAGTTTCCTGCACCTTCATGCAGTAGCAGATCCTTGTTTTGAGAGGGCTTCAGTGCACGGTGCATGACAGGTGATCATTGTGAAGTGGGCATGGCTGAGGAACAGGCATGAGATCCTCGTTCGCTCCTCTGAGCTCAGCCCATCGACTTGGGTCTCTGAGCAGCGAGGTCTTTCCTCATTTAACTAGACTTCTGTTTACTCGTGCCTTTCTTATTATAGATGGGATTGCCCCCACCTTGTTCTTTATCTTTCATCTATGCAGGTTTCTGTAGGAAATTATGCATGAATATATCAAAGGCTATTGACAATGTCCAGAACCGAGTATGATAATATTTCTGGTTTTCAGACATATTTTGGGGGCTTTGGTTTTTTTATTATCGATGTTTTGGGGCTGGGGTTCTTTTAAATAAAGTTTTGCTCAAGGGGCTGCTGTTAACTGAGCCTCTGCAGCATGTGATTGCTTCAGTCTCTGCCCTGCACAGCAAACACACATGGAAGCCCATTGAACCATGGCTCCTGATTGACTTCAGGCAAATGTTTCAGAGCTCTCCTGAAAGAGGATGAACTATTTTTCAGAGCAATGATTTCTGTACCGTCCCTTTTGTGAAACAGGCAGAAAAAAAGGCAGATATTGCCTTCTCATAGCCTTTGTCAGAATTACTCAGAACACCTTTGCCCCATAGCTCAGATGAAAATGCTCACATTAAAGTTTCAGTTTGACAAAGATTTCCAACTTTTTTGAAGATGATATGAGGTTTTGTTTCTTTACCTTCTCTTATTTTATTCAAGGTTGAGTAAAGGGGAAAATATTAAATACAAGTCTTATATTTCATGGGGAAAAAAAAAAATCTATTTTTCTAGCTTTTCTATAAAAAATCCCACTTTCAGCTTTCAATTATTTATCCAAATATTTTTATTTCCTTCTGTACTCTGGACATTTGATATGAGACATTTGATATGAGGCAAAACTGTGTTTAACCTTCCTAGCACTGAAAATGATAAAGTATAAAATGAATAGGTGAAAAGGGATAGTAAATCCCCATTGTAAAATTATCTGGTGGGTTCTGAGTCACAGGCAGATGTCAACAAAATAAAATTTATTTAATATTGATGAATGTGACAGTAATGCACCTGGAAAGAAATAACAATAATCAACCCAGATATTTAGAAAACGTTAATATAAGAAAAGACCTTGGAGTTATAGTGGGTAATGAAGAGCGTAAGAGCTCACATTGCGAGGAAAGCAATCGCTATGCCAGGGTTTATAGAGTAAAGAGGGATTTGTCCTGTGACAAAAAGGGAGTGATGAGTGCAGCATCATGAAGTCTGTGTAGGGCTGAAGCTGTAGCACAGCATGCATTTTTAAGCCTCACTTTCTAAAAAGGACACTGAAAAGTGGCAGAGGACTTAAGGATGGGCAGCAGGAACGGTGAAGGGAACTGCAGGTGATGGGTGTGACGGAAAGCGATTCACAGGGCAGGAGGGAGCCCCAGCTAGCGCTAAGATGAGCACTGGTGTTGGTGTGCCGTTAGAATAGCCCTTCCCTGCTGCAAAGATGGCAAAAGGGTCTCGAATTAAAAGTGGAACAATCCCATTTAGATACAAGAGAAATGACTTCATAATAAGGGCTTTACACAGGCAATAGAATAAACTGTCTGGTGAGCAAGGAACACAAGTCACTGTTGGTAGAAGGTTTCCAAGGCAAGACTGGAAAACGTAGCAGTTGGATTACCACAGAAGAGGCCTCTCGGCATCATTCAAGCATGGCTGATCTTACAAAGGGTCCTTTGCTGTCATTTTCATCTGCGATTCTAGGATCTCATAGGCTGCAAAAAATGACACCACACACCGCAGAAGAGCTGATACACCAAGTTTATTAATGAAATCCATCTGCCACACACAATAAGCCTATACCATGATTGAGACAAAAGGTCCAGCCCTGCAAGCCTCACCCCAGTCGTCCCATCTGCTTTACAAGCATTTGCCAGTGCAGGTCCAGAAGCTGGAGTCATCTGCAGAGGTGGCTTTTACCACACGCATTTGCAAAGGAAGCTGGCACAGCTCCTGTCTATTCTGAAACCTTTGCTTCTGGAATTTGCAATGCTTGTACCAGTTAAATACTAAATTATCATAAATGTAATTTACATGTTTCCCAAATAAGGAAATGCAAGTGGAGAAGAGGGTTTCTGAATGTTCATATTTCCAAATTAAAGGAATGTAAATGAGCCTGCTGTTCAATTCAGTATGTAATGCGTTATTTCACGGTTGTCTCCTTGATATTACAGGCCCCTTTTACATTAGGCAATGTCACATCCCACCCAAATCACCATGAGATAAAGATGTTCCCCTTTAATGTAATAAAGGACGACAACAATATTCCAACAGAGAAAACAGCGTGCATACTGATTTGGTACAAATGCACCATCTCTTGCTGGAAATACTCCACTGTGTCCCCTCCACCACAACATGCAGCGTTGTGCAGCACCTTTTGTCAAAACGCCCTTCATGGGGGGGGTCCTGTCGACTCCTTGTCCCTTCCTCCAGCACCCCACACCTTACTGAGGAAGCAGCTGCTCTAGCTTCCCATGGAGTGGTCTGTCTCCTGACAGCATGGCTGTGATGCTCAGGAGCACAGCTCAGCCTGCTTCTTGCCAGGGGATTTCTGCTCTGCTTGTTTTCCTCATATCCTTATAGCCAAGCAGAGGGAAATTATAGGATGGCTCAACATTCATTCATTTATTAGATGCTGGTGACAGCTATTCCCTCCCACCCTGGTTATCTTTAAAGGAAAGGTGGGCGCTGTGGGTAACATGGTTAAAATGCTAGTGGGAGGAGAGTAAGGGAATGATTTGTTAGGCTTTAAGTCAATCATAACTCAGTCTGGACAACCATAAAACATCTTTGCTTCTACCAATAGGTGAAATTTATAGTGCTTTTCACTGGAAAGTGAAATGCTGCCACAGGGTGAGGGGAAGTCTTCAGAGTTTCCTATTCCTTTAAAGGGAAATGTGTTGCTTCTTGCTCTTCCTTTCCCAGCTTCACTTTCAAGCAGAAAGCCCTGTAAGCCTGTTTTGGTGACATTCCTTTGGTGGTGTGAAGCAGAGAGCATATCCTGAAGGCATAGGATGTTCTAGGGACCAGGCAGAGCTCACCCTTTGCTGTTCATGTTAAGGCCAGTGCTGCAGGGCTGCTCTTGTCCCTGCCACAGCCTTAGGGTTTACCTGGGTGGCTGAGGACAGCCCAGGCAGCTGCTCTGGCCATTTCCTCACCTCTCTGAGCTGCTGGACCTCTTAGGGTGCCCATGGCACCAGGAGTATCACAGCTGCCCCCCGCCTGCCCCCAGTACACCACAGCTGTCTCTCTGCACTCTGAGAAAAGTGGGAGAGGAGCTTTGGGTGCCCTTTGCATTACAGCATCTGGTTCCCTCCCACTATTTGCACCATCCCTCAGACAGAGACTTCTCCCTCTGGGTCCACTGTCCTTTCTCAACTGGGCAAGGCAAACGCAGCTGCACAAGTGTGCACATGCCCTGCTTAAGGGGAACGACCCAGGGCATTGGCCCCTCTTGCCCTCCAGAGTATAAAGAGCATCCAAAGCATGTTACTTTCACCCGAGGAAGCATAGGAAAGTGTTGCATTATTTCCTTCCGTTCCTGACACCATAGGTAAACAGTATGAAGCATTTTCTTGGAAGGAAATAGATGGCCTCCCAGCAGCTTCCAGATGGACAATATCCTCCTGCTGTCCCCAGGAGCTTTTAAACTGAGCTGGTGGAGGAGTGACTCAGTTTGAGGGAGCTGATCCTCTCCTGTGTCTCAGCAGGAGCCAGCTCAGGACAAACTGATCCCATTACTCTGGGTCCCTTTCACTTTCTAACATTTGCTTTGGCCATGTGAGTATAACTCTACACAAACACAGGAACTGCTGCATGTGATTCTTCCAGCTTCCTTTGATCATATCAGCAGTTAAATGATGGGGACTGTAAGGGTCAAAGCCTGCAGGGGTGCAAAACTGCACAACACACCGTAAGTCAAATTCTAACTGGGTGACCCTGATGTAAATGCAGCCCCATGACACTTACATTCATGTAGTCTTCTGGATTCACAGCATTATCTCTGAGAACACTCTCTGCTTTTAATACTGCAATTTCTCTCCACAGCCAAGGGTAAGGCAATGTGCTGAAAGCACAAGACACTGAGTACTCACGTCTTATGCCCAGCTCTGCTATTGGTTTCACATTAGCTTATAATGTCTACTCTTTCCTGTCTGAGAAGATGATGCTAAGATGTTGACTTGGGTTTTAGCTGGTTGGTAAAATAATTTCTGGCTGTAAAACTGTGATATGACAAAACAAGCCTTTCCTAGGAATTTACCTGTCATAACAATTTCTGTGTGGCAGGCAAGTCTCTCTGGTCCAGAGGGAGATGTCCCATTTCATCACAGAAATTGTTCTGCCTCAGCTCTGGAAGAGTAAATGGAAAACAACTGCTTGGTGCTCCATGCAAGGCAACAGGGAGTAGGTTAGTGTTGTAGTTCACAAAGGAGAAGCAGGTGAAGAGCATCCACCCTCTGCAATGATGGATGAAGGGTCAGCATATTCTCTTGCAGGATATAACAGACTAGATCAAACTTGCATGAGCCAAAAGAGGGATTTGGAAATGCAGCTTCCACCTTCCAGCCAACTGCTCGGCCACAAACCTACAGAGTCTCCTGTCTCATCCCCATCAGTGTGAACATCTCTGTAGGCAAGAGCAAAATGACTACAAGCAACACAGTAGTTAGGGCACATTTAAATGCAGGGCCTACTCTGGGCTCGAAGGCAAATCCCCCTCAGCTTGGATGTGCTTAACATATGGTGTGCTAACGGTCTCTCATTTTTTATTAGCATCTTTGAAAGGCTGGATTTTCCTCTACTTCAAAATGGAAAAACCCTTGATATTTTTTCATGAACCCATATCTGGCTAGCCCTCATTCTGAGCAGCATAAAATGCTTTGCAAGTTATTGGTGAAGAGCACTATATAAGAAGTATTATTCCTTGGGTGTCCTGGAAGGTTCTGTGTGCTCTAAATTGTTGCTAGTTTGCAAATTCAAAACACCAAATATTTCAGACAGAACAAAGGCAGCTCTCTTCAGCAAGTACTAATTTCACAGGAAGTTTTAACTTCCAAGATTTATCCATATTTTAGCATAAGTCTCATTTGCAGTTATTTCATGCAGTTTTCTGCTTGAAAAAACAGTCTTAGCTTTAGGAGATAGTATATCTTGTCAGCCTTCATAATGCAAAAAATGGTTAAAGCTATTACTTGGCTTAAATGCCTACGAAGAGAATTTCTCCCCAAAGAAGTTTTGCAAAACTTAGAAGAAAAATGGGAGCTGAAGTTTGGAATGGAAATTATTTTGCAGCCTGAATTGTAGTGGAGGTGAACGATATGGGCTGGAACATAAAATCCTTATTTCTGCTGTTGCAATGCTGGAAGGCAGACGTTATTCACCAGAAAAGACGAACATCATAAGTTCCAACCAGTCAAAAAATAAAAAGGCTGATTCCTGAAAGAGGTTCGCTTTCATAAACAGTACTATCATGGCCAAGGTGTTCTGTTGTGCCGATTGACTGAGGCTCTCAATTGCTGCATTCCCTATGGCAGCATGAATGCCATCGGACAATCAGGTTAAAGTGAGCGATTGCGAGTCTAACCCGTGAGCCACTGCCATTAGCAGCAGCGTGTTCCCACTGCAGTAGAGCCACCTTGATGATTTTCCTCCCACTTCTGCGAAGTGGCAGCAGGCCAAAATAGATTCAGTCTGCTGCCCCTCATTCTTCTGACAAAACTGAAATAAAGGTATCAAAACAGAAGAGTGTCCCAGGATCAATGACGCCTGTTTTGAAAATAAACATTCCGGTTTTCCTTCTGTATTTACTGCATTTACTGTTTATGCAGCAGCAGGAGACCATTATCCTGTGACAATGTTCTGCTCTACTGACATTACCTCTTAATTATATCTTCATTAAAACCAAATTAGAAAGCGGTCAGGAAAGTTAAGCCAACTGAATTGCTCATTTGGCTGAACATCCCAACACCTTTTTTTAGAAAAGTGGTGCTGGCTCACGCAACAAAATGTTTAATGATGTACCTCACTGCTGGGAAGTGTTGATTTTCACTTTAAATGGTGAACTCGCTGCTCAGTCACACTGCATTCATTCTGAAAGGACCCTGCTTAGTTAAATAGTGCCATGGTGGTATAGCTGGTTTTGCCCATAGCTGCAAGGTGATGCTAGATTGCATTTGCTACTGCTGTTTCTTGATATCATTTTTTCATTAAAGCTGAAGGCAGAAATAATCTGTGCCTGATAAGTATGGAAAGAACCAGGAAATTGCATTCCCCAGTAACAGAGAAATTGCATTCCCCAACAGCAGAGTTGGAACCTCCCCTTCACTCTTCCCTCCCCTGCCCTATGAGGAGGACAGGACAGATATCAGCTCAGTCAGCCAGCTGTTGGGAACCTCTCCTTCTCCCAAAGGACAGGCTCCAGGGCTGCCTGCCAGGCCAGCTGCAGCGCTGCTCCCCACAGCACACCCACAGCTGAAGGTACCACACACTGCTGGTGCTGTGCAGTAACATTTGACACAGGCATACTGGGGCTGCCTGCATGCATCTTGCCTGCATGCCAGAGCAAAGGACAGTGTGGCTCCTGTCGCAAACTTCTGGGCAACCCTCTGTCCTCCGTCTGTGTGGACAACCTCTCTTGTGCTTCATGTGTTGTGGGAGTCAAGCGAGAGACCCACACTTCATATCCAGGACAGGACAGATTTGTGACACCAACATCAGAACAGAGCTCAGACCTCACGTTCTTCAGCTTTAACAGCTCTCAAGTCTTGCTTCTCTCCCCCAGGCTGCAGCATCTCGTAACAAAGATTTCTCCATAGCCTACAACAGGCAGGCTCTTTGGGAATGAGTTGCAGCATCCAAACCTCTCAGCTCAGGTATTACCTGTCAAGTGTATCCACGAGCTGTCTCACAGGTGTCACCAGCCAGATGGACCTCCCTCCACCACGAAGACAGAGATGACCACCATGAACCCACGGACACAGACAAATTGCCACAATTGACAGTGTTTGGCAGCACAGGGACGTGCTCCCCATTACCCAGTGTCCTTGTCATCACAGTTAGCTAATTTTTAGGGAACAATCAATTAATAGCTAAGTATAATATAGGTAAAAATACCTAGAGAGAAGTTGTTTTTTGAGGAACTGTTCACATAGAGCTATACAGGAGAGAAAAATAAATGTTTCACTTTAAGCAGATAACAAAGATCAGGCTCGTAACACAGGTCTTCAAGTGAAAAGAGCTTGCAGTCTCAGTGAAGAAAGCCAGAGGCGAAGTCTACCTATGAACCTGGACAGCTCAACATCGTTCTTGCTTAGCAGCTTTGACAGCCAGAAGCATGTAGGGAAATGGGAATACTAGAATCATGGATTCTTCAGTTTCAGTGATCTGAAATGTACTTGCAGCTGCAGTTTAAATAAGGAAAAAGACACCTTTTTGGTCTGAAAATTGAGAGCAAAAGAAGGAAAGGGAGTTAGACACATTCTAGCTCCTTCTTGTTCAGAGTTTAGAGTAGGGGAGTTTGTAATGGTATTGTATGGAAGCTACAAGGCAGACCATAGAAAAAAAAAGAAAAAAAACCCTTTCAAAACCAGCAGCCAGCTTCTCATTAAGCCTTTGAAACACAATTTAATACGGAATTTCCAAAGAGGATCAATGCTGGCACTAACATTGGCAGCCAGTGAATGTACCACATAATTATGATGTCTGACATAAAGAGAAATCTGTGCAGTTTGGAGCACTTGGTCCAATCCCTCTTGTCTCTCCACCTCTCAGATGCGTTGCTGCAAGGAAATGACTTCACCTGTCACTAAGTGTGGTAGGAAAGTCATCCTTAAAAGATGATGATCTTCCCAGGATGCACTGGATAGATTGTGTTGCATCTGGAGTGAGGAAAATAGTCAAAAGAAAAATGAGCACAAGGAGGATTATACAAACCTATCAACCGAGGAGTTATAATGAATCTCTTTGGTTTGGGTACACTAATGTAGAGGAGAAACATCTGTGTTCAACCACACTGTTGTTTCTGTAAGGGCTGTACCTTATGTTGTAGCTGTATTTTATAGATAATCTATGATGCTTCAATTTCAGTTCAAAATAAACGTGAATTAGAGGGAAAAAAGGCAGAGAGATAGAGTAAGAACACGCAGCAGAAATGAAGCTGATGCAATCATTTCCAGTTCTAAAACAAAGCAAGTAAGATGAGGATGTGGCTGGTTGGTGATCACTGTAATCAGACAATTGACTGCTTACAGATGACTAATTTTCAGTTCTAGGGAGGTAAATTGAGACTTATATATTTCAGCTTTATCCTAGCACTACAGGTAATGTAAGACAAATGGTCTGTGAATTCCTAACACCAAAGAGATTTGTGGATTATAAAAGAGCACAGAATGTAGACATGGGGTAAAGTTACAGAAATACAGATTTGGATTCACGTGGAATTTTAAACAAGCCTTGAGGTGAGTTTTTGTTCATTTTAATTATTCCTTGGCTCCATGCAGGCCCAACTGTATTTTAATCAAAAGTGATCGTAGCAGTTTCATGGGTAAATGGAAAACGGATCTCGATAGATGCTCATTATATCTCATTTTGTTAACAGTTGAAGAGCCAACAAGAAGAATGAACTTGCAGCAAAAAATGAGGTTCTGAGAAAGAGAAATGAAGAGCACGATAAGAGATGATTAAATTAAAGGAACTAAAGCTGTGCTGGACATCCTAATTAAAACACATAGAGGAACGATGGAGCAGGAGACACACGAGTATCAACAGATGTGGATAAATAGTACAAAGAAGGAGGAAAGCGTGGGAAGATCTAAAGTTATTCTAGGAAAAGAGAAGTAAGACAGGACACAAAGGCAAGGTGCCCAGACAGAAAGTATTTCTCCTGTTCAACGAGAACAAGGATGCAGGGAGCAGAAAGACATGGGGCAGGGTACAAGCTCCTGGAGTGTGACCCCAAGAGCAAAGGGGGTAGGTAGCAGCTTTCAATCAGAATGAGACAGGTTGGAGGTAGGTCCGTGCACAGCCAGCAGCTTGCAGAGTTCTCTGACTTAAATAGAACATCACTACTATTTTGCTCTCACTCCACACTGACATTACAACCCTCTGACTAGGAGAGGTTACCAGGTTCATCCCAGTGAAAGGAAGACATTCAGCTCTGTGCAGAGTAGAAGCACTTCACAGGAAAGTACACTGACGCTTTTTTTTTTTTTTTTTTTCCTGAAAAAAAAGACAACTCTGCTGACATATAACAGGAATCTGCCTTTGAGAAAACCTGAGCCTTTCTGCTGGGCAAAAATGACCCCAGTAATTGTGCAACTATACTGGTCTTCTAGGTGGCCCTTGCACAAGGTCACTCAAGGAAAATCACCAATGTAAAAAATATAAAAATCAATGTTATTTACAGTTCCTACCTCACTAAGGCAAAGTTTAATCTTAACTGAAGACACTGCTTAGCAGAGGTGAGAAGAAGAGGGGACCCCTGCTCCAGCCCTTACCAGGTGCTCTCTGGCACAGCTTGCTGGCAATGGACAGTTGGCTGGGCTTTGCCACCCGTGAGCTGCAGACACACAGAAAACATGGTGGTTTGGAGCTAAAACCCTCCCTTCCAAAGAGGGAAGGCATCATGTGCTGCAACAACTGCAGCTGGAAGGACACAACGCTAACAGCCTTCCAGAACGATGAAGGCCATCTGGGGAGAGGAGGCAGGGAGCTGTACTCCTTGAAAGCAGATGAAGTGCCATGGCCCACAGTCAGAGGAGGATGATGTCACCGGGTGTTAGACCATGGAATGTTGTATCCCAGCAAAGAACCAGCCTGGCTGCCAGCACCCTGCAAGGAGCAAGAGACAGCCTGAGAAGACACATTGAAATAGTGAGGGTGGGGGGCAGTACTGGTCTGCAGAGGAGGTCGGGGTATGGGGTCAGGATTGGGAAAGGATGAAGCAGGTTACCGTGCCTTTGTCTTACAGTTGTTGATCTTATAACGAGATACTGAGAGAAAATGGGCAAGAAATTATAGACGAAATAGTCTATCTGTATCAGTCCACACTGAACTTCCAGTTTTATGGGGAGCTCTTTGGGAGTAGAGACAAAATCCACAGAAGGGATGCAGAGAAGTGGCAAAACGGTGAAAGTGGCACATAATACTTAGAGGTGAGACAAATTAAAACAATGAAGTGGAAAGGAAAAATGTTGCCAAGTGATGTTTAATCACTCCACCTTTTGAGCTGAAAAGGCAGTAGTCTATATGCAATTGGTAAGTAAACAAACTTGAATTATTAGCACATCTTTATCACAGGATGGCTTAGCAAAGCCTTTCTTTTCCCCCTATTGTCTTTCCTCAGATCAGTAGAATACCACCAAGTCCTAGCCTCCAGAAAAAAATAATTAGGTTGCAGATGCCCAAATTTTAGCTGTTTTTATCACTGATGTCACTGAAGTGAAAGGAGTTATTCCAGCAAAGAATCCAATTCATGATGCTGAGTAGCTTCCTTCCTACACTGGTTCTCTTGTTTTCATGTGAGATACTTAAAATAGGTCAGTTTTAAATCAAAAGCATTAGTATATTAGTACCTTTACAGTGATAAATGTCTATATTATCCTCTTTCTAGAGGAAGGCATTGCAGCCATGAATTTTTTGTGTCAAAGCTAATATAGTCACCCATGGATTGTGTTACACTGTTGACAAAAAAAAAACAGATTAAAGGAAAACTATTTTTAGCTTTTAAAAAACAAAGTTATCTTCGAAAGCATGGTGAAGCTGATGGATGGAGTGATGGGACACCATCACAAGCAATTCTCCACACAGTGGGTGACTGAGATAACCGCTGTCACTATTTATTTATCTACACTGAGCATTTTGCCTTTAAAGAACTTCATGAGAGAAGTCGCAGTACTATCATCACCATCACCTTGGTGCACATATCACAGCCATATCAGTCTGCCTGTAGGATCTCCTCTGCTTTCAGACTCAGCAGGGTGGCCCACAGAGTTTGGGGAGCTGAGGGCTAGAGCAGAAAAGGGACTTTCCTTGGTATGAACCTTGTTTCAAGCCCGTGAACAAACCTTGTTTCACTGTGGATGGAAACTCAGAGCTCAGAGCAGGTCCACAAGGGAACTCTTGGAGCCCTCCTCCGTATCAGCTTTGCTTAACTCAAATGAGCAGTGTGAAACCTAGTCAACAGCAGAGGATACTCAATGGTGACAATATATACGTAAAGGACATGCAATCTTTTGTTCTTGGCTTATGATTGGAAGAGCAACTGAATAAACAACATCCCACAACCTGCCCATGAACAGGAACCGAGTGAATGTCCCCTGCTTAGCCATACACTACTCTTAGGAAGGCAGCTTGCCTAAAGTTTGGGCAGGCTGTCACAGCAACCCCTTTTTGCTTATTGTCCAACATGGATAGATTCATGAGTAAGAAGCTGGAATTTGCATATATGTCACTTCTAGGCCCTCTGTTTCCTTTTTTCCCATCATCCTATCTCTTCAAACCACAATTCTTACTATGATATGCCCATCCAGCACTTCCCATTTTTCGAGCCTGCTGCACCCTGATCTCATGCCCTGGTCCTTCATCATATATTGAGAATGCAATTCCTACTGGGTTCCTGTAGGCTTATTGGTAAAACAACTACTGTGTTATTTGGAGGCAGGACACAAAAAACCAAACCAAATAATTGGTGCAAATTTCTCCCTTTGACACTGTTTCACAGGGTTTGAGGGAATTCAGCAGGACCTAGGCACTCAGATACAGGCTGTGTCTTTTTCTCTGTGATAGGCAGAGACTTCCGGCTGTTCACAAATATCCTTGAAAATTAATCCATTGCTTTACAGTTGAGTAAATATGATGTATTTCTAGCTTTCCTAGAACCTAACATCACTGCTTGCAGATGGAAAGTGTTGTCATATTCCTGCAAGCATTTTTATTCCTGCAGAATTAATTACAGCTTCAAATCAAATTTGACTCTCCTCTGGCATCTACTTTGCACCCATAAGCCAGCAACTAGACACAATAACCCAAGTGAAACAACAAAAACCCAACTACAGCTTGAGCCAACAAACAGAAACCTGCATTTTTGAAACTGCATATCGCAGACAACAGCACTGCGCTCCCTTTGGCAAAGGAAACCGTCCTGAAGAATAATTTATCTAGTGACTAACAGGCAGCAGTGGTCTACGAGCCTAGAAGATTGTATTTCAGCTGCATCATTTCTTCTCAGAAACTCCTGAAGAGCTAGCTCTGGGCTGCACAGCACTTACCAAGGTAACAGATTATGAGGCTGCATTTTGATCTTGTTTATACTTTGTAGAGGTTTTCCCTATATATAAAACTGCTTTTACAGACTGCAAAAGCTGAGTAGTCTGATCATTCAGCTAAGACGGTTTGCTTTTAACATGGAGCCTTCCCGTGGTCCTCATGCCACGTCTGGTCAGGACCCAAACCTGACCCTATATTTACTTCCTCCAGAACACTTATGCTTTAAACATCACCTCACCATTGTGTTTGTTAAACCTACAGCATCACAGAGCTTTCGTTTGCAACTGCAGGTGGGAAAACTGAGGCTCAACCCCGATAGCAGAGGTGGATATCTTCACACCTGCTCATTTTGAAATGTTATGACTGTGTTTGTGCCACAATGAGCCACGGGAGAAAGCAACCAGATAAGGAAGGGAACCCAGTTCAGAACTCCTGACAGCAAAGCATGCACCATTGTCATGCTGACCTTACCCTTAATGAGAAATGAGGCTGGGCAGCGCTGTTCTGATGCAAGGCAGTAATGTCAGATGGACATGACCTTCTCTTTGCTGATGAATGGTTGTTGACCAGGAAATGGCAACTCTGCACTAAAAAAAGCTTTCTAAGTTGTAACTGTCTGCCAAGTTTCTAACCAAAATATTGCAGAGATTTAAGGAAAAGAGAGAGGTGGGAGTAAATAGATATTCCTTGACTGATCCATTACCTAGATCTAGGCTGATGAGAAAGCCATCGCCAGCACAACCACACTGAAATCTGGCCATGGGTTTCCAAGTCTTACACACCTGCTCAACCGTGTTTTCATTTCCCTCTTCAATGTGAGGTCTGAGCAGAGTATATGGGTTGCTTCACTTTGTCCTGTGACCCAGGAGAAAGTAGGCTGAAGATGCCTGAAGAAGCTGTCTCTTTTCTTTCTGTCAAAGCACTAAATTATTAGTGCTGTGTTAATAAAATCCATTAAGATTTTCTGAACAAGTCTTTCTGTAATTTCATAAGTCACTTAACAAATGTGTGAACTCAACTGTGCTGTTCCTTAGTTAAAACACGTAACAGCTGACGAATATGCAGGCAAGTAACACTGCTGGTTAATGTAGTTTAAATCCAAAGGGCATGTGGGTAAAGAAGTCATCATCTGAGGACCAAAGTCATTAGAATAAAAGATGCCCATCAGCTGTCGTGAATTTATGAGGGCATGGGAGTAGATTAAGAGAGGGATTTAGCCCCTTCAGAACATCTTCTATTAGCAGAAAGTAAAGCCTTTGTGAGCGGGCACCACAGCGGAATCTAAATTGCCTGATCTGAGAGCGCTGCTTCCTCTTAGCTGTCACCGTTTTCTCCAGCTTTACCTCGGCAGCAAGTCAGCAGTGAGCACATCCTGACAGCTGTTACTAAGCACAGCTGTCTGTGCATGGCGGGGGCATTTATCATGTGTCTTCTTCAGTTTGCTTCAGCTGAACTGCCATTTGGAGACATGGAGTAGAAGAGGAAGAACATTTGACAACACTGAGGCTCCCAGTATGCTGGGACTGCACTTCCCTCTGCTGGGTCACAGCATATTGTGGTTTCTTTTTGTTCCTTCCAGCTGTGTCTCAAGAAGAGCTGTCCCAGCATAGAACAACTTGACCTGTAGGTGTTGGCAGGTAGAACCCCAGTTTCTAGGTTGGGCTCAGCAAGAAGGGATTTACACGGAGCTTCAGCCCACAGGATTCACAAGAGGAAGGCGAAAGAGTCGTCAGATAACCACCTAGCCCTTGATCTCTTTCCTCTCCCCACTCTGCCCCTCCCCAAATGATAGAAAGCTCCATGCTGGGAGGATGGATCATCAAAAACATAAGCCTTGACTGGACAGTGCCATACTGAGACAGCATTTCACATGCCTGGTCTGGGCACCAGCCTCTCCTCACAGGACACACCATTACCTCAAAGATGAACTCCATTGCAGCAACGTGCAAGAGAGCTCACTGTCTTCCCCTGGTGAAAGGGGAACCCCCTTCCTTTTAAGTACTGACATCCAGAACAGTGTCACATCAAGGAAAGACAAGATGCCACCATCCCCACGTATGCAAGAGGTACTGTGGAACAGCAGGTTCAGTGACTTTCCAAATCCCACTTCAAGATGATGCGAGTGAGCCAAGGGAACCGTGCCCAGGTACACAAGCATAACACAAGTGGTTTGCTCGGTGCACAACCAGACCACTGGTTTCCTGAGGAAGATCACTAAATTGGCCAGAATGGAGTGATAAGAAAGGAGATATTTTAGGAGCTGCCAAGGGGCGAACAGGAAGACAGACCCCCTTGGTGCCATACAGCAATACCTTCGTGACAAGATGGTTCTCAGCTGGCATTAAAAAGAGCAATACGCTCCGAAACAGGCTCACACCTCTCCTTACACCTTTCTGAAGCCAAGAAACTGACTCACAAAATTATTATTGTACACCTGCATAGAAGCGATTTGGGGTGTTATTAAAAGGCTGACTTAATCATCAGGATTTAGGGCATGCCTAGAATTTCTCCAAGGTGATAAGTCAGAGTGTACGAATTACAAAGAATCATGTGCAGCACCAGCTTGATTTAAAAATCATCTTAAGTGAATCAGAAAGCAGATGTGCTTTTAGTTGATAACAGTGAGGAAATTAAGTCTCTAAGACTTCAGCTAGGGAGGTGGAATGGAGGAGAAACAGAACTAACTAGCAGCAACACCTTGTGGCAAATCTCTAGGGCAAAAACTCTTCTTTCAAAAGTATGTTCAGTTGCCAGGAATTGAAAGTAATGTCTGGGTGAAGCCATGTGTGACCTGAAGTCTCCTGTAAGCCAGTGTACAGTTTGTTACAGTACCTTTACACTCAGAACACACGCTCGTATGGAGAGGGACCTCTCCTGAAACCTCACAAAGGAGAAAGAGGATGAAGCTGGTTGAGGGAGCCAGAGGGCTGGCTCAGGCTGCCAGCGAGCACCAAGAGCAGGGCTGAGCCATTAAGGAGGGACAAGCTGGGACCCAAGGGTGACCCGAGCACAATCAGTGCCCTCAACCCCATGGGGTGCAGTCACACTGTTCCCTAGCAGAGCAGGCAGGTGACAGTGACATTTCTCCTATCATCTGATGACTGTCAGATAGGTGGTGGCACTGAATCAGCTCCAGGGCTCATTCTGGAAGCAGGAGATGGGGTCAGACACAGGACTGGGGACAAAGCTACCTACAACCTACCTGTAACGCAGGCCCAAAGTTCATCCAGAAGACAGGACTGGAGGCAGCATCACCTACAACAAAAGGTCCAAGGTCCATCCAGGAAGCTTGGTCAGGACAGCAAAGGACAGGCCTGGGCACAGGCCCACCTGTGTCATAGCTCAGTCCAGAACACAGTTCCTGGGCATGAGCTTAAATGAGGCTCCTGGACCCATGGGAGGAAGGTATGGGTTAGAGTCCCTGGTGAGACTGGTTGGGGTCATAAAGTTCCATCAGAACCATCGCAGTGGGAGACACCCTGCTGCAGGAGATGGAGTTTCCCATCTGCTGACCTGACCTGCTGTCTAGGGAGTTCTGCTGCTTGCTGAGACCCAGCATGTACTGGAGACACTGCTGAGGCTCCTCCAGCCCTGAGAGAAAGGCTAGGGAAAATGTAGAATCCACTGCTGAATGAGGCAGGTCCTGGTGACAAAGGATGGGGAAAAGGTCAAGGTACTTAATGCTTTCTTCATGTTGGTCTTTACCGGTGAGATTTGCTTACAGGAAACCCAGGTCCCTGGGACCAGTGGGGAAGTCTGGAGTGAGGAAGACTTACCCTCACTGGAGGAAGGACCAGATTAGGGAGCATAAAAAAAATTAAACAAGTTAGGACCTGAAAGGTTGCACCCATGAGTGTTGAGGGAGCTAGATGATGTCATTGTGAGGCCACTCCTGATAATCTTTCAAAGGTCACGGTGACCAGAAAGGGTTCCTGAGGACTGGAAGACAGTAAATGTCACTCCAGTCTTCAAGAAGGAAAAGAAGTGTGCTGTGGGAAACTGCAGGCTTGTCAGCCTCACTTTAACAAGCCCTCAGAAGGTGATGACCAATCCTTCTGGGAATCATGTCCAAAAAACCTGAAGGAGAAGGTGATTTGAACTAGTCAGCACGGATTTACGAAAGGCACATCAGGCTCAGCTAACTTGACAGCCTTTTACAATAACAGGACTTGAGGGAAGAGCACTGTGTGGTGTTCATTTTGTTTTTAGCAAAGCTTTTGACATTGTCTCCCATAACACCCTCACTGATCCATCGATGAAATACAGGCTAGATAAGTGGACAGTGTGCTGGACTGAAAAGCAGTTGATTTGCTCAGTAGGTTGTGATCAACAGCACAAAGTCCAGTGGCAAGCCAGTCTAGCAATGTACCCCAGGGATAGACAGCAGGGCCAGTACTGTTTAACATCTACATTAATGGCCTGGATGACTAGGCTGAGTACACCTTCAGCAAATTGGCAGATGACACAACACTGGGAGGAGCAGCTAGTACACCAAATGGATGCACTTCCACTCAGAAGGATCTTGATAAGCTTGAAAAATGGACTGCCAGGAACATCACCATGTTCCACAAAGGCAAATGCAGAGTCCTGCATCATGAGGACTAGCTCCATGCACCAGTATAGAATGTGGTCCAACCAACCGGTAAGCAGCTCTGCAAAGGAAGATCTTGGGGTCCTGATAGACAACAAACTGACCATGAACCAGCAATGCACCCTCACGTCAAAGAAAGGCAACAGCATCCTGGGCTGCATTAGAAAGAGCACTGACAGCAGGTGAAGGGAGGTGATTCTTCTCCTCAACACCAGTGAGACAAACTGGAGTGCTGGGTCCAGGTCTGAGTTCCCCAGTACAAAAATCACACGGGCATACTGGAGTGGGTCAAGCAAATGGCCACAAAAGTGGTAAAGGCCTCCAAGTTTCTGACATACAAGGCGAGGCTGAGAGAGCTGGGACTGTTCACCCTGGAGAAGAGATGGCTCATTGAGATCTTATAACTGTGTATATAAGTACCTGATGGGAGGCTGTAAAGAAGATGACACCAGACTCTTAGTGGTACCTGGTGACAGAACAAGAGACAATGAGCACAAATTTAAATACAACAAAATCAATTTAAATATAAGAAAAAAATAATACTGTGAAGCAGGTCAAACATCAGGAAAATTACTCAGAGACATTGTGGAGTCTGTCCCTGGACATATTCAAAACCTGACTGAACATAGTCCTGAGCAACCTGCTGACGGTCCTGATCCCAAGCAAGCTGCTCTAGCAGTTGCTGTTTTGAGCATGGAGGGGTTTGGACCAAGGGCATCTTCCAACCTCAACCAAGTTGTTCCTGTACCCTCAGTGCCCTGACAGAGCTGACACTGCCCTACAAAGGAGAGAGAGGCTTAAGGGGTGTGTGTGTGTGTGTGTTGTAAATGCTTCCAAATGGCACTCCTAGCTGAATTATTACACTGGTGGCCTAATTAAACCACATCCTTTCCGTCTTCCTCTGTGGTTATGAAAGACAATGCTCTCATTTAAGTAGCACAATTCCAGTTCTAAATCTGCTTCTAAATTCTTTCCAGTGTTACATTCCATATTCCCTGTTGCCAGAGCAGGCTACATGAAAACGGGATTTTAATCAGCAGAGAACATTTCCTAGGCTTCTCACCTCCCTAGGGGCTGTCCTGCATCTCTAAGGGCATCTGTCTATCCATTAATTACCACCATGCAGGCTCAGAGACCTCCAGTGGGGAACATGTTTCCAATGAAGCAGGGTGTTCCCAAAACCTTTGATGGCATATTATAAGGCTCCAGAGAAGGGAGCACACTTCAGGTAAGAGCTCTAGGGCCTGCCTTTCAAAACTGGAATGCCAATGCTGCAAAACCAAAATGTGTGCCTGGAAGGGCCCCATTCATATGAGGCTGGATCCTCACTCACTGTGTGTCAGTGTGACTGCCCCAAAGGGAATAGACCTGTGATGACACACAGAGATCTGCGTGTTTGCCTGTATAATTTATGTTTCAGTGTTAATGACTGCACCCACTTTTACAGACTCCAGTTTCACCTGCCAGCTGAAGGATAAGAAGACATCCATTTGTAAAATACAGCTTCTGACCTCACCAACAGCACAAAACGAAAATAAGTGAAAAATGGTGCCAAATGTAGTAGCTGTTTAAAAAGACCTGCTCCCAAAGGGAGCAGGAGGAAACCCAGACATAGCTGCCAGTGTGCTCCAAAACATCAGGTGCTCTTTCAGGACACAGCACCCTCTTCATCACACCACAGGGCAGTTTCGGTCCATTGGGGACAAGTACTGGAAAATGCACAATCAAAGCAGCAGTTTCTCATCTGTGGGAGGGCAGCGATACCGTGTGTCAGGTCACAGCCCTGGCTATGCTGAACTTCCCTGCAAAGTTTTGTGGAGGATGTTGGGATTTTTCTTGACTTATTCTAGGTAGAGCTGACAAGGCTTCCTGCCACACAACAACATTTCCTCTGAATGCATGCAAGCCGTATCCTCCTTTGGTGATCAGAGTATTTAAATAACATTTGCCAGCAAACATGAAAGCTCCAGGAGCCTTTTGCTTTGCAGGCATTGTTTCTTCAGTTCATTACCTATTTATAGTTCTTGCCTTTGATTGATGTTTGTATTTAACCTTGCATTTCTTAATTTGTAGGTCAGTCCGCGTTTACCATGGTTAATTTATTAGAGCAGATTCTTCTTCTCAGTCAGTTTGTTGGAGGAGGAAAGTGTACTTAGGAGCTGTAAATCATTCCAAACAGATCTCATCTAGTAACCTTAGTAACAGAGTTATATACTGGAACAAGTAATATTTTTATGGTGATATGCTTTCAGTGTGAATAATAGGAAAATAATGATAAAACAACACATTTGGGGATGGACTTGCCAATAAAAATTGCTACACAAGCAAGGGCCTTGTTTCAAAGCAAAATTCTAGCAAATCCTCTTCCAAAACATCTGTAAATTGTCCCAGAGTGAAGCTTTTCTCCTGTGTGCACAGTAAGCTGATTCCTGTATTACAGGATCTTGTAATGCAAAATCCAAGCATATTTTATAGAATCTTGAGTCACAAGCTTCATTAAACAGTAATACATGCTGCTTTGATCAAAAAGATCATGTGGATTGTCACTTCTATCAAATATCATTTTCTATGACACAGAAGAGGCAAATGCTTTTAAAAGACACCAGAAAACTTCCTGCTGTATCAAGATAATCCTGAAGGTCTGGATAAGCACCAGTTCTCTGCACATCTAAAACTGCCATTAAAAAGATCCTCATCTGGCCAGGAGGCACCCAGACTGCTGACTTCAGAGGTGTGATTTCTTCCTCACTTGAGTGCCTCAGATGCCTAGAGATCATTTTTTTTTTTTTTTTCACAAATATTCCTCCCTTGAGCATGGCCTATGCCCAGCTGTGATCCCTGTGGGGAAACTAGACCTTTAACTATGATCCACAAAACGGCTGATCTGAGAGGTGGTGTCATAACATGCTTAACTCGTGTTGCACACTCAGACATCACTTTCTCTTCCAACCAGGTGATGAGAGAAAAACAGGAGCTTCTCTTACAATAGCTGGTGGCCAGACCCCTCTTCCTCCCATCACTGCTGTAGGAGGCAGGAGACCTCAGCTAAGAGGGAGGCAGACCCACACGTGCCATGTCTGACCTCCAGTCTACCCTTCCTAATTTGTGTGGATTTGGCCCCTCCCAGACAAATGAGGGAATGAAACCTTGCCTTTGCAAGAGGCAACTCTTGGGGAAACAGCTGTATCCATCGCCCGCAGGACCTCTGTCCATTTGTTTGAAGGGAAAGCCAGAGAAGCAGCTTCTGGCCCATGAATGCCACCACTCCTGAGGGATAGAGGTGCCACCGTACTGCCCCACAAGTACACCCCTAGGCTCAGCTACACTTTCGGTCAGTGTAGGCCATCTGCTTAGCGTGCTGGCCTGGGAGCCCCTGCCAGAGGCGTGGGATTTCCCACGCACACAGGTGTCTAATGCAAAGTTCCAGGTCCTGGACTGTTCATCTCAGCATTGTGTGTTGCAACCTCTGACTTTTAGACATATTGGTACCTTTTTGTGTCTAGCCTGATGGGGCTGTGTTCTCAGCATACTATAAAGCTTTGAATACAAACCACAGCCATGGTGACTCTTCACAGACACATGTACTCTGTTAAATGAGCACAAAGTTAAGTTTCATCACAGGTCCTGTCATACTGATATGTCTGGGCTGAAATGGTTTGCTATTCAGTACTGTGGCCTTCACAAGGACTGAACAACTATTTGGGCCAAGAACAGTAAAATGCCATGGAAACTGAAGTGGAACATAATGCGTTCACACAGGGCAAGAGTCATTGGCTTTCTCTGCACAGAAAGTGCCATCAGCTCTTGAATAACAACAGGCAGGCAGGACTTCATCTCCTGCCTCATCAGAAAAACAGACCCTCCAGCAGTGTCAGCCTCCTAATGCCATGCTCATCCAGGCAAACTGAAAGGCTTATCAAGACAGCATGGGGAGAGGCTCTAATCTGCTTTTGATAGCAGAGGTGCTCTGAATAAGGTTCAAGATTCCCTCCTGTGCAAAGACTGAGTCACTTGTGATAGCAAAATATCCACCCATGCCTTCTCCAGCTTTTCCCTTTGAGCACATTTCTGTGCCACCCCAAACAGGCCGGCCAGCTTCGGAGAGGCTGTTTTGGAGAGGTACTCAACCCCACTTGTCTAAGAGGAGATAACAAGTTTCACCAGGCACATCCTATATGTCTCAACTACAGTGCAAGGTCTCTGCTAGCTGGTGAGGTTCAGCAGCTCGGCTGGAGGACTGAGCTTCCCTCTGCAGAGCTGCCTCATGCTCCCGTCATTTTCTGGTTTTGTACACCTGCCATCAGCAGCATGAGAGCATTAATAATGCCTGAGGCACCTTCTCCAATGAAGGATATCATCGACCCCTGCCAGGCCTTTTTTTGCCACTGCGGATTTACAGGACGGATTTTAATATTTTTTTATTATTGTTATTGCTAATTTCACCTTCTGTCACTCTGCTCATCTACTCAGTTGTCTTTGTGGTCTTCTCTGGGTATGAGCATCATGTGTGAAATCTGAAGCAGGCAGCAGGCTCTGTGTCCCATCTCTGTATACAGTATGTAGTGGGTGAGACTGAGGAAGGTGCTCAGCAAGAGAGGCAAAGCAGAAAGAAGAAGGAGGAGTAGGAGTAGCCTTAGAGCTAGCACAGATTTCTAGCTAGAATAGCATGGTGTGCTTGGTGGCACTGAGAAGCACATCTACTATTTCTTAGGTGTCGTATGATGGCAGACAGAAAACACAGAAGCTGAGGACATTCAGCACCTGGAAAAATTTGATTTTTCAAGGTTCAGAACCAACTATATATATCTTTCTTTGCACAAAAGGGGAATCTAAGAACTTCTCGCAGAGACCAGTAGAAGAAATGAGGATGATCGGGGTAACTTTTAAATGTTGGTCATCAGCCTCGAAGTTTTCCTAAGAGATTTTCTTTTTCAGTTCCACCCACCCACCCCCACTCCCCTCTTTAAATATGGGACTGAATTGTATTTCAACATATAAATGTCAGAAAAGCCTTACATCAGACCACTGGAAGTATAGCTTTCCCATGATATCAGGACTGTGAATTAAAGTTCGCTTTTGGCGAGCTCACAGAGAGTCTTGGCCTCTATCTGTTAAATACATTAGGTTTCCAAAGAATTTCACAAACTGTTCCAGATAAGCACACAGTAAGTAGGTGAGGCAAATAGACTTACGACTTCTGTTTTTTCCCAGCCAAGTTTTTCATCTCAAAAGTTATAGCACAAAATCACTTGGACATTTCTGTTACTGGTGACTTCTAGACTGTGCTGCTTTTCAGCAGCATGCTAACGAATTACTGAAGAAGGACATGGCAGCACTGATGTGGCCACAACGCCACAGAAACCAGTAACGCTGTCACACTATATGGGATATGGCTTTTGTGGATGGGGCATTGAAGACATTTGCATTTTTATTGTTTTCAAAGCTCACAAAGTCAGGCTGGGATATTCATGTTGTTGAGTTGCTACAGCTGGGGAGGCAGAGGAGGGGAGGCGGGAATCAATGGGGTGGTCATTTCTGAACGTGAGCTGACCGCAGGTGCTGGTGCTTTCATTCAGCCTCTAGCAGAGGATGGTAACAACAGAGAAAGAGACTGCAGCTCAGAAATTGTACTTCTTAAATTCAGTCACTCATGATCAGCCCTGAGAGCACAGAGGTTACATTTATATTAGTTTAATATTTATGAGCCATGAAACAAGATGTTTCTGGTGAATAAAAGGTGAACTTCTTACGTGAGCATGTAAAACTGAACTCTATTTGGCCTTGATATTTTGACGATAAAATGTTGAACTTGAACCCAGAAGAGGAATTTGTGTAGACGCTCCTGACCAGAAAGGTGATAGACGCTTGCCCAAGTGAATTAAATTACCGTCTTTAACCTCTCTGTGCTGCTACTGACACTGACATCACCGCTTTGCTGCAAATGGTCTATCCCCTTCATCAAGAAACTCCAGCCTCTGTCACCAAGGGGTTCATTAGTTTGAAATGAGGAGCTCTGACCTGGTTCAGGCTTCTTCATAACCCTGACCTCATTGTTCACTATGAAGCAATCCCATTATTTTAAGTGCTTTCCCTCTTGTCAAATTGCCTCCCCCGTTAGTCTGATGTGCCTGTTTTCGGACATGTCCTTCATGTAAGGAGCCAAATAGCTTCTGTTAATTTAAATATGTGTGATGGTCCCCCCTGCCCTTTCTTTTCACATCTCTCAGGAATACCAAACCCAAAGAACAGCAAAACCTGTTGTATCTGGCACTATTGCAAGTTGCGCCAACCCCCAGCGAGAGACACTGTGACTTTTTCTGCTGTCTGCAGGCAGAAGCAGGGAAGCACAGTTCCTCCTTCCTGAAATCTCACGGTACCGATGCAACCAAAGGCTCAGGCCACCCTGCGCAGCACAGCGGTGCCAGCTGGAGGGCTGGCTGGCGCAGCTAAGGAGTGTATTTCCAGCACGCCTGCATTGAGTTTAGCTTCCCAAGAAGAACCGGTGACAAAATATAAAATGTACATAAGCCCAGTCTTGTTAAGAATGGCTTCCTGATCCCTGCCGGTTTCTCCTGGCATACAGCTAAGCTTAAGGCTGCCACCCTGTAGTCCCTGCGAACACATGCTCAGATAGGCGTGGATCTCCCACTAAGCGCCTTGTCGCCAGCTGGCAATGACCGGCAGCCTGTACCTCTGTGCCCAGCTAGTGTGGCAATTGCACAGAATATTTTCACTCATTGCTCCACACCTAATAATGCTTCAGCACCTTTTTAACTGCTTTATCCATTTTTACCCATTTGCAAGCCTCAGGCTCCCGACGACAAGTAGATGGTAAGTGGAACTTGTAAATTAAAACCCTACATGCTGCAGGCTTTTAACATTAAAAGACCCCAAAAGTTCCCTTATTTCACACCATCTTCTATTAACATCAACTCCATTGTCAGCAGGTAAATCTGGCAGTATTATTTGCGTATTAAAAAGTCTATCACAGGCTTCAATTCACTAGCACAGTCACTTTCCAATGTTAGAGAGCAAGTTCAGAGGACTGCAAATATCCAAAACTGTTCTGCCCAAGAAAGCTAAATATCCATTTTTAAATCAATGTTTGATGACAGAGAACTAGAAAGGACTTAAAAGAAAGAAGAATTTAAATCTGTTTGTCTTGGGCTAAACGGGTTGCTGTCATGGGCTTTTCTGATAACACAGAAGAGGCAGTCAAGTCCCACCACAGCCCTGGGAGGTCAAAACTATATTCTGAGCTCAGCTCAGATATTTGAACTGCTGCATGGCCTGGGGCTTGCTGACATCTCTTACTGCTGGTTCCCTCAGCTGAAAACAGGACCAGGAACCAGAACAAACCAAACATTTTTGAACAGCAAGGCCAGTCATGCTAATGGCCCACCTTTAAAACACAGATCAAAACCTTTGCTTTTTTCATCTTTCTTCTGGCCTATGTTGTTCTCTGGGAGACTTTTCACTGCAAGTCTTACCCAAATAAGTTTAAGATGGTGAATAAATTGGTGATGCCACTCCCTTTCTGGTCTCAGTCATGTTTTTGAGAAAAATGAAGAGAACACATGCAACAGCTTTAAAACAATGGAAAAATGGGGTACACTTGAATACATGATACAAAAAACATTTTGAAGGTTTGTGCTTTAAAATCTTAGGTTTTCTGACATATTCCTTGGGAATATTACATATCCCACAGGAATATTATGAAGAGTAGCTAGGGTATCGCTGGGACAGTCAATCATTTTTACAGGGGATGAAGTCGTACCATGTTCTGTTAGGGGACTTTGGAGATCTCAATTACCATGTAAGCACAAAGTGCTATTGAAATGTCATATTGAAGTGTGCCAAGACTCTCAGGGTGGGGTTATTTAAAGTCACAGGGCAGAACACTTCTGGAGTGCTGAAGTAATGTTTGGTGCTTTGGGGCATATAAAAAGCACAGAATAAAACCCAGTTCAAATAAATAAGATCATCTTTCTTATGAAAGAGAAAGTGATATTTAGTATTTCTCCCTCAAGGCTTATAAACAGCTGCCACTCAGGCAGAATAGATAATACAACTTTCAGACTAATCCATGAAATCGGGAATTGGAATAAAAACCTTTCCAGATGTTGTTTTCCCTTCTGGGTACCTTTACTGCTCAGTGTGGTGGCTCCACCACAAAAGGAGGATGACAGCCCCTCTGCGATACATGTCCCTAAGAAGGGAAGGTAGAAGAATACGTTAGATATAGACATGTACATGCAAAAATCACTAAGGATCAGTTTATGAATATATTCTGATGTTATTAAAGTCTCCTCGGGCATTAATGGCTTCTCACACTAAAACCAGGTAGATTTTATCTTTGTTGGCAGGGATCAAATTCAGTTACTGAGCAAATTTTGAGGCTGAAAAGCCATGCAGGTCTTTGCTAGCTACTCTTTTTTCCTCAGTAATTTCATGAATGCACTGGAACTTGCCAAAAGTCTGTAGCTGTGGCAAACGTGTGTGCCTCATGGTCCTCCTAAGCTGGGTATGGAACCCTCACATCAGACCAGCAGCCCCTCCCAGTTCTGGCCTGCCCTCTGATTATCCTGCTGTCCTAACTGCTGCAGCCCCTGGTGTATGGAGCAAACCCCATGCCCACCCAGGCTGGGAGCACAAGTGCCTCAACACTGGGCAACATCAGGGATGGGCACAGGGAGCTCTGCATTCCCCCGAACTATGGACAACTGTTTTCCAGGGTCTTATGGAGCTTTGAGGTTTGGGTGGGATCAAGGAGGGGAAATGGCAAAGCTTGTTTTCAGCAGCCAACCTACTTACGTACATGGAGAAGCATGGTGGCAGAGACAGCTGTCAGTGTTGTGATGCTCATGTTATCACTCAGGCATCCAAATTCTGGCTTCTTCGCCATCCCAGAAAAAGACACAAGCACAGAAGAAGCAGAAAATAGCTAATTAACTTTCTCAGTTGGCCAGGGAACCAAACTGATAGGTTTTGGAGAGAATTACAGCCTTCAGGCAGAGACTGTGGGTAGGAAGGATAAAAAGTGGTGAAGTAAGGTTTTCCATAAGAAAACTAACTTCTGATGTACTGTGAAAAACTGATAATTAGTAGTGTCATTGCAGCATTCAGCTGAATCACTTCCTAACAAGCTGTAGACCAAGCAAGCAGGAAGAGGTTGCGTCTCCATTTTCTCTGCTGACAGAGGCAGACTGAGTTTCTTCCTAGGTCAAAACAGGAGAACTGGACTAGAGCAAGGCTGGAGTGAATTCAGTGAGTTCAGAAGACTTCCTTTGGTATCAGAACAGACATTTGCTTTCCTCAACTTTCTGCACCTTTCTGCCTACTCTGCAATAGCCCTTGATTAACTAACCTTTGGTAGTATGGATGTTCAGAGAGGTTTGAGCTGGTCTTTGCAAAGCCTACATTTGTGTAGGATCCAGAATACTTCTGCATGGAAAATATCACTCCTTACAGAGCCATCCTTTATCTCATGATCAAAACCAGCCATCACCCATCAGCCATCTGAGACCACACACTGAAACTTAGGTGACCAGTCAGCTGGGCCTGGGCAGCACAAAGAGTGAATCAATGAAGTCTGCAGAAAAATCTGCTGAGGAATATTTCGTTGGACTTCCCAGCGAGTAGAAACTAAAGAAGGCTAAGGACTACAAATTACTTCCTAAAAATATGTCTGTGAATAACTCATGAGCAAGAAGAGAAGTGAATAATTCATCATTATTTGCATCATAGTTTAAATAAACCTGATGCAGTCATGTGGGGAAAGGGAAACCTCTCATCTTTTTCCAGCAAACTAAGCAAATTAAATCCAGCAGTTATGGAGAGATTATAAATGCAGAGGCCAAGATGGCATGCAATAGGAGAAATATTCAAGATTAGAATTGTACTCTACATATAAAATTCCAGAACCTGAACATTTTTCTTTCCTTTAATTTTTATAGAAAATTTGGCTTGGAGCTTTTCATTACCTGCAGCTCTGTATTAGCAGCCAGCAGAGAATCTCTGCAGTGAACTTCCAAGGGCTTCCTCAGAATATATTCCTCTAAATAAGTTGAGAATTTATTTATAAATACGAATTAGCAAGGCTTGAGTCCTGTGGAGGTCTTAAAAAAAAAAAAAAGTTAATAACCCTGGAAAAGTATTTAATACACACTGGTTGCAGCTGACTTTATGTAAGAACCTTTAACCTGCACTTTAATGTGCAATGCACATTGTCTTGGCTACACAGAGGTGTCCCTGAGCCCTGGGGCTCCACAACGTGCTCCCAGCACTGCTCTGGTTCAGTGGCAGCACTGCTGGGGATAGCAGCAGTCCCATAGGGACTCTGAGCAATGAGTACTAGCCAAAACAGAGATATGTGCTTACTTTTACTCTGGAGGTTTGCCATAGTTGTTCTGAAGAGGAGAGGAAAAAAGAAAGAGTGACCAATTGAGCTACCACCAGTTGGTTGTTACCTTCAATACTAAGTTGTGCACTATTTGGTGCAGTGGTTTGCTTCATGCAGGTGCTGCACCAACCACTCCTGCAGGAGACCATGGCTTCAGGAACGCAGATTTTGGATACCCTGGAAAAACAGTCAGCCAGAAGGAAAAGAAAGGTGTTTAGCACTGCTGGAGAAAGTCCTCAAGCAATGCTCACAGCCAAACTGTTTTGTTTTGTTTTGTTTCAATAAGCATCACTAAGTAACTACCTGTAATAGAATGAAGCTGGGTTAATTATCATTGATAATATACAGCTGTGGGTTGGCTTCAGCGGTGGTGGGTTGGCTGATGTAGATGAGGTGCAGGTGTGGCTGGTTAAGTGAAGTGGTTGAGAGCCAATGAAGAGAGAGCAGCCAAGGAAGAAGGAGAGAGAAGGAGAAGCATGGGAAGAGAGAACACATGCCCTGGATGAGGTGAGATGTGAAGGCAGCAGATGGACTGGTATGAAGAGTATGCTGGTATGAGGTGGTGAAAGACCTTGTTACAGCTTGATAGTTTGGAGAGTGCTGCAACAGCTACCTATTAGATGAACAATCACGTATCTCAAAGAAAGAGTATCTGAACCCCCAACTTTCAGTGACCTTTGCTTGTCAAAATTTCTTTTTCTTGTCTGAATCTCACAGGAAGGGGCACTATATCCAATGTATGTAAAAAAGGTTGTGAGAGCACACTAACCCAGTGAGTTTCTTCTTGCTGACTTAAATCAGACATCGGAAGTCATTATAACATAGTTTGCCTTTCTTATCCCATATGTGCTTTCTGGGGTGCATTCCCTAGAAACAGAGTTTTAGAGACAAAGAGCTCTCGGCTGGCCATATCTGAAACTTCTAGGCCTAGAAACAAAATAGCTGAGACTTTTTATTCATTGGGTTTGCTAGCAAATTTTGGTAGATTAAAAAATATTAAAATTCAAGCATGTGAATCTGTTGCTCAAATAGCTGGTTTCAAGCACTTAAAATTGCATGCCGGCAGGTCTCCTGCTCTTGATAATACTCTTATTCGTTGCTCTTCTGATGTGTCCAAATTCCAAGATAAAATTATAAACTCAGTAAATGTTATTTAGAAAGTCCCAAATACCTTAACTCATTATGTAGGGAAGATTATCTCAGAATGGCATGTCATCTCAAAACTGGATTTTTATACAGCTTGAGATTCAGAACCGTATTAGATTTAAGATTTTCTCACATTGGACCAACACTTTGCCACAGAATCTATTTTAAACTTTCTGAAGTGTCATTATCACTGTTATTATTGCTCATTACCTAGGCTAGTAGGAGTTCCAAGCTCCTGCCAAGGTTATAGAGCCAGTACAAAAGGAACTTTACAGTTATCATATAGCTATATGGTTCAAGACCTTCAAAATATTTCAAAACCACCTTTAAAAGAAGACAGTCCATTTTCTTCAAATTCAGCTCGGGATGGGGTGGGGGTGGGGGGTTGCTTTGTTTAGAAAGAACAAAGATTCGTATTTTAGATTTGCAATTAGACCAAGGCTGAAAACAAATGTAGCAGTATAACCTGCTGTGAGACAGAAGGTATAAGAAATTATTTTCTGAACAGTGTTGCAACAGGAGACAATTTTGGACAAGATAAACAGGCACCTTCTCACTAAATAACAGGACTAGAGCAAAGTCTGAACCATCAGAGATCCCCTGCCTTTCTTCACTTTTATACACTTTGTCTCAGCCTTAATCATGGCAAAACACCCGCATTTGGTGTGGAGTTGTTATATTTCAGGCAGTCCACAGATACAAGGAGAATTTGGAAGGTAGGCACAGGTGTGACAAAATATGACATGCTTCTGTGTTATAGACAGATGGTCAAACGGACCCAGTGTCAGTGAATAAATATTGCATTAATGCATCCCCCCTCAGCTGCAGATTTGGTTGTGCAGGGACTCCCAAATGGGTGGAAATGTCCAACGGGAAATCAGCAAATAACCAGCTTGGCACTGGTGTGGTCCAGCAGGCAAAACACATCCACCTCCTTGACTGCCATGACCTACAGAAGGGTGGATGTCTCCATCAGGTGAAGTTTGACTATAAGCGGTCTCCCTGTAGCCTTCACAAGCATACTGTGTAATGATTTTGGTAATACTGTTGGTTGGACTGGGACAAAGGCTTTGGTCATGAACTTCCCGTGCCTGAGAAAACTGCTGAGCTCCTGTGCCACAGCAAAGATGGGGATAGGGAGCTGCCGGTACTAGGCACTCACACCCAGAAGTACCTCCAGGTGGATTAAACCAAAGAGCTGCTGTATAGCAAGAAAATGTGGCGTCTGCAGGGAGAGCTGAAGCGAGCGCATGGCAAATCAAGCATGTCATGGAGTGAGAGGGTGTCTCAGGAGCTGCAACATGGGGGGGTGGGGGGAAATGTTTGGGAGTTGATACTATCAAGAAAGAGTGTCAAAATGTGTTGCTTCCACATTGCCTGCCCTGAAAATCAAATTCATCCACAAGGTCTATACTAAACCAAGCGGTGTCAGAGGACACGTTTTTAGAAAGGCAGTAATCTGGATTTAAAATGTGCAAGAAATAGGGAGCTCACCACACAGGCAAAGATGTTCAAATAGTTAACTGCTCTCATTGCTAGAAATTTGTTTCTTTTATCTCTGATTCAAATTTATACTGCTTCACTGTTCCAGTGCTGGGTTTTGCTTAATGATTCTGTCTACTAAATTTAAGAGCCCTCTGCTATCAGCCGTCTTCTCCTCAAATAGTTATCAACAGACCATGTTCAAGTTGCTCCTAAACTTCTCTTTGATAACTAAACTCTTGGAGGATGATTTCTTTCACGTTCATATAGTTCTTTTTTTTTTTATTCATGTTTGTTCTTTTTTTTCAAATTTCTTTGCAGCTTTTCATCGTCCTTTCAGCACCAAGGACACTAGAACTAGAAACAGAAGTCAGAGCTGTCTTCAGCAGCCCTACACACAATGGCAGACCTCAGCCTCCACTGCAATGGTGTGCATCCTCCTAGGTGTTTACTCAAAGCTGGTGTTTGCTTGTCCTCTGAGACCCATTAACTTTTGGGGACCTTCCCTTCCCTTGATCATCCTTCACAGCACCTCATACTTTCCAAGCGGGAGTGCCAAATGAACGGGCAGTTTTTCAACCCTACCTAATGGCTGAATATGAGGCAGCATGGCAAATACTAATTGAGAGCCTGATCTTGAGTGTACAAGACAGCAGGGAATTAAAAACAAAGTCAGAGTGGGAGAACTGCCTGGAAGAAAAAGATGCTGTCACGGACTGCAGCAAGTCACCTACTGTGTTAACATGCTAGACTTCTATTGTTTTTTAAGGGTTTAGTGGGAATTTCTTCCATACATAAAAATATTTTAAATCACGCAAGAAAGAAGAGTCCATCCACTTTTATCATGGCAATACAGATGCCTACGTAAAGCGAATGAAGTCCTGATCACAAAATAACTGAAAAGCAGAGACTGGGCAGTATGAGTATGCACCATCATCATGACTCCTTTATCAAGGTCCTGAAACACTCAGCTTCCTCTTTATGGTAGTGATGAAATTTAAACAATGTGAGATGAAACATCTGCAAGTATGGAAAGGTTTAACCGGGGACATGGACTGCTCCTGTCAGGGCAAGATGTACAGCATGCATTAAATGGAATTACGACAAGGAAGGCATGAGGCTTCTGGAGAAGTATGATGATAGAAGCTACCCAGAAAAATCAAGACAGTATAAAATATTTTTTCTCTTTTTTTCCCTTTTTTTTTTTTTTTTTTTAATTAAGCATCTTGTTTCCAACTACACCATCTGTGGTATCATGCTTGGTCTTTATAAGGTACTCTCAAAAGAAGGATAATTATGAATTTAGAAACAAGATAGTACTTTTAATATTTCCTGTAATACATTTCTAAAATCTTACCCATATGTTTTCAGAAGACTGTATCAGAGATATTCAGTGGAAAGCCAGGAATGTGGTAATGAATATGTGTAGTATAAAAGCTGATCAAAGGATCTTAAAGTGAAGGAGAAAGAAAATAACAGTGCTCTTCCCCTGCCCCCCTTTCGTTCACTCCCTCTAAGGCACTTAGCTGGTAATGCGTGTTCATGTCCAAGTGTCTGGTCACAGGAGCAAAGAAAGCAGCCTCCACAATGAGGAAAAAGCAAAATAGAGACATATGAACATGAAACATCAAAGAAGATAATAAACCATTTCCCTCCTTAAAATCATAGTTTTAGGACAGCACTGGTTCCAAGTGAGAAATGAGTTGTGTGAGCTGCGCAGCACGCTACATTATATTACATTATTCTGAGGACAGCAAGATAACCCACTCTACAAGCTGCACAGGCCAGTCTAAGAGCCAGTACCACAAGGACCAGGACAGGAGAAAATCTGCCCTAAATCTGGAAAGAGCTTGTGACAATTATCTATTCAGAAATACTTCAAGCTCAACAAGAATAGCAGCCAAAGCACAGCTTGTAAACTGCCATCACTTATTAAAGTGAGGGCATTTTGAGAGCTGGGAAGTATAAAACTGAGCCTCTGGGAAAAAAGAAATGACCAAGAAAACAAGGGGTCAGAGAGAGCTTCTGTAAAAGGTAAACCATTTCAAAGAAGTTAAAGATGAAAAAGTCCTCCTAGGTCATGTAAGTCAGTGCCCTTATGAGTGCATGAGAGAGAGACAATAACAAACCGCTCTGGGCTCAGACATCGTACACCGGCTGAGGTCGCAGTGAGAAATTACAGAGAAAACAGGCAGCCACCTCCAGGGAGGGTTTCTGCCATGACCTCAGGGAAAGGCAACACAGGGCTTGCTTAATCTTGGCATCTGCCTGTTACGTGTCTCTTGGAAAGAGGGAAGTATCTTGGAAATACAGTCATAAACATCTGCCCTGAAGCTATTCATTTTCCATTGCTGATAGAAGAAAAGGAAAAAGTCCAGGTGTGAGAGGACACCAGGTCAGCACAGGAAAGGTGGGACAGGATTTGGTGATGGATTAGATCCTTCTGGCCCAGCTACATTTCTAATTTTTTGTAGGAATAGGTCAATGACAGCGGTGCAAGCTGCTTTGCTCAGAGGGAACTGAGCCCAGAAATGAGCAGCAGCAAATAGAAGAGAAACTGGAGAAAACAGGAGAAAAGAAAAATGACAAGGACAGGAGAAAGCTACCTGAATTTTTACTAACCCAAGCAGTACTGGGTAATAAGAATGGCTTTTGCAAGTATCTTGTAGGGGAAAGGAAAGCCAACCAGAAAGTTGTTTCATTAACAAGTGAGAGAAAGATGAAACAGCCAGGGCCAAATTACCCCCTTAGTATTTTTTTCTCAAATACAAAAGAATAAAATAATGTAGCAATTGGGAAATAACAAAAATCCTATACAAATAGCAATTAATGTAGTTCAGGTTAAAGGAATGTTTGGAAATTTTGAATATCCACCATACAGATCAGCTGGTCTGGTTGCACTCATCCTAAGGTGATGAGGGAATTAGCCAGTTAATTTACTGAACCATTGGCAATTATTTTTGAAAGTCATGGAGAACTATGGAAGTCCCAACGGCTGGGAATAAAGCAAATATAGTATTGATTTACACAAAAGGAAGAATGATCTTGGCAATTACTGCCCAGCACTTTTATCTTCAATCTCCAGTAAAATAATCGACCAAGCAGTACAAAAAGAGCTATTAGAAAACTTCAAGAGGGCATTGGAAACACAAGCAACAAGTGACATGGGATAAAGCAAGAATCCATTCTAGAGGGAGTTATTGATGTTTTATACATATAAGACTAGAATCAAAAGGTAAGGGATAAAAGTAATGAAATTGAAAATGAAGCATCCCTTCAGCAGAGCACTTAAGCACATGCTTAAATCCTTTCAAGTAAGTTTTGAGCAACCAACCACTGGATGAAAGGACAGGCTTGTTTGCATTCTCAAAGTTCAGCAATGAGCAAAAATGATCTGCTTAAGCAAGACCTACATGAAGAGCAACAGCAGAAGGGAGGCTGATAAGGAGCCCTATGCAAAACTGCAGGAGAGCGAGCAATGAGGAAAACAGAGCAAAACGTTCACAGGATTCTCTCCAGTTTTGACTCTGAGTGATACCTTCATTAGGGATGCAAAAGGGGTTGCAAAGTGCACACTCAGGTACAGAAGACAAAGGGCAAAAAATACAGCAATACATTTGTATCTAGAGAATTACAAGCGAGAAGTAACAAAAGACAATTCACTGTAAAGCAAAACCTGCATTCTACTAATACATCCAGGGGGAAAATAACCCAAAGTGGAGTCATCCATGGAGAAGGAGAAACCCAGAACAAACAACATTAGGCATTTAGGAAGAACAAAACTGGACAGCAAAGTGTTCATTGCTTGTATATGCTGGATAAAAACCACTGTAAAGCCCTCAGATCGTAGTGAAGAGGGGTGACGGGCATTGTCAGCTGCTCAGGGTTGGGACAGGGCTCACACTGAGAACCCTCACTAGGTACCAGACAACCTAATTGGAAAAACTGGAGTGCGTTTAAAGAACAAAAGGCAAAAATTATTAAGGTGCCAAGGTACTGCGTTTGAGGCGAGATTCTGACATTAAAGTTTCATTATACAGCTTGGCTGTATTATGATAAGACTTCAATCCTGCCATCCACTGCATGTTCTACACAGAGAAAATTGCAGAACAGAGGCTGGGGGCTGGTCACATACAATCACTTTTTCTGATGCCTGTAGCTCCATTACTGGCACAGAGACAACTCTCTAACAAAAATTACAAGTTTGCTACAGCCCAAATACCTCCTTTGAAAACAGAAGAGGCCAAGAAGTGACACTGTTGTGCTCCTTGCAAAAGCAAAGCTCAGACTTCACAGCTTAGAGAAAAGGGGAGTGATGCATATTTAAGCCATGCATTCATGCTTCTAAATCCAGATGACTCCAAAATTTTATATGCATAAAACAGAGCTACCCTTGAGATTGCCCCACAGAAAACTTAATTTCCACAGCCCTACCTAAGACAGATACCGACTGCATGTTGGACATGTCCCTGGTATCGGGCCTCAGGGTGGGGGTCCCTCAAGAAGGCTAATTGTAACTTCTGTAATTATTCTTACTTTGTCTTACTGATGGTAATAGAATATTTTCTTTTTAGATTATTCTTTTATTTCTTCTTATCTCTCACTCAGATCAAGGCAATTATTCGTCATTACTCCTCGCTATTTTTAATGCTTAACATCTGTTTAAAGAATGCTTACTCCAGCCTTGAAAAATGAGTGACAAAGTAATTTTGCCAGTTTATTGAAGAAAATTATAGGTAGATAATGGTGAGAAAATAGTGACAGAATAACATAGAAATGAGAGAACATATATGATTGGAAAAATCTGATCTATTAAATACTGATATAACTGCTTGGCAGGAGGTCATGGAGGTGGTCAGCTATCATTTATAGACTCCTGATTTAGATTAGACATAGGTCAGAGTTGAGGGAAACGTTAATATCCATTAATGACCTCTTGCTGTCGGCTCAGCTCCAATTACTAGCAGGTAACCACCCAAAAGAGGTGTGGGCTCACACACATGAACAGGGCAGCAGGCTGCCTGGTTACCAGCAACTGGTCAGGATGGGTATGAAACATCCTTTTGATGGCTAAATATCATCTCCCAATTTGGGACCAAGATCTGTGTCTGAATGACGTAGAGAAAGAGCACTCCAGCTGAATTCACTCTCCAGCATTTCCATTCGGAAGAAATTTACCAGGGAGACTACACAAGACACAAAAGCACCTCCTTTTGCCTGCCTGCTGCTGCATGGCTGTATCCTGACACAGAGCTGGAAAACAGTGGAGTTTCTGCAAGGTCCCTGTCCTTATCACGGCTGCCAGCCCCATTTGGGTCTTTCAGTGGTAATATCAATCCCCCAGTTTTTCTAAAGACCTAACTGCATCTTCCCACGTAATAATTAAAGCCACAATAGTGACACGCAGTTATGGCTGTTGCAGAATTTTGTTTCCAAGATCTTGTTTTCATTTTCTCACAAATACCTGTATCTTGAGCCAAAACCTCTCAAGATTGCTTTATGCCTGAGGGAGAATTTTGTTTTGGTTTTTTGAAAGCTTGATCAAATGCTATACAGCCAGGTTTTAGAACAAGGAAACAAAAAGAAAAACTATGTGGCTTTTTTTAGAACAAAAATAGTTGCAACTTTATTTGAGCTTTCTTTATAGTTTCAGCAGCAAAGACATCAACTGCAAAAACGTTTGACAGGTTGGTAGCTTTTACAGAAGATATTACGAGGTATTGAGAGTCATATTTAGTGACGTAGGGAATTTTGTGCACACACACTCCTGTCTCAGCACTAGCAACTGTAATGATAACACTTCCAAAGAGCATTCTTGGAGAGGGCTGCTAACTGTCTCAATCTTTCCAACTTTGCCTTTTTTAATTTTGAAACACTTCATTTTAGATTCATACAGTTTTTTCTGAGCAAAAGCAAGGCTCATATAACCTATCTGCATTCAAAACAAAGGACTGAGAATGGGAAGAAGTCCAAAAACATCATCTCACAAAATATATTCAAATCCTCCAACACTTTTAAGGTAACATTATCCCAGTGGGTTAGCTATTTACTTGTGACACTTTCTGGCTTATTCTCTGCCTAGATGAAACACTAGCTTGTGACCAGTTATAGTTCTGTCTTTTTTAGGAAAAAAAAGATAAAATAATCAGGCAATGGTTAATAAAAGCAAGCAATAGATTATTTTCCATCAACTCAGCTGCAGTATTTCTTCAACCAAAATGCCTGACGCAGCAGCCATCACATTTCTGAGAGCCCTCCAAAGATTTACAGCAGTTTATTCCCAAAAAATTAAAATCTGAAGAAATGAAATCTGATTTTAGGAGCAAAGGGATGGGGGAAGTATTGCCTGAAGGATTAAAAGAGAAAAAACCTCACTGAAAGTCTGGGTAATAAAGTCAGAGTCTTCCAGCTTTGGCCGTTCATCAGTGGCATTTTTCATATACACGTATATTTTAATACTTTAATATTTCTACAGGTCTGTGAGGTATTACTGACTCTGCCACAGTCTGCCATTCCTGAAGGAGCAGTCTCAGGCGTCAATGACAGGCTTCAGCAGCTATACAAGGAAAGCTTCCAACTCACCAAGGTGAATTAGAAGCCCAGCAGCACTGGGTTTAACATCCCCCTTGGGACAGTACACTTCTGTTAGCAATATAACACTCAGAAACACCTTCAGAGTCCTAGCCTGGAAATCCCTAGGCCATCCTATTTCCTCGAGCCTTTCTGAGCTGGCTGCTCCCTTCCCTCAGGCGTCCTGAGGCAAGCATGCCTGCTCCTCGGAATGGCTCAGAGCTGACGTTTATACCTGCCATGCTGGCTCAGCCTGGTGGTCTCTGCTGCACAAATGAACTAGCAGTGCTGGAATGAAAGATGAGAATTTTTTAATTGCATTCGATAAACTATTATGATTTTGAATCTTTTTTACATCTTCAGCAATTTTTTATTAGCAGTGCTGTGAGGAATATTTTTTTTAAAAAAAAAGGTAGTTCATGGAGTCTTTTGGGCTTCACTCTGATTTTAGGGTTGAGCTAAATGTTAAATCACAAAGGGCTAAAAATATTTCCTACCAGAGCTTCTTTAAATTTAGAATGATGAACAACGATGTCATTTTGTTCCTTTTTACTCAGCACATATCAGGCTGCATGGCAAATACCGTGTTCAGTTTTGTGTTCCCAGACACAAGGATGCTGGCCAACAGAGTGAGCTAAGCAAAGGGCCACGGAGATGTTTGGGGTGGCAGCAATTGCTATGTGAGATGAAGCTGAGCAAACAAGGCTTATTCAGTCTGGGGAAGAGAAAGAAAAGCTTTGAGGGACCTACCAACAACCTGCCAGCACTTATGAAGAGGTTATTGAGGAGATGGGCCAAGCTCTTCACTGAGGTGTGTGGTCATATAACAGCACAGTGGTCATAAACTGAAATAGGGGATGTCCAGACATGATATAAGGAAAAACCTTTCCACCATGAGGACAATCAGGCTTTGGAGCAGATTACCCAAAAGGATTGTGCAGGCTCCATCCTTAGAGGTTTCTAGTGCCTGACTAGATAAATCCCCGAGAAGCCAAGTCTGAATTCAGTATCGACTCTGCTTGGAGCCAGAGGTAGGAGCTCCCTAGAGCCCTTCCTTTCCAGGCTATGTGGTTCTGCAGTTCTCCTAGGCATTGTGCACTCCTAATTAATAGACATTGTGGCCACAGCATGTGGTGACTACATACAGTGGTTATCTTGGTGTAGCACAAGGACTGGAGGGAGGCAGGGAAGTCCTGCCTCCTCTTTTGTATGCTGTACACCTGGGAGGTTCAAGAAACATTGCATTCAAGCCCTAGTACTTCTATAGATGGGTTCCTGGGTGAGTGTGAACCGCTTTGGTCCTCAGATAAATCACTTTGGTCTTGTTTCATAAAGCATGAACACCCACAGAATGAAGCAGAAAACTTTCAAGGATTTTTTAACCCAGTGCCTCAGCACAGAAAGCTGCTTTGTCCTCCTTTCCATTTATGCAGCCTGTTTTAGCCAGTACACCCTTAGAGGCATGGTGTTCCATGGGGATATGCAGCTGGGGCTCATAGATATGACTTTTTCCCCAAGTATTTGTTAATGTGCTTTGCTGCTGTTTTGAATCACAGGCCATTTAAAAATACTATTATTACAAGGAGTTGCTTAGGCAGTGATCCGGTTCTGCAAAAGATGCTTCTACACCAAAATGTCTAATGATGCGCACAAATCATTTCTGTGGTTACCAAGCAGACACACAGAGCACCACACCTGCCTGAAACAACTTGCTGAAAAACCAGAGATTTCCTCTCGCTTGACTCATTCCTTTTGTGCCTGCTTTCACAAGGAGAGGAAACATGAGAGACTTCTCTGTTTAAATTGGGAAGGTTGTTTTCAGTACGACTACTTTCTGCCATACTAGGCAGTGGAGGTGTCAGTATTCAGGGCTTAGAGACTGAAGTCCTCCATATTCCCCCGGCTGGATGGGACTCAAGCCTTTTATCATCCTGGCCTCCTTATCCATCCAAGCAACAATTTGTCCTCAATAGCAACACACCGATCTCTGCTAGGAAATTAATGAAAGTCCCAGGGCTGTGGAGACAGCCCTGAAAACCTCAAAAATTGCCCTGAGTTGTAGGCAGATCCATGCATATACCAGCAGATTGGAAATGGGTGTTCCCTCATCCAAGCTCATGCTCCTATTTTATCTGCACATGGAGGCACTGGCTGACTGCCCTGGCAGCACAGGATAGCGGTGCTGAGAAGCACACCAGGCTTCTCTGACCAAACCCACCCATGGGGCATGGGGTAACAGCAAGGGGGGCACCAGTCCAGCTCTGGCACAAGTTTCCGACATTTGCTGCTGCAGCAGTCTCCCTGCCAGGGACCTGGTGCAGGGGTTGGTTTGAACTATTTTACTACGAAGTTTCAGGCCAGAGCAGACCGTGGCATGGTTTGATGGAACCTCCCACATATCAGAATTACACCTTTTGTGCAAAATACAGAACGAACCTGGATTTGGTTGAAGACACCTGCTAGAAAGGCACTCGTGGCACGGAAGCCTCTGCCTGGAGTACAGACATTGGCACCAGGAGCTGCACTGCTGTCTGCCTGGGACAGAAAACCATCTGCAGCATCTGAAGGAGGAGGGAATAATAGCAGCCTTTTCTTTCCCTCTGCTGGCAGAAAGGAGAGAAGCACCACAGCCTTGTGCTCATCCCGAGTCTGCAGAGCTGGATGCCTCATACTACCTTCACTAAAGGCAATGTAAATAAAAACAGACATACGGATATTTTTCTCTCTCTTTCTCTCTCTCTTTTTTTTTTTTTTTTTTTTTTTTTGTAATTTACCTCCCTTAGAAATTTCGAAGACTCTTTCTGTGCAATTTTTTAGACTAGAACAAATGTTTAAAGCCCAGTTATATACTCTGGACAACAGGGTTTTATAATGAGTAGGCTCGACAGACCTCTAACTATTGACTCTTACATTAAAAGAACGGATTGAGATTTCAAGCAGAATAATTACACATATGTACAATCAGTGATTAATGAGCTTTTTGAGCGGAGCTAAAACCACTGAATCACAGCATGTGACTTTCATATCAAGGGCAACAATCACAGTTTTTACAACAAAATCAGGAATTTGTAGCCTTGCATAAAAACGAAAGGCCAAAATCTGCACTCTTTTTACAATCCATGCAAGCCACCAATTTCTCTGAAGTGGCATGGGGTGTGTGTCAGGAGGAATTTATCCTGCACAGTTTTATATTACTTTTGTCCTTATATCACCTCCACATTATGAGACTGCCAGTTGCTTCGACTGCCCCCATACAAATAAGCTTGCTCACATAAAATAATTCAGTTCTGCATGCTTCCTTTCCCAGTCTTCAAAATTACCCAAAATACTCTTGTCAAGCTTAAAAAGGACACTTTGGTTGGCTGGGATTTTTGTTATTTGCATGCTGAATCCCTCGATGTGCTGATGACAGAGGACAGAGGACAGGGGAGTGGGGAGCTTGCCCCTGCATACTGAAGCCTTCATGTCCTTCTGAGGCTTCTCATTCATGGTGGACAGGGAGGCGAAATATAGAAACAGTGCAGGAAAGGTCAGTCTCAAGTTACTTCAAACCCAGCTGAAACTCTGATCTGCCAGATGTCATACAAGTGAGTTGCATTTTTTTCATGACACCGCATCTCAATTTCCACACCAAAAAAGTTCAGATAAGTTTACGCCTCTGCCTGACCCTCTGAACATTTTGAAGTTTGCCATCATTGTCATTTTCCCCGGACACTGCTGGTTTCTCTCATGCTGACTGAGCTCTTTCTTACAGAACTACCCAGCCCTGATAACCACGAAGGAAATGATAGGAAACACGACTCAAAAATAGAAGCAAAAGTAGTGTTTTCACAAATTACAGGCTGGTGCATGCAGAAATATGTCCAGTGATTCCAGGGAAATCCTAACGCAGGATATCTGCTAAGTATGACTGAGCACACATCATCAAACCCAGGCAACGACGGTGCTAATCCAACACAGACATTCGCTTGTGTTATTTTATACCTCAGCTCACACGTTGAGCTCAACCGTTTAATCTGAGATGACAGAAGGAAGAACTGGAAGCAGAAAATTGTGGGTTTGGAGGTCAGGAAGAGGCTTCTATTTCTGGTTCTGTCACCATCTGGTTCTGTACTGCCCTTGGCAGGTCACCTTGCCTCTTGCTACCTGTACACAGAGAAGTCAGAGGATCTCTCTCCTTCACAGGTCGTAGTGAGGCTTCACTCATTGATATATGTGAAGCATCCAAGACCTTCTTGCACTGAAGATGTAGTTTCTGTGAATGGCTGCTAGCATCCCTTTGAGAAACATGAAGGTGGGCTAGTTTTTCGTGCTTTTACTTGTCTTGGAGTTTGTGAAGCCCCATTTTACCCTCTGCAAATCTAGGACCATTGGATGGGTAGAATCACTTCCTGGTTTTTGGGAAATTGTAAGTGGCATGTAGATGAAAGCATTGGTGAAATTTTGAACACTGAAAATAAATCAGGAGTTTGAACTGTTGCCTGCAAACTGGAAGCACATTTCCCTACAGTGTCTTTTTCTGGGACCAGGAGCACAACGGCTATTTGTTATCAGCGATAGTGTACTGCTGCCACAGTAATTGAAACAGACTTCTCCCTCCAGAAAACACCAAGCAGCAGTCCTTTTGCTGTGAGGGAAGGCTAGACAAGTAGTGGAAGGGGAAAAAAAAAACAACCATGCAAAATGCAGATAAATACAGGTAAAAGTACCCACATGTAGCTGAAAGCATGACCTCATTGTGTTCAGCATCACGACAAACACAGCAGTGCTACAGGTGGCAGATCAGCAATGCCTATTTACCTGCCAGCAAGTGGTGGTTTTCCTCCCGGGAGAGCAGTGCTTGCTTTTCACTCACAGAGCTCTCCCTCAGGCTGGCAAGCTTGGCAATTGCAGCTCGATCACTGTAGTATTTCCTCCAATAGGTACCTCCTTGTGGGGATGGAGTGAGGCAGTCCTCGTGTCTGCCAGGGTTCTCTGGCTCTTCCATGTCCACCTGTAGCTTTGAACATGGTAAAGAGTTAGCTGTCGGTCATGATCAAAACATGCATAGCTGGAAGACAAGAAACAGATTTGCTTCTGACTTCTTTATGGTCTGGGCAAAGATGGACAGTATTGTGTTGGTAATAGCGTTTTGATTTGCTTTATGCTCTTTTATCTGTACCCCACGCTGGTTCTCTGTAATTTCTCACTTTATAGGAAAAGGGCTATGGTTTTCCTTCAGCTCTCTGCCAATATCTACATAAAATCTCTGGATACATAAGGAGATGTGGACAGAGCACCAAAAAAAGCACTCTTGACACTTTCTTTTGTTGTTACTAACTGAGAGCACTGTTAACATTCAGTATCACAGAGACATCCAAAATGTGCTGGGTGTTGGAGGGTGACAATGGCCTGGGACACTGTGCAACAGCCAGCAAAGAGACTCAGAACTGGGCTTTGATGAATGGGTATCTCCGGGTCCTACCAGCTGCATCCTATAGTCAGACATAGACTTCATACCTCAAACTGTCCCTCTTAAAAAAGAATCTGATGATTGGACCAAAGAAACAGCAGTGAATAATTGCAATCTGCAATCCTTTTTCTTAATGCCTACAATGTTTCATGAGATCTCAGAAGAGGCCTTGGATGCTAAATTCCCATTTGCTTAAAAAAGGTTGTTGCAGGAACTGATTGGTGGAGCGATGATGAAAGCAAGTGGTTCATGTCACGATTTTGACTTTCAAAGCGGCAATAACAAAGCTCTGGGATTCTGTTTCATGGTGTTTCCAAATGAACAGCACTTGGTTTGCAGCCACTAAACTGAGGATTTGTTGCCTCATGCTGTTCTGGAAACTCACCAAGAGGTTGAGAACTGCTCTATGTTTTTTCTTCCCCTCATATCTTTACTAGTAATAAGTGGTTTACAGGCCAGATTCTGGAGTGATGCTTCCTTGCAACCACTTCACCTGTTAGTCGTATGCAATTCCACTTCTGGAACAGAAGCATGGGATCTGTGATGCTAAGAGTAACAGGCAGCAGCAAAAGTTATTTTAATTACCAGAGATGGAGCCCATTTGGAGGACAGATCTCAGTGGAAGTCTTTTTTTACTGACCTATGCAGGCTTTTGATCAGATCCTCGGTTAAAGAAAATAATGCTGCTGCTGCTTAACCGTTTTTTTCACTGTAGGCTGATCGACCCACTGCATTTCTCACTTGTCTCGGAGTTGGCCCACTGACCAGCCTGGACAGAAACACTGGCTCCTTGCCTACCCTGGTCATACTGCCTTTTACATCCCCTCTCAATTTTCCCTACTGCTGTTCCTGGTTGCCCTATGCTGTTTTTGCTGACTCCCAGGAGAAGAGATGGATGTTTTACAGGGGAGCAATGAAGCTGAAAGGCTGCTACCGAAAAAGAAATCCCTGGATCTCACAGCCCTGCAGAGCCACTGAAATGTACAATCAAGATAAGAGTGGTGAAGAATATATAAAAATGGAAATAGCTTTAAAGGGCCCACTAGACTGAAATTGCCCACGAATCATGAGGGACCACCTCTGTAAATGACAGGGGTAGTTTCTCCACTCTGTAAGAGATCCCCATCCTCCCCAGGACGTCTGTGGGAGACCATTTCTGTAAATTGTGATTCGAAAGCCTGTCACCTGATGTGGCTCTGGGGGGCAAAAGCAGCGTTACTTCAATGCAATCCCAGTACGAAAAAGTTAATAAAATATATGTCACTGAGAAACCAATTGTACCTGCAGGGTAAGAAAAGGTCACACATGAATGCATGAAGACTGGGTATGCTGCATAAACTGTTGATTGAAATCTCCTTTCCACTCATACGTGAACACATCGAGCGTAAACAGGATCGGCACACAAAGAGAAGATGATTTTTCAGATTAATAAACTTTGCTGGATTTCTTTTCATTTTCATTTTCCCACAGTACGCTGACTACTTAAGCGTTAGGTGGGTCAGACACTCTTTCTCCTTCCTGTGTGAATTAAAATTACTCAGACCGATATTTTTCAGGAGAAAAAAAATAACAGGGGCTACAGCATTCTTTTTGCATGATGTGAGATCCTGGAAGAATTTTATGGTCTCCCCTTTGAATTTCAAAACAAACGTTACTTGGTGCCAGCAGTTGGATCAGTCTGTTGTGTGAATGCTCATGAGCGCAGCGACAGCGCTGTTGATTTCATTAGGGGAGCTCCTATAGGACTGTATCATATGCTTTATGGTCTTCCAAATGACGATTTTTTAAGCACAACCTGCAGTGCCTGCTGTTATATTTTCTCCAGGATGAAGAAAGATGCAAATGGACTGAGTGAAGAGAAAGTAAAGCATTTGTTAGGACCATAAATGAAATAGGAAATTATTCAGTGTAGAGCAGCATATTGGGTGCTGTTGTTTTGTTATCTGATTTCCTGTAGCACTGGTAGAGACTGTGTTTTAATTAAGGTTTTATACAGATTTCATTGAGAAAAGTTTTATGGAACCAGGCTGTGTTTTTGTGGTTCCATCAAAAGCAAGGAGTTGTATGGAATTGCCTCAAATTTTGCAGAATTTCCTTTTAAAAACAAGCTGTCGAAAAGCTATGCTTAAAATATGCAGAAATACCCTTTCCATATTTTCAAATGATACTTCAGTCATTCTGTCATCCTGTTTTGAAATAATTTGTTGTCTAACTTTTAAAAAAATCTCATTTTGCATAATGTAGTAGATTACATAGTCATAAGCATATTCATAGTACTGCAGTTTGCCCTTTGTATGGTTCGTACATTATATAGGGCAATATAATGCAAAAAAAGAAGTCAAATTTGTAAGGAAACACCTAACTTAAAACACTTGTTTCTGCGGGGAATTTAAATGTCTGTAATAAAGATTATTATTCATAAGAGTGATGTTCTTTGGCAGGTCAGAGGTTCATCTTCTCACAGCTTAGATACAAATCAGATGAAAAATGAAGAATGGAAAGTCAGGAAAGCCATTTAAGGAGACAGGAAATATAGAGAAAGCACTTTTACCTCGACAATAACAAAGCTAGAAAAGGACAGAAAAGGTTACTAAAGAGATAGTGTGCATGTGCACATCAGTACACACACACGCAGAGACACACGAGACACAGACACACATGCACACACACATGCACAGAGCCATGTAGCACAGTATACCCTGTACTACCCTGGTACTCTGCCTCCATGTGTCTGGTCCCTGGCTGGTGGTTGTTGAAATGAAACACACTAAGAGAAAGTCTTTTCATCCAAAGCTTGCAATTGCAATACACAAGATATGAAAGAAGCATCATCACCTAATGGAAACCAGACCCAGAAAGATGAGGCTTACACAGTCAGTGAAGTTCCTTTTAATCCCATGAGAGGTGCGTGCCTGAATGTCATTCAGTATTTGTCCCTAAACAACACCTCCAAGGACCCACAGAAAGCATATAGCTGAGGAACATGCATAAACAAGGGGTTTTTTCAGTGTCCTAATTTAGTGCTTTGCTCAAAAAAATCAGTTTCCTCCCTGCCTGTATGAGAAACTGCTGCTCATGTGGCGTGAACTGCCTTATGTTCCCCTGCGATAACAGGTCGTAACTGTGTGCACAGTAGTCTAAGCTGCTCTCAAATAACAAAATTATCAAAAACCAAATAATGCTCACTACCACACTTTGCTTCAATAGCCATAATTGTAGGAACAAAAGAAATCCTCTTTCATTTCTTATTAAATGCTGTGACAGTATTAGAAGAATGTCCTGATTTTCTTTATTTACATTAATAAGGCGGAGAATTTTAGGGAACTGAAAAGCTTTGAAGAAATGCTTTTCAGTTCTAAACAAGAAAAGATTACTGGGAGTAAGCCTGAACTCTTTACAAAAAAATGTAACTTAAAATTACCAGAGTCAATGTCCACTTTAAGGGCTGCATCATTCATACAGCTCAAGGCAACTGCTGAATAACCCAAAGCTCTTAAGAACCAGATTTTGCTCAGAATAAGGTCTTTATCAGAAGTGACAGAAGGGAAATGTGCAAATACCTGCAAAGCACATAGAGATGGTATGATACCAACGGGCCCTGAAATATTTCTCTTCCTAAGATACTTGTCATGTTATTTGAAGGTCAGCCTACTTTCATCTAACAGCAAAACCCATAATTCCTTTAACAGAAGAATTAATTAACCTCCAAGTGAGAAGTGAGTTTTCATTAATCACTCTGAAACCACTAACTTTTCCTGAACCATCCTACTGGTATGTGAAAAGGTTATTAGACATTTCTTAGTCAAAATTGCTTAAATTGGCTTCGCGGCACTGACAGGACCATCCTGAAGTCTCCTTTTACTCAAGCACACTGTTCTTTCTCATTGAATTAGTGCCAAGGGTGCATGGAGTCCTGTCCAGACAAATTAAACAGGGAGAGGGGGGAAGCCTTGGCCCCTTCAAAATCAATTGAAGCACTTGCACAGGCATCAGTGCATCCAGGATGGTCTTTTGCCCAAGAAAGCTACAGTTGAAAGTTATATTTATCCACTATAAAACCTAATGGAAAAAGAGAGTCTTTCCCAAGGCAATTATTTTGTTCCCAAAGGCGTTATTAAATACATAGCTGAGTTTCCCCAGGACTTGAGCCCTGGATGCCAAATGCAAAGCTGCTTCTCAGGCACGGTGTCACCCAGTCATATTTTATTTTTGGAAATCTCAGCGTTCCTGAAGAAGAAAATGTTATTGCTGTAGTAGTCACATGGGTGAGCTCCTCACACTTTGCATTCAAGATGCACTGTGAGGGGTTGTTCCTGGCCCCTGCCCCAGCCCTGCCTGGGAGCACCTCCTGCCCTTACCAAGAGGGAGAGCTGTCTCCAGACACAACCCCATGACTGTTGCAGGGAAACTTTGATTGCAAAACTGAGTTGTCTTCACTGGGAAAATATTTCTGTTTCAGAAGGCATGGTCAAGCTGCACAGGAGGATAACAAGTGACACAAAAGTATTCTAGGCATAGGAGTGGCCGAGTGGTGCTCAGGAGGGACATTGTGGTTTATCTCTCTTCACTGGTGATTCATGCTAACTTTTTCATCTGTGCAGGAATCAGCTGCAGCAATATACAAAGGAGTTTCAACCCACATCATCATTGTTGGGGGAAGAAGGGAGAAAAATTATTCTAGCTTCTAGAAAAGACCCAAATAAAATTAGATGTTAGAGTAGTGCTAAGTTAGCCATTTTATCAAAAATCTGTGTACACAGATAAAATGCAATCTTGTTTTATGCAACCAAACTTATGAAGCGAGATATTCATATTTAGGGTCAGCATTTTCATCTATTAATGAAAACATCATGAAACTACGAGGCAGGGGACGGCATTTTCAAAACATCTCAGCTCAGTGTCTGAGATGCCAAGGCCCCTCCACTCCCAGCCAGTTTTCAGTGGTGCCAGTTATGCTTTGCTATAAACACATGTTGAAATCTGCATATATTCAGCAAATTATTCATGCACATGATGAGTTTTCAGATGCAGGAGTTACAGGCCTTGTCACATCAGTCTCACATAGCTTCAAGGAGCCACTCTGTGGTGCTCACAAGAGACACAAACCAGGCATTTAGGAGTAAGTCTTGCTGTGCCTGTCAATCAGAGCCATAATACATGAAGGACAACAAACCGTCTTTTATCTCTTACCCCCTCCCCACAAAGCTTTCAGCAATTTGGTCAGCAGCGTGGTGCTCCCATGTCTGCCATGCAGTGATGTGCAGGATGCTGCTGACCACTTTGCAGAAAGCCCATTCCTCCCTGCTGCTGCTTTCACTGTCACCCCTCCACCACCTGCTACTTCCTCACAGGCCCCAGCAAGCAAAACGCTGTACCACGGGTTCACTGCAGAGATACAGAAGAAGAAAGTTTTCTTTCTTCTTCCTAGTTATTTGCCAATATTTTTAAAATTTCTTTAATATGCACTGCCCACCTTAGTGGGGCATAGCCCCATGGTGTTTGGGTGAACTGGAGAATAAAGACCAAGAGTGGTCCCTACCACCATGGCTGGTGGCGCAGCAGGGCTCACCCCTGTTGTGCATGACTTCTCCACTGCTATGAGTGACATGCTTGAAAGAGGTTTTCCAGTGCAATGAAGAAAGTGAGCAGGGACAGCCTGTCCAAAAAAACCACCCCATGCTTCAAAGCAAAACAAAATGTCTCCTTCTTTAGTGGACAGACATGCAGGAAAATGGTTAAGACTGGCTTGGATAAAGTCGGTTTAAACGTTGAAAAATACTGCTCTGAGTCTTTCCAAAATAAAGACCTTTGACTTCATTCAGGAATTACAAGCAGAACTGAAATACAAAATCTTTCCAGACCTGATATATTAAAATAAAAGAAAACCTTCATTCCTACTTACAGCAAAACCACTTCTGAGCGGCTCTAGGGCAGAAGTTTTCCTTGAAGCGTTGACTTCTATGACGTTGTTGGAAGTTGGGACTTAAAATGTAATTGAGTAGTCACGTAAGAAAATAATCTGGAAGGCTGAAATAATCTAATCAGAGAATAAACACAGGCTATATATCTTATGAATGCAAGTAAAATGCAAAGAAATTTGAATATCAAATGCATCCCATGACTTGTTTTTAAACACTGTCTATAGCTTGACACTCTCTTACGTATTATTTTCCTTACATATAAAACCAGCAATGACAACAGGAAACACAGAAATAGAAATTATTTCAAGCACCTGTGGGTTTCAGATATTTTCCTTTCTGCAAAAAAGAGTTCAAGAATACCTACATCCTATGGTACTATAAAATTCCCTTTTAAATTCTGTATGATGATGACACATTCTGTTAAGTACAATACAATTTTTCCTGATCAAATAATTTACAGAAATTATTAGCAAAATATTTCAAACAACAACTAAATTAGTCACAATCTATTAGTAGACAAACTGGCAAAGGGAAAATAGAAGATAAATTAATTGAATAAATTATTCATTACAATTTATTCAGTCATCTTTGATTTAAATGCTTGTTAATCCTTTGAGGGTTCATGTAGTACAATCTTACAGCAGTTCTGCTCAGGAATTCCAATATATGAACTGTGATATTTTCTTCTAAAAAGCTGCAATCTCAGATTTGCCATGCAATGCCAAAGCTGAAAAAAAATTTAGTTTGGAGCCCACAGAACATTTTTTTTAGCTAGCTGTTTTCTCCAGTGAGAAAATAATAATCTGTTTCAATAATGTCTAAACATCGCAGTATGAAATACTAATTTAAAGCAATAATATAGTGCAGTATCATAGAAAACAGATGTATAATACATGTGTCAGATTTTCCCAAATACAAAATTTTATCAAAATGGTTGTTCTGTGAAAGATCTGGACAGATGGACACTGTTTCTTGACCTTTCTAGACTGTGCCGAAAGCTCATGCTCACTTTCCATGTCCATACTGTATGCCGAGAAGCCACTATTGAACCCTAATGATAGCTCATTAATTATAATTTCTAAATTTAACTATGAAGCTTTGTCAAAAAACCTCTCTAGGTGCACAGACACCCTAGAAAATGGTGTTGGCTTGGATGGAGAGATGTAGGAACAGTCCAATATCTTGTTTCTGTAAGTGCTGCCTCACACCTAGACATGGAGGTCTTAGTTATGGATCCATTACCATGACACCATCTTACAACAAAAAACCAGATTGCTAAGGTAGAAATAAATGAAGATTCACGTTACACAGATTTAAATACAGATCATGCACTCTAAAGCCAGGGAACAGGTGTAAGAAAGTGCACAAAACTAAGTTTACATATGCACCTGGGGCTTTAATGAGCCGCAAAAGGGCTTTGCTCTGTCTGTGTTCCCTGCTGTTAACAAGCTGTCTGAACACCTGTAAAGCCTCACCACGAGGATTCAGCTCCTAAGCACACCATCCTTCTCTGAGGACACTCCCGATCTGGGGATGTATGTTGCCTGTCTCCATAAACTTTCCTATGGCTGTAGTCAGTCAAACCTCCTGCCTCTGATTTTCTGTGCTCTATAATGTGAGTAAGACATAAGTTTTAACTCTCCTTCCAGAGGCTTATTGACCGCCCTCACCTAAAAATGAGCAATGCTCTTGCCTAGCCTCTTGGATCTGCCCATGTGGAATCACCTCCTGTCAAAATGACGAAGGGCTCAGCTAACTGCAGGCACACCAGCGGCTTGCAGCGAGGTTAAACACCACCACTGACCTGCGGAAGCCTAGCTCAGCTCCTTCAAATCTGCATGTCAAATAGACGTGGAGAAGTGAGGTTTGCAGGAGTCCATACGGGAAAGCAATGCATGACTGTATTGGGCTTGCGTGGCAAGGTTTTGGTAGCCGGGAGGATGCAGGGCTGGCTTCTGTGAGAAGATGCCAGAAGCTTCCCCCATGTCCAACAGAGCCAACGCCAGCCAGCTCCAAGATAGACCCGCTGCTGGCCAAGATTGAGCCCATCAGCGATGGTGGTAGCACCTGTGGGACAACATATTTAAGAAGGGGGGGAGTAATATCTTTGCAAAAATACTGCAGCGAAAGAGAAGTGTGGGAATATGTGAGTGCAACAGCCCTGCAGCCCCCCAGGTCAGTGCAGAAGGAGGGCAGGAGGTGCTCCAGGCACCAGAGCAGAGATGCTCCAGCAGCCAGTGGTGCAGGCCACCGTGAGGCAGGCTGTCCCCCTGCAGCCCATGGAGTTAACGCTGGGGCAGATATCCACCTGCAGCCCATGGAGGACCCCACGCCAGAGCAGGTGGATGCCCGAAGGAGGCTGTGACCCCATGGGAAGCCCACGCTGGAGCAGGGTCCTGGCAGGACCTGCAGACCCATGGAGAGAGGAGCCCACACTGGAGCAGGGAGGAGTGTGAGGAGCCTCACCCTGAGGATGAAGGAGCCGCAGAGACATGTGGTGGACCGACCGCAGCCCCCATGCCCCATCCCCCTGCACTACCTGGGGGGAGGTAGAGGACCTGGGAGTGAAGTTAAGTCCAGGAAGAAGGGAGGGGTGGGGTGAAAGTGTTTTTAAGATTTTGGGTTTTTTCTTGTTACCCTACTCTGATTTCCTTGGTAATAAATTAAACTAATTTCCCCAAGTCAAGTCTTTTTTGCCCTTGACGATAATTGGTGAGCGACCTCCCTGTCCTTGTCTCAACCCATGGGCTTTTCATTATATTTTCAGCTGAGGAGGGGAGTGATAGAGCGGCTTTGGTGGGCACCTGGTGTCCAGCCAGGGTCAGCCCACCACAACGATGTTCACAACCAGGCTCTGGATGCTGAACATGGTGCGGGTGAACACCTGGGGTGGCTGGGTGGCACAGCTCCAGGTGGGGAGTTGCAGGAGACTGGCAGAAAATTGCCCCATCCCCTCCAGATGATGAAATCTTCTGGCTACCCGAACCCTATAGAAAGGCCCAACAGACAAACCTCAGCGGCAGCCAGGATTTCCCTCTGAAGCTGTACAGGCTGGGAAATAACATTCCTTTTCCAAGAGAATGGCATTTCTCCCTCCTCCTCCCCTTCTGTGCCTGCTGATGGGGTTCAGTGAGGATGGTGCAGGATGGCTATAAAAGATGGTTAGCGTCGGCAAGGCCTCACCTTCTGCACTCACAGCCTGGCACCAGCTGGGACTGTGGCATGAAGTGCTGCCTGCTGGGCTGAGATCAGGCTGGCGGCAGTGCCCCATTCCCAACACAGACAGAAAAACAGAGATGCTTAAGCCCTCATGTGCATATTGTATAATTAGGGCCTAACAAAGTCTGGTATTTGAAAGCTCACTCACGCCATTCAGTTAATTATAATAGCTAATTTATATCTTTCATTGTTCTATGAACTTGAAACTTCTATTTGAGTGAGAAGGGAGCAACAGCTGATGCAAAATGTGCGCTGGTAAATAAACATGGGTTGCAGCAAATGGAGAAAGGACATTCAACAGTAACAATCATTCTCAGTTAGGATATTGGGGGGAAAATTGCAGCACATTAAGAAAGCAATAACACTCAACAGGGTGTGCATTCGTCAGTCAATATGTATGCACAGGGAGCATGCAGAAGCATGGAGAGCAGCCAGCCATGCAGGCTTAGGTAAGTTAGTCTGGTGCAGCATGTCAGTCCCTCCTGATGGATTGCACAAACCAGCGGTGAGAAGAAACATCCAGGAGCTTGGCTCTCAGAAATGCCAAGTGCCACTATGGATTCACCACACCAGCCTGGTCAAGTCACATGCCACCTCTGGGGTCCTGTTTCCCTTAAGGATGAAATGGATTATACTGACTGACTTTCCCCAGGGAATTACTTGTTCTGCACCAGGAAAGAGCCACAGCAGTTCTACTGCTGCTCACCATAAAATAAGGATAATATGTCCCTGCAGAGGATGGTAGGGGAACTCCTTGTTAGCACAAGTGAGTCACTGTGCAGGGTGGGTAGGAAGGGGAAGCAGGACCCAGTTTCCTAACAGTGGCGTTAATGCCCAGAAGGGACCTCACAAAGATCAGAAGACAGAGCAAGCCATTCGTATTTACCAAAGGCTCATGCTGGGGCTAATCTCTCCTGTAGCTCTCCAGGACTATGCCTCTCTTGTTCATCCCCAGAGGCTGGCTCCACAATCACATGGTACCCAGGGACGTGGATTGCTCTGCTCCCCAGTGAAGAACTGTAAGGAAAACCTCAGAGACACAGCCAGCCCTCTCCACAGTCCAGTCCCTGCACAGTGTACGCTTTCCTGACACCAGAATTCACATTCAAAAATAGTATCAGAATTGAAAACAACCCATTTCAAGGTCTGCTGCCCTCCGTTGCCCCCCGGCCTTTGCATTTGCAATTGTACTTGTTTAGAAACAGCTGCATTTTCTAGGTGCCTTTTTTTAAGGAAAAAAACCCAAACAAATGTTCTTCTAAAGGGAGACTAAAATTAGCAAGGCACACTTCAGGGAATTGGGCAGCCAGTCCACAAACAGCCTTCAAATACTCCAGATGATTATTTCTCACACTCATGATGTATGTGCACAATATGCATAAATCTACTTGCCTCATACAGAGAAAACAAAAAAGGAACAAGTTCATGGACTGCTTTTCATTCATTCACCATACACACATTTCATTGCTGACCATATGTATGCATGGCACATACACAAAGAACAGCAACAGTTACATATGGTGCCTACCACTGTTAAAGAGCCTGTCACACTGCACTTCTCAGTGTTTGAACCAGGGTAGGCTCATTTGAAAAGATTTTGCAAACCACTCAGACTTTCATTTTGGAGGAAACAGATAGGAGAGGGTTATACGCTCTAATGTTATTCTAATGCACAATCATGAAGCTAAGTTGCTTTCCTTTCTCTCTCTCCCCTCCACCTGACATCTCAACAGCTACTGGACAACACAAGTTGACCAGGAGTCTGCATCCTCCAAATAACCCTCCTTCTTAAGCTGTAGTCATTAGCCTCCCTTTTCCCTCTCTCCCTCTGCTCTTTAGGAATTAATTCAATATATACCTTTCCACAAACTACATTTCTTTAAGCTAAAAGTAAGCCAACAGCTTGAATGAGGGAGAAGAAATTCCTTTTAAAGTCCTATCAATAGCCTGGCACAAGTACATCTAATATACAGCATTGGGTGTGAATACAGATACCAATATTGCAATTAGTGGAGCACCTGGTCAGAATTTTAGTGTAATGTCCATGTGCACATCTATTTAAAATGCTCTATTCCTCCTCATTCCAATCCAGCTTTCCAGTCTGTTTTGACCCTTTTTTTCTCCACTGGCTGGTTTTCCATCTACTCTTTTCTGAGGTTGAACGTGACCTCAGAAAGCTTCCACCTGCTCATGACATGGTGAAGTGACCTACAATACAGCCAGGTCCACACATCACTAAAGAGGGATCCCAACAGAGGTGAGCTGGTTGCTCCCCACTCCTTGTGTCCCCCCACAGAAAGAACACCAATACGCTACAGCAGGCATCAGAATTGGCCCTGAAGTGCTTGTCCCATTCCTACTTCCATCTGGCATGTAGACAGATTCCCACCCACTCCATCCATGCATCAGGAAAATGACACGAAATTGAGGTAGAACATGAATACAGCAATTTTTCTGTATTTTTAAACAGATTTAGCAATTGCCTTTTTATTAAATAAATAAATGCAAGCAGTGTGAACTAGAAGCCCCTGCAGAGTCAGCACATATTATACAGGGAAGCCACCATAGTTAAGTAGAAAATATCCTGTTCTTATAAGCCTGATCTTGTCTACCTGACACTATTTAGCTTTGCAAAAGCTAAATCAGCCTCCCTGAATTTTCATGGGCCAGATTTGATAAGAATGTGTAATTTTGTTGGAAAGGTTGGAGGCAAATGGGACAAGACATCTAGGAGAGATGAGCATTTGTACTCCTTCCTCTCTTTTCTTTGGCTATCTTCAGATGCATTTGTATGCTGTGAAAAGCCACCATTCTCCCTTTTCCTGGGACACCTAGTACCTCTCCAAAGAAAAGGATAAAGTTGGTCCCATGCTCTGCAAAGTGATTTTTACTTGGCCCACACTAAGCAGCTTCTGTTCAGAGAAGGATAAGCACCACTTGCCTTCTGTGAGCGTTAGGAACTTTGCATGTGTAAAATACACTTTTGCTATACACATTATGGAGACATTGCCCCAGTAAAGGCTTTAGAAAGATCCTACAGAAGCAGACAGGTACGTAGCAAGGAGCTGGCAACAAGGAATGCTACTGAAGGTGTACCTAGGAAGGAGGATTTGATCAGATGAGTGAGTGCTCCATAACTGGTCACCCCTTCTCTTTGATGAGCTGTCATGACCTACTTACACAGTGGATGTTGGTGCCTTGATTTAGGTTGAACCCAGGAAGAAACAGAAAGATTATTTTGAGCAGGGATTGGCACTTACATGTAAGTTATGTTAGTCAAGAGGTCAGCAGCCTCTCAAAACTCAACAACCTCAACCCATGCACAGCTTCAGAGGTGGGGCTGGTTTGGGTGGAACAGGGGAAGGAAAGCCACATGAAGAGAAGAAGCAGACCCATGCGGCAGTGCAACTCAGTCTGCTTTCCTGTCTGTACACAACGACAGGATCCCTTTATCTCTTTCAGCTTTGGATAAGGTTGAGCTCACATTTCTATTGCTGCAGGTCAGGCCCTTGTTTTCTGCTTCTGAATGCAATAAAGTGCAATGTTCTACGACTTTGTAAGCATTTTAAATTACTTCACATATGGTTTTGAATGCTCGACAGATTTATATTAAATATAAATGGTTTTTATGAAGTAACTACGTGAAAGTATTTCTTTGCAAATCACTGTGTCGGCTGTAAGCAAATCTTAAACACAGGGTTTGAATATACCAATCATACCTTCAATTTTGTGTATGGTTATCTGAAAAGCTTCTGGGAAAGAAACTTATATCAGTCCTACAGACATTTGGGCTTATGGGCCACCAAGGGGTTAAGCTGAAGGACAAGAACAGAAATGTAACTTTAATTGTGCAGTTTTTTCCTAGCTACTCCAGTAGCTTCTGCCTCATAAGTTCTCATGACAATTGCATGATGCTGAACCTATCTGCTGGGAATACCAAAGGGAAGGCTTAACCCTTTTACTTTCTTGAAGTTTGATAATTAATTCTGTTTCTTTCAGCTTTACAGAGACAGCTTACCCAAATGACCAGTCCCGAAACAAACAGGATGTAGGTACCGTACTGTACTGTACGTGCTCTGTACTTTCAATTTCCCTGCCTGGGTCACAGAGGAACAGGCAAACTGGTTCAGGTAAAATTAGAATTGACCCAAACCTTGCTACTTAAATAGGTTTTTTGAAACATTAGGGCCTATTAACCACCGCTTTGCAGGGCAAATTCAGGGGCTTGCGTTTGAGCTAATGTCCCATGGAAGTCACTATGGGAAGGGTAGAATTAGACCCTGGGTTGTTTGTTTTCCCCAGCAGTGGCTGCCTGCTAATTACAACTGTTGAATGCATGCATATTCATTACACCATGGAGCTGGGGAAGCTGCACAGTCTGCAGCTAATGTGCTGAATCAGATAGTAAATCAGACTGATTAAGATACACGCTTAGGTTTAAAAGACACACTAATCACACAACCTTGTCTTTGGAGCTGACTTTTAAATCCTAACAACACGAGGGATGCTGTAGAAAAGACGGGGACCTGAGCAGGAGTCTAACGGCCGCCTCCAGGAGCAGTGGGGCAGGTGGGGGAGGCTGGGTGTCCCCTGCAGGACTGACAACCGGCACAGCCACCGCAGCAGTAGTACTGAGTGTTCCTTGTGAGGAGACGCAGCGTCCTCAGATTTCCCACAGCCTCTCCTGGCTGCTACCACACTCCAGCCGCAGTGCAGATCCCCCCACCCTGTAAGCAGAAACTCTTGGGAGGCTCCAGCAGGATCCCGCAGAGCAGTCTTCACTACCTAGGAGCTAACTCAGTGCAGTGCTTGCCACTCCTGTTATTTTTAACATTATTCACCAGGGCTCTGGATGTGATGAAGCCTTGCTTTGTAGAAAACTAGAGGGAGCCAGCTGGAGAAGTCTTAACCCTATCACAGAATAGCTACACAAGAAACACACACGTAGCTGACACTGTACCCCATGCCTAGTGCTTGGAAGCCCTAGGTATGAGATTCTGGGGAGTGTGTGCAGTTCTAGGTACACTGGGACCCGTTTCTGCTCCTCTTGTCCTCGTTCTGTGCTGCAGCAGACAACACGCATGAAGCTTCTCTGCTGTGTGCCAGCATAACAGGGCTCTTTTGCACCTTAATATGCCTGTCTTTATTTGGCTCCCTGGTACACTGTGGGAGTAAACGCACTTTTAAGAGATGACTCTGGAAAAATGCTTGTGGTTTCATTACAGAGCACCCCTGGGATAATATCGGCATTTGGTGTTAGCCATTACATGTTTCTCTGTCCTGTAGGAAAGGAGCCCTTCCTTGGACAAGTAGTTCTGCATCTGCTTGGAAGCCAAGCGTGGGAGAAGAACAAGACCTCTATAAACACGTTCAGTGAGTTAAGTTGTTTATTTTGTGATAAATAGCATGCTATGCTGATACCTTCAAGTGTTTAGCATTCATGATTCACAATTTAAAGCCTTAAGCACGTAGTGGTGTTTGCTTCCAGATTTAACCTTCTGAAACCCCCGTTGCTTGTGCTCCAGACTCGTTTAGTTTGACAGTTATGTGAATTCCAGCCATTGGGCTGAAATTGCCATGCTGGTTTGCATGAGCAATTCCTCTCCTTCAACAACACAACAACAACCTCTGAAAAGGTGCACACCCATAGAAAAGGCACACCGGTTTCAAAGTCTGTCAAAGGCTTGCAAATACATCTCCTTTTTGCCTGGCTCGCTCTCAGCTTTCTCTGCACGGAAGTGAAGGAAGTGGGAGGAAATGTTCCTCCCCACTTCATCTCTGGCTATGCCACCGTCAGCGGTAACACACACAGGCATTGTAGTCTGTAAGGTGGAATCTGAAGGAGACAGAGACTTCTGTACTCTGCCATATGTTTCCTCAGACCCAACAGCTTTGCCTTACCTTCCTCTGGCTCCCCTGCCACACAGATATCCAACACGGATGAGATCCAACACCCAAAGCTCACCCCCCTCCTCTATGTAGTGAGGGTATATCAAGCTGTAGCCCTATATATAGTACCAAATTTGGGTACTTGGATCTCATTCTGAGTGTTAAGCATTTTCTTCATCCAAGTTCTCTGACACCAAATTCCAGCCTTAGCCATCCTTAAAGCCTGCAAGAGTTCAGAGCTGTACCCTAACACCTCAGGCCTGTGTCTACCAAGTACTAATGCTCCCAGAATACATCATCTGTCTCCAAATAGCCACCATGTTCACTGCCTGTGTGTTAACTCACTTTCACTTGAATTACCCATAGTGTCAGGTGGGGAAGGCAGCAGAGATGCAAGTAATTTATTTTTTTTAAAAAAAAGGTAACTCCAGTAAACATTTGGGCACATTAGATTTAATTCACTCTGATATCTGAAGCAAAGGAAATGAAAGTACAAGCTCAGACTTTTCGGGCAGTGTCAGCCATCTCCTCCAAACTGAGACTGAGCAGCAGTGCAAGAAGATGTTCAAATGATACCCTCATGGTGTACAGAGGGTCAAAAGCTAAAGCAAAAGAGGTAGCAGAAACTAGTTTCCTCCTAGTCTTAACAGCACAAAAGGCAATTTTGCACCAAATTCATTATGTTTTTGTCACATGCTTTTGAAGAAACTGTTTGAAGCTGCTTTATACAGTTACATACAACCATTGTGTGCACACACAAACATTACTTTCACCAGGATCGCAAACTGCATCAACATATTGAAAGAAATGCCATATATTAGTCATCCTAATAGTAATAAACAAGGGGAGAAAGGGTGAGTTAGGAAGCAGAAGTGGGGAAACATGTTTCAGCTGATGTTTGAATGCACAGGACACAGGATGGCATGGGTCTGAGAGAATACAGACCTCTCCCCAGCCAAAATCAAGCTGTGTGGCAGGTCAGAGAGATGGAGAGAAGCAATGAGACACAAAGGAGTTAGCCTGGAGCAATCCAGAGAGAGTTTTGAAGAGGAGGAGAGCAATTCAGAAGTAAAACACAGCGTGAGTGGGCAGGCAGTGCTGTTGTGGTCAATCCCAAATTAACAGAGAACTCAGCATGGAAAAGTGTGACTATGCCTTGAAATACTACTAGTAAAACGGGCAATAAATGGCAAAAAGCAGCATTTGGCACACACTTCAGTGGCTGCAGAGCAGGAAGCAGCCACAGTCAGAAAGGAAAGATGATGGGAAATAATGTCCAGGTGATGGGGTGGCAGAGTTGCACACAGCAGTGAAGGAAATCTGTAGCTCTGGTTTTCTGTCACCTTGCTTGTGCCACCATGCAAGCAGAAACCCATGCCTGGGAGTAGACAGTGGTGTGTGAATGTGAAGTATGACAGCTTTTCAGTTACCTCCTGACAAATATGTTGCTACAGAGACTTTTTGTAGTGACCAGGGGGTGCTATATTGATGCCCAAGCTGCCATCTCCATCACCTACCACCAAAAAGGATCTCTGTCTTTATCAGCTACGAGACACCTACCTGCACCCATGGTATTAACAACTGTTTTTTTCTTTAAAAGTCATCTCAACCCTGATGTCCTGAACAGCCCCTCTCCTCCCCAGTGCTCACACCTTGAACTGCAGTCAGAGCAGCAGGGACAGAAAGCGGTACAGTAGGAGCATTAGAGTGAAAACAGGTAAAGGATATCCTTTGTGCCTTTAAAGTCTCTCCCATAAAGTTCTGCAGCTTTGTAACAACCACTGCCAGAGATACCTCAGACTGCAGAGAAGCAGAGAAACTCTCCCCATCTCTTGCTTGGCAACAGGCTATGCCCCCAGAGCAGATTCCTGCACTTCCTTGCTTGTCTCCCTGTCATGTGAAAGGACAGGGGGGAGATTCCCTCAGCCACGGCTGTTTGATCTGTCTATCAGTGCCCCAGGAAAGCCGAGACCCTTGTGCCTGACCAGTCTGTCAGCGTCCCGTTACAGGGACCCTTCACCAAACAGTCCTACTGAATCGGAGGGTGATTCAACAGCCTTGCTCAGGGAAACACACCAACAGCATCAGGAGGACCTTACAATGGGTCTTCCCACTTCATTTGAATGTGTTACCCACTGCCGGCGACTGCTAGCACCCACGAAGGATTAATACTAACAGTTTACGGAATAACACTCTTTATTAATATAAAATCGTGACAAATTAAGGTTTATGATTGCCGATGATAGACTATCTGCAAAAACAAACTTGAAACGACATACAACCAAACTACATACAACTAAGTTATAATCACTAATAACAGCTCGTGTGAGTCAGTTCTTTAGTGTGCATAAGAAAAAGTTCTTACCCGATAGACGTCCCTATGGGGGGAGAAGGCAGGTTCAGCCTGTGGACTGATCCCAGAAGTTACCATGGAGTCTTCCCTCACTTCTCCCCTCATCTGTCCACTTTTTATACTTCATAGTGTATTGTATATTCATTCATCATACATAGGATTGGTTACAAGTTTCTCTATTCTAATGCAAATTAGGACGCATTTTCAGATATCACTTGTGAGGTTCTCTACTAACTACGCATGCTCCTCAAGCAAGGCTTTGCCCTTTTTCAGGGGGGCTATTTGAGTTGGAGATCATGATCTCCCACTACCATAATTATCTTCCTTCTATTTTCAACTAATTTTCTGTTGATGTCAGTGGACTGCAACACCTTATCATCCTGTTTCCTCTCTTAGCCAGAACTTTCCTCACTTGAAGGCTTCTTTCTGTGTAACTTAGATAATGGTGTTCTTTCCACTATCTGTTCTGTGTTCTCATGTTCCCCAAGGCTTGGTTAGAACCTTGTCCCTTCATTCGTAACAACTTTAGAGTTGTGAACGCTGAATCAGAGTAGGGTAATCCAGGAGTTAAGACAACAATTCCCTCCTGCTCTGGACTTACTTCAGTCCAGGACAAGTCCATTTCCATCACATTTAGGTGGATCTTGAGTGACTCTAGCCATACATGTTGTTGTGAGTAACTGGTATCGTGTGCCCAGTGAGGTGTAGTAGTACCTTGGAGGCAGGTAACTTTGAGATGGAGGTGTGCGTCAGTATTATGAGATTATTTCATCTGAAGAAAGTTGTTTCACCACAATGGTTGGCTCAACCACAGACATCTCATGGATTCTTCATGCGACAACAGCAACTTATCAGCTGTGTGGTGCCATCAAGTTCCCATTCCTGCGGGGAGCACAACAGAGTCTGGCTGCAGTGTTTCCACTGTGCTCCATCCTCCGTGACTCCTATCAGTATGTGCTGAGCTGGCAAGATGTGTTGCTTAGGGAACTGTGGTGATGTAGATTCCATGCATGCTAACCATCCTGAAGGTGATAGCTGTATCCCAAAAAAACTTTCTGTAATACTACACTTCTATTAGGACCCACTTTTCTCTAATTCCCCCCCCCCCACGCCCCCCAGGGTGATTTTCCCCACACTCCCCTTTGCAAACGGACATTGCTGGTCAATGGATCACATTTAGGATTCCACTATATTAAACCATGCAACCTCACTGCCACATGCAAAGTATATTACCTATCTGTAGGAGGAAAAGATATCTCTTTAAGGAACCTAAAGAGCACGGTATCAAAGAAGCAAATGCCACTTCCATTTTAAGATGAAAACAAACAAGTGTTTTAGAAGAATTGGCTTTCAATACTGTATTTTCAGCAGCAGATTTTGCAGGCTGATGTAGCTAGCCTGTATTAGTAAGAAGATATCATCTTCAGCCTGGAGCAAGGGAAGAAGAAGCAGCAGCATGTTGCATAGCAGACCACTTGACAACAGCAGAGATTAACTAGCATGCAGATACACTTTATAAGGGTTCACAAGGATTTTGAGCCACCAAGAGGGGCTGCAGTTAAGTGGAAATAAGCTTTACCGAATACATGAAATGCCAAAGGATCTGCAGAGGAACTCTTAGCAGAAAGAGCCATTAATCACTGTAGCCAGCTGCATCCCATATACAGTGCTCACCTTGTGAACCTGAAAAATATTACTGTAATAAGAAAAAAGATGCCCTTCAAAAGCTTCTTCAGGTGCCCTATGCAGAGACTGCAGTAACTCTTTGGGACAGATTATTTTCTGGCTGTATTTCTTAGTAGGCGGAATCCTCGGCTTCATTTCCTACAGCAGCTGACACAACTAACACCACTTTCATCTGTCGCAGTCACCTTCCCCTATCTTTTCCCTACAAAAAAGCTCAGACAAGTGGGGTGTGTGTGTGTGTGTGAAGCAGAGAGGGAGAGAAATTAATTGGCTGGTCTAGTTGTAAACTTTACCACCTCCTCCCCACCACAGGTAGAGCTAAAATTCCCAAAGGCCTTTCATGAAGGGCAAAACCCATGACTTCTTTTTTTCTCCAATGCTTTTGATGTGGCTGTGATCCTAATCAAACAACGAAAAATAAAACCTTATGCATGGAAACAAGATCACCTCTGGCTTCAATCTGGCTTACATTTCCATCCCCTGGAGTTGACTCAGCATCAGTCACATCAGCTGCTTAAAGAAGAAAAAGGTGAGCTGCAAATATTAGTCACAGGCGGAGGCAGCAGCAGGCAGGGACAAGTGACTCAATTCCCACTTGGTTCCAAGAGTTCCCATCATCGTCTCTACATCAGCACATTTTTAAGTAGGTTCAGCATGACCTTGTAAATTCCCCTCAACGTCACCACAGGGGCTTTGAGGACCTCCTCCTTCTTTACAGTTCTGCTTTAGTCTCTCTCCCTTTCTCATGCATATTGCATTTTATAAGACACTTGCTCTAAAAAAAGCAACAAAAAGTTGCCTCTGTGTGTCAAGCTGCCTACAGAGAGCGAACTTTTCTAAGCAAGGGTTCTCTAGCTGGGACTATTCACATTAAATTGGAAGCTAATTCGTGAGGATACCAGAACAACACCTGGAACATGCATTTAATTTTCTAAAAATAAATTGCCATTATTGCAAGGCTGACTTCCAGGTGAGCTTTGTCTGGTGCACTGATTCAGACGGACTGCATAGGGCAGAGCTCAGCTGCTTGTGCTATTGTCTTGGGATCACAGTCACTGAGATGTTTCTTGTAAAATGCCTTGAGGCATTGGAAAAGGCAAAAAGCTGGAATAACTCAACTGCCAGACTAGCCAAAGCAGGTGTGGGTCAGGGTCACTGGTGCTCCAGTATATTCCACAAACTGCACAGCCCTTGCAGGAAGAGATAGAGATTACTGACAGTTTTTATTCTTTCCCTGTGAGCTACTGTGAGCTTGTCTTCTTTTGAAACACAGATCCTCAGCTGCTGTAAATTGCTCGAGACCCTCTGGCTTTCACAGAACAACTCCAGTTTACAGCATGTGAAAACTGAGATAGGTTTCCACTCTTCTCACAAAAGGAAAAGAAAATGGAGATCAATGGCTTGCCAAGTGGCAGGCACTTAAAAAATGATAAAGCTTGGAGAGTCTCTCTGTAAATGTATTTCTCCATCTGTTTTTATGGCCTATGTCGTACTTCTCAAACTATACATCTAGTGTTGTCCGCTGTGTAAGGCAGTCCTTGAAACATCTTCTCCTTCTTACCAAGTCTGTCAGGGAGATTTTGCTCTAAATGTTCTGCAGTTGTACAAGTTCTGTAACACAGGAGACTAGATCCCATCTTACACAGGTATTGGCAAAGTTGCTCTTCCTTGCAGAAATAGGATCATCTAATGAATGTAGACACCTGGGTCTTGTTTCCTTTATTGACAGGTACCTTGGCAGTTCATTAATCAGTTGCTAGTTTCCTTCCCTCCTATTTATAGTGCCAAAATTAAGGGTATATGCTATATCCTGTTGTGAGTTTGTTGGCCCCCTATGCCCCTCTTTATAACAAGCAGTAATGCATATGAAAGATCAGCTTGTGCCTGCCGAGTTTGTGGTGGTGACTCTGGTAACAGCACCTGAAGGAAAGTAACAAATGTTTTATACACAGGAATTATTTCATACCTACCAGTGATGGGTTGCAATCACCGCGTTGCTGCACGCTTCCCCGAGGTGAATCCTCCTCAATGACTTAATCACCAAGGTGATTGCCTTGAGCAATTAAAATCTCCAGGATCTGTTTCAAACTCATTTTGTTGCCAAGTGAAAGTAATTTAGAAGTGTTAAGAGTTCTTTGCTTACCATTTTCCTTTGACTCTCTGGTTTCACAGCACTCTGAGGACACCTTGTCCAGACATGGAAGCTAAGGAGGAAGAAAGGGGTGGAGGAGCTCTTCCTTCGTGGAGGCACTGATGGGCACCTGGTGCAGGTGGGAAACGGCTTTATGCTTCCCTCTGGCACAGCGGACGCCTTCCTCCCTTCGCATCTTCCTGCCCTTTAGGGATGCAATTTTCTGACTTCGCATTGCAAGACTAAAACCAACACAGCCTGATCCAGTCTCTGACATTCAGTTGGCCTTTTTGCCTCATACACACTCATATGCACACTCTTTAGGGAAAAATAATATAGAATCTGAAGTGTTTCATAAGTCTAAAGAAGGAAAACCTTCTTCCAGGTGGGGAAAGTCCCTGTTCTGCAAAACTGGAGCTGCTGACTGACACAGAACCATGGCTTCTGAGATGCCTTCCTACAGCTTTTGAAGTAAAGCTGACTTGCAAGTAAAAACATCTTTCCATACAAAAATTCAAAAGAAACTTTTGGAATGGAGTGCAGGAATAATGTTTTAGTTTAAATTTGCCAGTTTTGAGGGGTTGTTAATCAAAACTGGGGAAGTTTTCAGTCCTAAGAAATTTCCATCATGTTTTGAAATAAGACAGAGCTCAGAAAAGTTGGATTATTTTTTTTTTTTTAAGTCAAGCAGCTCTACATTTAGACACTTTAAAAAGTCACTTTATTCAGGTAAGTTAACAGAGACCTGCAACCTGATTATGAAGGTAAGAATTAGAGGTATTCAGACTTGCAATTGCGACATCACATGGACAAAAGGAGGACAGGACTTGACTTCATTACACAAACATTTTGCCACCTTCAGCTGTGGAAGAGGCTGGGAAATTCCCAAGCTTTTACTAAAATGTTATAAAAACTATCATAGTTAGTGAGGAAAAAGGATTCACTCTTCTGTAACTCTGAACTTTCCAAGCTTTATTGAGAAAAAAACGTGTTCTGAAAGGCCAAATACACAGCTTTGTCAAAGCAGTGGAAAAAAAATAATCTCTGAAACATCTGCCACATATATAAGTTAATTACTTTATTAACACTACCATGGCCTCCAGCCCTCACCTTTTCTATCTGTCTCACCTTCACCAGGTTTTAAAGGTGGTAAACATCTAGCTGGTCTGTTTTAAGCTCAGTATTGTGGCATAGTATTTCCAGAAAAAAAATAATGACACAGCTAGGTAGCTCTGCTCACTTTTGCAAAGCACAGTGCTATTTGTTTTAGGGCAATAGTAACACAAAGTGGGCATGGGAAACATAGCAATAGAGACACCAGTTCATTTGTTCCTCTGTGTTTACCCCCAACTCTCAGTTTCATTTACTTTTTAAGTCACTATTTGGCTTTGTTCTGTAGGCTGTTGGAACCAGAGCAAACAAACACATGTATTTTCCACCATTGGGGCAAGATATTTGGACCATGCCACAGCAAGATAGGGGATAGGGTATTAATTGCCATCCCTGACTCCCCTCCAAGTCATTTAAAAAACACAAGCTGTCCATTACACTCCTATAAATGAGATGAGTCTTTATGGAATGTTTCATGTACCAGTCTAACACAGCACAGTGTAATAGTCTTTGACATCATCTTGCTTCTGAGGCTTTATGAAGCCCAGATTGACACTAATTTGCAGTCAAAGGAAGGCCAACTTCATGCCAAATGTACACTTTTGAACCCCAGTCATGTCAGTTCTACAGCTGTTCAAATAAAGTTAAATATCCCTAATAATTGAAAAACTGCTTTAAAAATTTTCTAATGGCAAAATGTCTTCACTGTAGCCTTGGAACTAGTTAGACTATAAATCAGTTAACTAGTAAAAAACCTTATAACACAGAAGTGAAGCTGTGCAGTTGATCACATATATCATACATCATACATGTGAAACAAAACATGAAAAGCATCAACACCAACAGGTTGAGTACTCCAGGGTAGGAACCAGTGCTAATGGGATACATGGATTTCCACAAGTCAGTCAACCCTCCACTTTTCCAGAAAACAGGGAGAATATCTTGGTGAAGGGGTAGCTACAACAGAGGTATGATTTGTGTTTGCTGAATGTCCAAAAGCAAATATAGATGCAAATGTATATTGTATATAGGGGGGGTGGGGGCTGTAAGAAGAGCCAATCTGCCAGTTGGCTGCTAACCCTGCTTGTGGTATTGTAGTAACGTACAGCAGCAGTCTACTACCATGTCACTTATAATACAGCTCTCACAAAAAGAAGTCCTGGAGTATTTCTGACACAGAGATCAACTTGCGGCTAGAGGAATCAGGGTTCTGATTAGCGATAGGGATTTGTTCTAGATAGAGTGTCACTATTTGCTGTCACTGTTCAAACCTTCCAGAAATAAGTGAATGTATCCTCCCACACAGAGTCCAACCAAGGCATTTATTTTTCATGGCCTCTCATGACACAGAGTACAGCTATTCTTTGCCTGAAGTATCTTAAAGATAGCTTCTTGGAGTATGGATGCTCAATATTTTTCTGCAGATACCTGTGCCAAAAAATCATTAGACATGTTTTAATATCAGGCTAGACATATTGACTCTTTCAGACACAAAACTAAAGTGTTCAGAAATTTTTATCCACATGTAAACATGGAGTAGTATGATGCCATCCACCTATAAACTTACAGCTGAGGACCTGAATGAAGTACAATTGCTCTCAGTAGCCAGAGAACAGAAACAAAGCTCTGAGTTATTCAGCTCCCTGGAGAAACAAATGTGTTTGTGCCAGTGTCCCATATGGGCATTACATAAACTTCAGCCAAAATTTGACTAGGGACACCTTAGATATAGAAGGCCATTGCACAAGTGTGCTGGGAGGAGGAAAATATAAAAAAAACCCAAACCAAACCAAAACAAAAAAAACACCTGAGGCAGTCCACTCAGTGCTTCTTTCCTGATAGTTAAGTTTATCCCACAGCTGCTCCTTGGGAGTGTTCATCTTTCTGCCAAATGTTTCTGAAATCCTGAACACTGCGGGTCATGACTACCTGTTCTTTCAGTCAGAAAGGCAGGAAAACACTTCTGGCAGCACAGAGAGGTAGGCAAGGACTAAAAGAAAAAGCCAGTTTGTAGGCTTTCCAATCAGTCTCTCATACTTCATCAATCACTTGCTGAGAATGTGTTTTAGAGAGCCTTTACGTGTCCTTTGCCCTCCAATCCACTACTCAAATCCAGTATTGACATCAGCTGCTACCAAGGTAAGCACGCACAATAGTTCGTTTAAAAAGAAATCAGCCTATATGGCTCCCTCCTAGCACCAGTGCCCCACACAGGAATGTCTGCAAGGCACCTTCTCTGAGCTAGAAAGATGCAAATGGCAAATAATCCCGGTTTCAGGCAGATACGATGAGCGCTGTGTGACTGATTCGGCACAGTGCAGGGCCTTGTGTACTGCTATGAGCACCATCCCCTCCTACCAGCACAAGAGCCACAGACAGAAACAGCTGATTGCAGTTGATATATTTGCTCCATCTACTAAGCACATGTTTGGAGTAAGCTCTTGCTGCATCACTTGTGGAAAGAAATATAAAGGATCACAGTAATTTCCAGCACAACTGTACCGACACCAGTCAAGTTACACCAAGATGGCACACTGTGTATTCGTTCTTGGCAAAAAGATATCTTAGGAAATCCAACAGTACCACGTACATAAACAAAGAGGCATGTAACAGAACACAATGAAAATGTCATTTCCAATACCAATTCCTTTGTCCTGAAGCAGAAAAGAATGACATAGCAGTGTCTACTCTCCAAGAAGGCAAGAAACGGGTTTAATGACCAGTCTAAGGAGGAGTTTGCAATAACACATACAGTATCTCAAACAATCTGACATTTTCTCTAGTGCCCCAAATGTGTCTATAGTTTAGGAATAAGCTACCTGTAAGCTTAAAAACCCCTCAAAGCTAAACACAGAAGTCTTAGGAGGATAAATTGATGTAGCTTTCCAAAACAGAGTCTGAAGGTCAGGAAAAGTAAGGTGCTGCTGCAACTTCCACAGAGGTTCTGACATAACATACAAATTAAATGGGAACATTTAAGCCAATTAATTTAACATTTCTAAGCCTAGTGTGTTACCAGGACAGAATCTAGCAAAGTTCCCATTTTGTTCTGTTGATGGCTTTCAAATCTGTACAGAAGAGATATGATAAAGAGACAGACAATGTTTTTTGACACTGGGACAAAAGCCTCCATCACCAATCATCAAGGAGAACCCCTGACAACCCTCACGCTGCAGGCTTTGGCATGTTTTATGCTGTGGAACATTCCTGAAAGGTTAAATCTGCTCAAGTTCTAATGTGCACAGAGGAGCTCTATCTCTAGAGGTTAATTTCCATCATAACACAACCTCAGGTAGATTTATCACCCACAGAAATGTACACAGGTTCAAAAGCCTTCAAAGATCAGGACACAATTCAGAGGTTTGATTACTCGCTGAAATGCTAATGGTTGTAAAAAGAGTCTAACTCTAGTGTAACTACGTACTCTTCCCCTCCTGCTTCTCTGCCCCTTGCTCCCACCATCTTTCCACAGTTTACAAAAATTCTGATAACAGCAACAGCTAATTTTGTCACTAGTAATTAGCTCTTGAAGAACAAACAGAGAAGGCTGACCCTGAAATAATAGTCATTCTTTCTAGCTTATTTTTTTCAGTACATGTTGTATTCAGTGTGTAAGCATAAATTTTCCCCTCACTCATTTCTGTAATGCTTTAGTCTTGTAATGCTATTTAAATATTGATGTATGTGAGGAGTCTTCATCGTAGAGCTCTTTATTGCTGTTCAATTCAAATGAGACATTTATTTAACTATACCCATGCAGTAAAATGGTTCCTGCTGCCATTCAGTCAGTGCCCCAGCCCAAAACCTGGAGTAGTAAGAGTAGGCTATGGCTTTCTATTTTAATTCTGTCTGTAGCAGGTGCATGAATGCCATGCTCTAGCATCACTTGAATAGGCCTGAGACACAGAGGCTCTTTGTCAATTTTTTTTAAATCGCAAGGGCCACAGTGAAATACTTAGAGAGGTGTCAGAGGTATTTATTATAAGAGCCAAGGAGCGTTTCTATGTTCCTGAACTTGATATATAAAATCACCCTTCAAAAAAGTTCAAGAAGAATGGTTAACCATATTTTGGGCATTGCCATTTTCTTTAAGAATATAAGTTTTTTAAACAGACTACACTAAAGAAAAGAGATTTCATGCAACTTAGTATGAGTTCTTCATGTTTTCCAGCTCAAACAGGCTTGTACAACTTCACCAATAAGAAGGGAAGTGGGGACAAGACTCTTCAGGAGCAGATTACCAGCAAGTCCTGCAGCCCCCACTGAGGTTCAGCGATTCCCCCTCTCCTGCAGGTGATCCACAAATACAATGGAAGAAACTGCTCGGGCCTCAAAGGGAGACATCCAAATGTTGCTTGGAGTAGGCTAGGGGCCACTGAAGGCCAAAAACCATCTCAGCAGGGAACGTCTCATATATAGATATGTGTTTTGCTGTGTTAACAACAGCTTTGCTAGAAGAGGGAAAGGTCTGGGCACTCACCCTCCCTCCCCAACCCTAGTTCCCATCTGTACTCAGACCAGGGCTGCATCCACCCTGTGCAAGTGGCCCATCTTCTGCTCAACAAGATTCAGCCGATCTATTCATGTCTTAAGAGAAAAGTCCATTTAGCCTAGTGCTTTATCTCCAACACTGGCCAAAAGCCATCATCTAGAGAGGGCTATAGGGACTGCCCACAAGACTTTCCCTGAGCACTTCCCCATGCGCCATACCTGGTTTAGAAATTTCCTGAGCCAGGCATGTTTCTAGGTGCTTAGAAGTTCATTGTGTCTTACAGGCATTCCTCCCCTCCTCTCTGTGAAAGAGGCGACCTCCCCAGAGGCAGGTTGGCATAACTGTGCTGACCAACTTCACTCATTCTCTAGAGGTTGAAATGAGAAAGAAGGTCAAGTGCCTCGCTTATCAGATACTGCTCTGGGTTTCCTCCCATTCAAAAAAGAGCTTCTAGGAGTCTCTAAAATGGGGGGACACCTCCTCTACTTCAAAAAAGGACTCAATTGAAGGGTAAAGAGTTCCCAAGTGAAATGGCTTGTCCTGAAAGGTAGATGTGGTACCAGGTGGGATTAGGACAACCATCATAGGGTGAGGATTGTAGGAAAAGAAGCGCTGATGTGAGTGGGAATGGCTGCTAGCTGTGAGATGGCAAGCAGCTTGCTTACCACAGAAAGTACTATGATGAGCCAGAGGAGGGGACATGATCTATGGGGTAGGACTTTTCAGCTTGAAATAATTGCAATGAAGAAAGTAGGAGGGAACTAGGTGAATTGTCAGGCAGCAGGTTTAAAAAAAGACAGAAGGAATTGCTCTTTCACACATGTACACATAAGCTGTGAAACTCACTGGTCTGAGACATTGCTGATGCCAAAAATAAAACTGGGTTAAAAATAAGATGGTTAGACAAATAAACAATAGGTTCAACAAGGGATTTTAAACACAAATACACGAAGTCCATGAACCAAGGACTGCTAGAAGGTAGGACAAGATGAGAGAAAAGATCACCCTGTGCTCCCTCACTTCTTATGTGTTTTCCTTAAACCTCTGCCACAAGCCATTATGGAGAGAAGATACTGAGCAAGATGAGCTTTCAGACTGACCCTGAATTGCTGTTCTTATTCCCCAAATTCAATACAGTTTTTCAGCAAACACTTGTAACAGCATTTGCTTCTGCTGTCAGTGTTCTAATGGAGTATGCCAAGATGTATGGAAATTAATTATCCTTTTTTATTTCTGGAATGTAGGCTGTGGGGATCTGACATTTAATGCATCAAATGCTCTGCATACGTTCTATATCTGGTAAGTGCACTTCTCACAACTTCATCAACAAGTTATGGTTCACAGTCCTGATACGATTATAACATTAATTCCTACTGTCACAGTGTGTTTACTGCACCAGCTTCAAGAAGATGGCTCAGAGCCACTGAGTGCAGAGAAGTTCTGGTTCCTCTAATCAGTGACAAACCACAATCTAAACTCAGAAGAGAAAGTCTTACTTTTTCACTGTCTCACATGTCAAGGGGGAAAATATCACATTCCTCTGAAACGACTGCGTTTAAGAAATCCTCCATCAGGATTTAATAACGGAAGATGATAATATCTTTATCTTTCTGTTATGCTTTGGCCCCAAATCATTTGACAAATATTATCTAGCAGGCTGGCAGGATGGGGGAAAGTTGTATTTTTCTGTAGGCCAAGCTCTTCTCATGCTGACGTGCATTCATTCTTAGGGCACTTCTGTGTTCTGTCCCCATCCCCTGCCACTTCAGTGTCCCTCAGTCACTCCCCACTGTGACCCCCAGGCCCTGCATCTCACATGTCCCTTTGTGCCCTGGTCCTTATCTCTTAGTGTACTACATGCCCATGAAATGGCCCTGCCAGCACCCACTACCCTGCCCCTGGCTGGGTCCCCTTTCCACTTGCCCCATGCAAGCGTGCTTGGGCCACCCCTTCCACACAAGGCCAGCAGGGGAACTGGGACAGAGCAGAGGCCAGGAGGTCCACGACATCATCCAGCACTAGCCACTGCCTCAGCTAAGTCAACTGCAATGTGTTACCTGGGTTAGGGTGCCAAAGAGGACCAGACACTTTGTAAGACATCTCTCCCTCTGTCAGCTGTGGAAAAGGCCTACCATAACCATGTGTGTCCCCAGTGTGCCTAGGCTGGACACTTGAATTTGACCATATATCAGATATTTTCTATCCTCCCTCCTCCCTCCCTATTCCATGAGCTTTGCATACCATTGCCCTCCCTCCTTTTCCCTTTAGGCCATCATCCGATTCTATTCCTTTCTCTGCTGATGGCTCTGTAACCCCACTTTTTCCTAGAAAATTATTTTTTTCCCCCTGAGAGGGCATGTTATGCATGTTACTATACATTATTCAATAGACTTTAAGTAAGACAGGAGTAGCAGCCTGAGAGTGTTAACTGGGGTAGCTTCCCACCTCCTTATTTTTTCAAGTCTAGAAAAAACTCAAGAGAGTCTTGAAGCAGTGTGTGTCCTAAGAGGTTTAACCTCTCTCCTTTTCTTCACTTAGTGGTTTATCACCCCCCAAAATTCTAGTTCTTCCCCTGAGCACCCAGATTGTCCCTGGAAACCCTAGAGTTAATCAGGTGCAATATTTAAAGCACATCACCACCATGATGCCTCCCAGGCTACTTCACTTTCACAAGCCCTTATTGGGGTGCTTCTGGAAGCAAGGTGTAACAAAAATAAGTCCAATGGAAATAAGCCAGTGTTCTCTGGGGGCCCTCACCAAAGATGGGAACACAACCTAAAACATCTTTTCTTCCAGGCCTGTGTTCAGCTAACAACACCTGCTTCAGCTATTTTCAAAAGCTGGGCCATTTGCTGATGAAATAGCTACAGAACCTTTGTGCATGTTTCATATTTATCAGCAGGTTGCTAACAATGCAGAAATGAGCAGAACAGCAATTTGTGCTCTGATGCTGCAGCCCTCCTCCTTTTGATTTATGATCTTTTTTTCTGTATGGATCTGTCTTAATGACATTCATTTATTGACAAAATTCTGCCTTTTATAGACTTGGAATTATTTAGAGGTCAAAAGAATAATTCTTTTAATAATACAGTTTCTGCTTCCTCAGCAATAGTATTTATGAAACCATCTTTCTTTTGCTAGGTTATTTCCCTGTCTTTAGAATAGCCCATTTCCCGTTCGCTCTGTTAGGCATATTTTAGCAGAAGCAAATGGATTATTCCCTCCTCACACTTGATCGTTCCTCTTGACCTGATCTCTGAAAATAACAAAGTGATGAGCAAGAAGCCACTTAGAGTTGAACAGATAATGCTTGCTGGAATCTTTTTTACCTGCTTGGGAGCTAGAATGACTTACATAGTTTAGGTAAACCCTCCACAAGCCCTTGAAGATGTACGGAGTGTGCCCATATTGCAGTAAAAGTATTCCCCTCTCAGCAAAGAGACGCGGCTGGCTGTCCCAGAGCTTTGTGTTACAAGGGTGGTTGTACCCACACTTGAAGAAAGCTCATTTCAAGCTAGCTTACAGCGTTATCCTCCAACATACAACACAGATATGACCCAGAAGCATCAAGGTGAATGCTATCACACGCATGAGAAGTAGCAGGAATTTTGTGTTAAAGCATGTATTTTGTACTCCACAGGGAAAAGTACTTTTCCTTCATTTCAGTCAGTTCAGGTTTCATCTAGTCACTGGGCAGTCCTGGCTGTGGGGCAAGCCCCATAGGATGATAAATGCTGCAGCCAAACGGCATGGCTTAATGTATGTTCAGCTGCCGATGTTGACCAACTGCCCTGGCTCTAACCAAGGGCTTCACCCCGCTGGGCTGCCCCTTCCCTTCTCCTGCCTGTCTGGATCATGGACTCTTTGCATGGGCACCCCATCCTCTACATGTTCACACTTGCAGGAGCTTGAGCTAGGAGACCTCAGACCTAAATTTTGCAGCAGCTGATGCTATACAAATAATATTGCCATATAAGTAATAGTATGAATGTCTAATAACAAACATTACATCACACTAAAGAGACTACATCTATTGCTAGCAGAATAAAAGGAGAAAGGGTTCCAAGGAAAATGAGTCTAAAAAAATGCCAAGACCCTCCATAAAGTCTAAAAACCCCAAAAGACAGAACTAGCCATCATGCATGCAGCAAACAAACCACCCTTAAAAACAGCACTTTTATTCCCAGCTTTGGACTAACAAAACCTCCCTCAAGCTATAGGCTAGAATAGCTAAATTCTTAATATTTTCTAAGGCCCTCATGGCTTCTACACAGACATCATTATTCCCTCTGGAAGATTTTGATTTATCAAATGGCAATATCTCTTTCCATCCCTATTTCGAGCCTATCATAACAGAAGATAGGCTTATACCAACAGACTCCATCTTTCAATAAAGGCGCTGCTTAAAATCAACTCTTTTGCAAAATGTATGTTTTAAAATGATCTGGATTCTTTTCTGGACAGGTGTAAGTGTTGGTCATTTTTCAGAATTTTTTTTTTTTTTTTTTTTAGAAAAGATACAGCAAAACAATAGTAGTTTTGTGCTTCCACTCCCTTTCCAACCCAAACCAGTTTCTTTTTAATCATAATTTCCCCTTTCCTTGTTCTTCTGGTTTTTTTGGGGGGTTTTTTTGTTATTGTATTTTTTCTTTTTTTTCTCCCAAGGAGAACAAAACAAGGAATAATGGAGAAATCGGGAAAAAGTTGTAGTTGAAGTTTCCACTTGAAAATTTCTGATAAATTCACTTGTGAAGCAGTGATACAATCAAACTATCTTTCTTTTTGAACTTGAAGAATGAGTGTCCTCCATTAAAAAAAAAAGTGCGGCTGTTTTTGTTTCCATTGTTTACTATGTCTAACAACAGATTTTACAATAATTTTTAACTGCCAGAGAGTCAAAAAAAAGTCTGATGCAAAATCAAAATAACCTCTCTGTAACCTTTCCAGTTATCCACACAGTTCTGTGTTCATGGCATTATTCATACCTGCTTATTTTTACTTTCGTGCCAGGGCGCAGTGCCCATGGGGCTGCTCTGAGAGGGGGTCTGAGCCAAGGAGACCCCATCATGGGGTGCTGTTCCCTGGGGTCTGAGCCGGGTGGGCAGAGCTGGAGGCAGGTTATGGGCTCCAACAACAGCCCCAACTCGTCCAGGATGAGCCAGGTCCAGGGTACAGCCAGAGTCCAGCTGTGAGCAGCAGGAGATGGGGCTGGAGGCAGGGCTGGAGTGGGACCCTCCAGCAGTCCAGGAGAAAAGGTCCAGGACCAGGATGGAGACATCCTGCCCGCAGTGAGGGTCTGACATAGGATGGGACACCCTCACGTGACCTGGAGCCTGCACACCCATGGCAGGGTGGGCAGCAAGGTTGTCCAGAGCCACCATGACCTAATTAGTGCCCTCAGGGACATCTCACCTGAGATGGTGAAATGATGCTATGATCCAGCTCATTAGCATGACTCATAGTGTTTCCTATTGTTGCTTTTGCTGGTGAAAACTGGGGGGAAAAATCCAAACTGGCACCACCTTGGCCACAAAATGCAAAGCTTGGGCATGGAGAAAAATCTGGACTCCCCGAGGTTTCAGTAAATTAAGACCAGGATTTAGGCTTAGGCCCATATCTCTTTCATCTGTTGACTTTTCCTGAAGGGCCGTCCTGAGTTAGGGAAAAAAAAAAAACCAAACAAGAAACTCTCTGAAGTTACCTGACATCAATCTGAATTCAAACCTAGTCACACTGCTCTCTAATTTGTCTCCTCCATTCACTGAAAACCTCTTCTTTCCCTCTTAACATGAAACAGTCTAATAAACGTATTTTTCACTGATTCTTTTATTTTTCCTGTTAAACTCTACCACTTCACACCTGCCACCTTCTGACTGAATGGCCTTAGCCTGCAAGTTAGAAAAGGAATCAGAGAAAGAAAAGGATGAGAGGGGGGGATGGATCTCAAGCATTGCAGTCATGCTAATACAGCATGTAGCACAATCAGGAGCTGCCAGGGAAGGGCTGATTAATAACAAGAGGAATATAAGTCTTAATTTCACAGACACACATTATTTCTTGCACAGATTTAAAATTTAGTGCTCAGGGCTGTAGAGCAGCAGTTAAGGGAGCCGAACAACCCGTAAAGCAGGCAGAGGTTATAGCTAGTTATTGACAGCACAATCATCATATGCCATTATAAAGCAACTGAACACAGTCATAAAAACTCATCCATCACATACCCAAGGCCACAGACCACGTGTTAGGATTATATTGAAGGTGAGATATGATGATGCCACAGTGTTTCCAATTTTTATTGACATCCTGGCCTTGAGGATTAAGAGGTGTCAGAATGCATCTGTGTATTCAGAGGAAGACAATGATATCCCCTGCTCTCTCTCAGCTGTACTTAACAGCTTACTTGGACCGCGGTGCAGGTGAAAATGAGAAAAGCAAAGGAATGCCACATCAGAGTATCAGCAGCCCAGATAGGACCAGGCAGTCCAGAGCCATCCACCAGAGCATGGACCAGAAAACCAATTATTAACTACATGACCGTACAGTATGACCTCAATTCACAGTAGCAGGCACTGCACATGGGCATAACGCAAGCCAGCTTTGATCCACATTTGAAATACAAATACTGGAGGACAAACAACAGGTGAAGACAAAAAAAGTGGTGGAGTGCAATACAGCAGTAAGATAACGTAGACCTGAACACTAAATAGCATCAGCATATTTGATACTTGTGGGATTCCTGAGCATGACAAGTATCAAACCAAATTTTAAAGAAGTTCTTAAATGGGGCTGAGGAAGAAGGCAACTGCTCTGAAAGAAGTTGCTCTGGTTCAGACGATGTATCTCTGCTACTAAACATTATCTCCAAGTATTGCTAAACCGATTTGATTTTTAGTATTTTTCACTTCTAGGATCCCTCCAGAACTATTTTCAATACTCAAAGGCTCATCCTCTGCTGCCATTCACTAGAGTATGCTTCCAAGAAGCCAGGGAGATCAGAGCCCACATTTATACAGTACTCGTTCTCTCCAGAAACCACACTGGTCACATGCCCTTCGCAGAGAAATCAAAATACACATTTAAATTACTTGCCCACAGCCATTAGCAGGACCAAGCACTGATCTATGAGTTCTGCCCACCAGTTCAGAGTTAAAATCATTCAGCCACACTCCCTCTTGAAGGCTGGGGCTCGGTAATTATTTTCTGCTTGTAATTACTCCAAGCCTTGTGCTTCTTTATACATTATCATGGTCCATGTGGGCAGAGTGAGTTGTGACACTTTTCTTGGGGCTCTCATTGCTGAATAGGCTTGGGTAGCACAACTCATTAGTTTTTGTCTGATGTCAGAGCTGATGAATGCGTTTTCCTCTTGAAAAATTGTAATGAGCAGAGAAAGCACAACAACATAAATCTATGGCAGCGACAGTGACTGTGGCCAGAATCAGGAACAGCTCACGCTTAACCAAAATCTGAATGGGCGTTTGGGATTGTTCCTCTGAAATTCACTGCCTGTTGCTGGTGGAGGTCTGTGCGCTTCCCAGCTCCCATCACCATCCTCTGGTTATCCAATGAGATGAAAAATAACCTTATTGACTCCAAAGACCTCTCAGTGTCAGCATTAAAAAAAAAAAAAAAAAAAAAAAAAAAGCAAGTTTAACTGTGCATTGGGACATTAATTTTAAAAAGACTACTTCAAAGACATGCAATCACACTGCATGACCCAGAGCAGTCAGTTTTCTTCTGTTCTTTGAGGAAATTGCTAACCCAATTTCAATCCTGCAGATAAAAGTGTTTTATGGTTCCAAAAAGTCTCTTTCAAGTGGGGTTTAAGCACAATCATGGGAAAAGTCTGCATCTTGTGTTTGTGCCCACCAAATTCACTCAGTGCCTGTTTCATCTCTGAGTTTGGGGGGACAAAAAAAAAAAAAAAAATATTTAATCCTGTCAGTAACTTTCTTGTTAATATCAAAATGGAGGCCAAAAATTAATCCCCAATGAAGAAGTCCCTGAGATTTGGATGGAAAGGTCTAGACAGGGCTGAGGGAGGCAGCCATTTCTGGCTAGCAAGCTGACTGCTGAGGCAACATTTCCGTAACTCTTCTAACACTAAACAGCCTTCTCACAGTAATTGTCTGGTGTGCGGGGTGTGAAACGCTGTTACGCACTGGCAGTTTTTGAGGCCAGGTTGCTGCTGTAAGAAATCCACAGGCAGATCTGGGGTGGGACAGAGAATATAAATTATTTTATGACATTATTTTCCTGAGGTTTTTTGAGCATTGCCCAGCCCCTGAGCTGGGACAGGGTCTGCCACATCGCGGAGGCACAGGCGCCCATCCTCCTTCTTGGAGCTGTTTGTTCCAGGAGGGAAGATCAGCTCTAGAGCTGCAGGGACAAGCATGTTCCTGCATAGATGATTGCACCCTCCTTTTGTGGTCTGCAGCTGGCTTTAACCTCTCAACAAAATGATTCCTGAGTTGGGCATATCCTGTGAACTCTGAAAGGGCAAAATTGCTGGGAAAAACTCAACGTAGAGCAGCCCCAGAGGGCAGCAGGGGGTTATTAAAGCCTTGGGCCTCAGTCCTAGCCCAGATTATTTTCTCCTCTGCTCTTGGATAAAGTAAAGCCAAAACTATTGATCCACTTATGAAAAAGAAGTCTGTAAGACAAGCTTCCTGAGAAGCTGTGGAGTCAAGGACAGTGCTATATAACCTGCTTTAACGATCCCAGAGTTTTGCTTGTGTTTGCCACCTCCTTGGTGCAAGAAGTGAGAGCCTCCACAGCTGTCAGCCTCTTGGGAGAACCACTCAGCACCCATCAAGTCATTAGAGATTCTCCTTAGCTGCATAACAGTGTGTAGGATTTTAATGTAACCTATTCACTGAGCATCCTGACAGATGATAAGGGACTATAGCAGAAAGTTAAGAGGTGAAAGCCAAGCAGCCATCCTTGCTGCCAACGCATCAGTATGTCTATGACAGGTAAGTGGAGGATTCAGAAGGAACCACTTTGCCTTTAAACCCTTTCCCTTCAAACAAGTGCCAGCTCCGTTTACAAAATTACATGCTGCTGCCTAAAACAGTCTGTACAATTCTGCCGCAATCCCGTTATTAACTGGTGTCTCTCATTAGCCACTGCTGATTCATGGCTTTGTGCTCACAAAATAAAATGATTGCTGTGATGTTGATCATCATATTTGGTGTTTTGCTGAGGTGGCCACATTGAAGATATTGGCTCCCATCAATACCTTCCTTTGCCTCTAAATTTCAATAGCACTGACTGCAAAGCAGCTCCCTGCAAACAGGCTGTTGTCACTATAGATTTCTATCTGAAATTAATACCGGTTTTGCCTGGCAGTCAAACTCACAATGCTTCCTAGAAACTCTCACATACACATTTGTATATCTGACAATTACCTCAAATATATCATTTTTAAATATTTTTCTGAAGCTTCGTGACCAAATCAGCCCATGCCAGCTTAAAGCCATTCTTCCAACTTGTCTCACCTCCAAAATGGCTGAAATACCTTTTAGAGCCAAAGAAAGTGCATCCCAGGCTCCAGCCTGCCTGCAGCAAACAACTGGGATGCTCTTTTTGAATCCACACTTCAAAGCTCATCTGCACTTATGGATGGATTTCACTTTTTCAATTTCCCTTTTACAAGAGGCCAAATGTTTGCCAAATGGAGAGCTTTATTTCCCGTGGGGAATTCATAGGCGAATCATCCAGGTTTGCTTTGTTCCTTGTAAGCCACTGGGTACCTTTGGGGCCACTGGTGAGCAGCCACCACTGCTTGGGTACCCAGCCAGGGCAGCCCTAGGGGGGAGCACATGCCCCCCTGCCCAGCTCCAAATGGCCATGCGGCAGAGAGACCCAGCCTGTGCTCTGCTAGTTCTCATTTTCTGATGCTTTTCCTCCTTTGTGGACTACTGTTGAAAATATACAAAGACAGACGTATCTATAGCCCTGCTTTTCATATCACGTTTCTGGAACCGCCAGCACACAACTCACTTGAAAAGTTCTAGTCCCCTTCTCCTCGGGATGGTGCCACAACACACCTTATTCCTCAGCCAGGTGTTTTCTTCCACTCAAACACGTCTCTTCACCAGGCTCTCTCCCTCTGCAAAATGCTCCCCTCCTTGTTCTCCTGCCCCCACGCCGGCACAGCTGCTAGCACCATCCCAGTGCTTGCCATCTGCCTGGAGGCTGGTGCCCCAGGGCTGGCTGACCACCCGCACCCTGCACTGCCCACGAGCAGAGCAGGGTGCCACAGCCTGCAGGGGAGAGCAGTTGCTCACTTCACTTCCCCCCATTTAACTCAGTTCCCTCATTTGTAAAACATAGATAACATTTCTCTAGCTCGCAGGAGACGATGATCATATTATTTATATCCAGATTCACATTCAGACTACGCAGCTATAAACACCTAGTGATATTACATAAATGTCATTATTGTAACCACTCACGAGAATGTGGGAGGATTTGTGTAAGGGCACAAAACAGGGACTTTCAGTGGAGGAGGAACGCATTTCTATTCTGCATGGGTCTGAACACAACATATATGGCAAAAATTAATCCTGACATGCCTTTTTTAATTCCCTCCTGCCAGCTATTGCAAGAAATTATTTCTGTCAGAAAGTTTAACATTTGCATTAAGTTGATTTGAATGAGAAACAGAAACAAAGTAGTGAGGAAGGCAAATGCTTCTCTGGTATTTGACACTCCTCATTCCTAAAGTCTGCTCTAGCTTATAATAGGCAAATAGGCAGATTTTCCCCCCCCCCCCTCCTTCAGAAATCCCCTTCAAGCCCTGTAAAACAGCAGTGGTGATGGACGAAGGTTTGAATCATGGACGGACACCTGTCCCCAGCCTCAGGGCTTTCAGAGTTGCTCAGCCAGAGCCTGGTCAATAGACACACCAGGTTGTGCCCAATTGATTCCAAAGGTTTTCTGCAGAGACTCCAAAAAGGCAGGAGTTGCTCTGTTGGATCAAACCAATGGGGCATGCAGTCCAGGATCCTGTTTCCAATGGTGGACAATACCAGATGCTTCAGAGGTTAGATGCCTTTTAAGCCCCAGCAACTTCTTTGTACAATAAATTCGAATGGTGTGGAATTATATTGCAACATGCTGAGAAGAAAATTGAAGATATGGAAATTGCATTTTGTGGCTGAAATGCAATTCAGACTAAAGATACTGTGAACTAGAGGGCCGTGAGAAATGGTTTGAAGGTCTGGAAAAGCAGAGTTGTGAAATCCTGTGCGGTAGTGTAGCCATCTAGTGATCATTTCGAGAAGTCTCTCTTTTTCTTGGGAAAATGTGATGCAGCACATTGAGAGACAGGGTAGATGATGCTGTTTGAAATGTAGAGGTAACAGTGAAGATCTGAGAGTTACAAGAAGTTGTACGTGTGGGGGTGACATTTGCAAAGCTGGAAAATGTGATTACAAGAGGCTGGTGATTCCAAAGGATCAAAAGTTTTGTCTGCAGCATGCCTGCCACCTGCGAAAATATTTGCACAATACAAGGAATCAAAAAAACCATCATCCAGAGAAGGAAGAGCTCACACGCAAGAAGATATTCAGAAGTGCTTGCAAATAACAAGTGAGTGCCTGAAGAGTGAGGCTCGCTCAGCAGGACCAAAACTGTCTGCCTGGTTGCTCACAGGATGCCTATTCAACCTCAGCTGAAAAAAATACAACAACTACCAAACACCTTTCCTCCTGGATCTCAGGTGGAAAATCTGGGGGTTTAGATAGAAAAAATGAGAGATTCCCTGCGTGCAAACTCTCCCAGGGTATCAGGAAAAAGGACTGTATGTTTGACTGATGCAGCAGGGATAATCAACATATTGATACCTTTATAATCAGTAGCGTGTTGCTGAAACCAAAAGCTCTGTGCCGCTTTATAACCACATGAAGAAGGAAAAACCAACCAGGCAAGAACTGAGGATACAAAACCAGGACCAAGGTGAAATGCTCCCATGCCTTCGCTCTGGCTGTGGCTGGCACCTTACCCCACCACAGCTTCCCTCCGAGCCACGTTCTGTCCCCAACAGATGTAACTGAAGATTAGTTTAAGCCCTGAAGCGGGAGGTTTAAAAGATCTGCCCACCCTTCAGCATTTTTAATAACGGTCATTAGGACCACTCTGGGTATTCTTGATAAGCAGGCATATGAATATCAAGAGAACGCAGCGTGAGCTACAGTAATTATCATAATGTATTTCAAACACACAGCCTTAATAAAATATTACAGTATCAACCTGTGGCAATCTGCTCTGTAGTTTAATTATAAACAGGCAGAGAAAGAAAGCATTTTATTTTTTCAGTTCTGAATTCCCCCTCCTTAATCTTATTGTTCTTACTTCACAAAACAGGGAAAACAGAATTCCCACGCTGTATCACTTCTGGTCCATTTTTTATTATATTATACTTTTAATTAATAAATAAATAGATCTTCTTCCAAAAGAAACAGACCCTGTCCCATTTGTGTCACTTGCCCCCTGCCCTTAGGTCACCGTAGTTGCCATTCCTTTTCCTGTTTTACACTTTAACGTAACAAACAGAGTAAACTTATCTGAGACTTAACATCACTGGTTATACTGGTGCTATACTGGGAACGTTGTTGCTTTACCAGACCTCTCCCTGTCAAGACAGCATCACAAGTCATCTGTGGGTCATTAAGACTCGGATCTAGCTGCAGGTCTGATTGCTCCTGGCTTATTCCTAGACTACTTCAGTTTCAGGCTATATATAACAAAAGCACCAAAGTGACAATAATCGTGTAGTTTCCACTGCACAGTCACAACATTCAGAAAATAGCTATACCCATGGAGGTCTCCACTACTCAGCTGGTTGTTGCATCCTTTCTCTTCCTGTCCTGTCTACTTCTTATGATCTAGTTGAGACTGTGTGAAGCAAACCCCCTCAGCAGGTTGTGACAGGCGTTGAAACTCAGGCCAGTTAGCTGGGAGGGTTTGGACTTGCAGCCAGTCTGTAGCAGCCAGCAACGTCTGGGCCCAGTCTTGGAAAAGAGGAGGAAAGTAGGTATTACAGAGTCTGGGAGTAAAAAGAATAATTAATTGCGTATACAGTCATTCAGGCTTACTTAGAATTAGAGATAGGGGTTGTATTTATCCACTGCTGAACAATAAAGCAGCTAGAAATGTTAAACCTTCAATTAATTTCCATCCTCCTCCTCTGTGCAAGAGTTACATGGAATCTGCGGAGTAAAAATATGAACTAACAAAAGAAAAGCAATAACTGGGTATAATTCAAGTTTTAAGCCAATCCCTTACTTCTTTGCAAATGCCTCCTGCTTCCTCAGAATTTTCCCAGAAGCATTGCTGATCACAGACTTCCACAAACCATCTCGCTAGTCCGGCACATGGCACTAGAAATATGAAATAGGGCTCTTAATTTTCTCTGCACATATTCAAAGGCAGCTTTCAGCAACAAGATCCAAACAGGGGCCAGTGGGTTATCTACCACGTGCCTTCTTCATAGTTGCTATCTATGAGGAAGCAGCCCCTAATCCTGTGTGACCTAAATTTTCTGCTTCTGGATGCATGACCTTGAATCAAAAAGGATTTCATTCAGAAAAGTCCAGCCTTATCAGTAATTCAGTTCAGTCCGTAGAACTAAACTGTCCTTATTATTTTTCACCTTTATGTCACCCACAAACTTGATTAACAATGATTTTATACATTCTTCTGAAAGACTGGGGGAAGATGAAGGGAATTGAGCCAAGAAGGGATCCCTGGGGGATCCTTGTGTGATACGCTTCTTTGGCAAGATGATTCCTTGCTTGCAATTACTATTTGAGATTTATCGGTGAGCCAGTTTTAATCCATTTGATGTGTGCTACATTTAGTTTACCCACTGCTAACCTTTAATTAGAATCTTCCCTGGCACCAAGTATGACACCTTAGAAAAGAACATCACGTGCACATTTACCATTATGAACCAAATTTGTAATCTCATCAAAAAGCTGTCTAAATTCCACAAAATGTTTTCCACAAAACAATATTGAAAAGCATCAGTTTTCTTCCTGTTTCTCTTCTCTAATTATGTCTCTCTTTTTTGGGGGGACCAAATTGAATGCTAGGCAAATTAGCCTTTAGTTACCTGTGGTTTCAAAGTATCTTTTTTAAAAATTATTATAATCTTATGCAATCCCAATGCCTCTCAAGTTCATGTATGTGCACACCCTTCTCTGATGTGTATTTCACAGTTTGCTCACAACTAATATGTGCACCTCTTGGCTAAATCTTTTCTGAATTCCTGGGTGTGAATTACTTGGACGAGTAAATTTTAAGATGTTTGATGACAGCAATGGCTCTCTAGCATTTTCATTACCTGCTTTCAAAACAGATTTCAGTATCACTGTGACTTCAAATTGTGTGATAAAGCATCTTATCCATAATGAATATTCATTTAACAGTTAATTTTTTTCTGCAGCAGTACCAATTGTACAAAGTAACGAGCCTATGTTTTCTTAAGAGATGGCTTTCATCTCAGTATCTGAATTCTTACTGTCCTCAACCTCCTTGGCATATGTACATAGAAACATTAATTACTCTGAGCCAGTTTCGACTGAGGTGGCTGTATATAATCCAGACAATTCCAAAACTGAAGTAAAAATCAAAGTCAAAACATACATGTTTCTTTCCAGCCTTCACAGATGTTTCTGCATTGCACTCAAAATACCTTATATTGTAGTTATTTTCATTTCAAAGCACTGTATGCACTTGAGAAATTTTGCCAGAATCTCCACAGGAATGATGTCATCCTATCAGGAAAATTGAGCGTACCTTTGCTATTTTATGGCGAGCAGCAAATTTATTTATTTGATTTGACTCACTCATGGGAAATGTTTTGCTTTGAGATACCTTTAAAGCATTAATTCTACTGAAATAACCATAAAGAACATCTAACACATGACCCTGTAAATAGCTGGAAGTAAATCTTCACAGGAGCATGTCATTACTCTAGCGAACTTGACAGCTGTGCTTGACTGTCAGGCCACCCCCAGACCTTTCCCACCCCTGCCCCCTAAAATCCCAACTTCACTCCCCAGACACCCTTGCCTTGGAGACAGTAGCTCTCCTGAGCTATCAGGAATAGCGTTGACCTCAGCTCTAGATCCCACATGTGCCACTTGGCACAGGGTGGCTGGAAAAACCTCCTGGCTCTCAGGGTTGGAGTCATGAACTTCCCCAGCTGCAAGCCCTCTGCTTACTGCTGCCATCCCTCTACCTTTCACACTACTACCTCTTCGCATCATCATTTTGCTGCCCACAAAAGCAGATGAGGCAAACTAATCCCCAGAGAGGCCTCAGCTCATGTGTTTCACAGTGGCAGAGGACACAATTAAAACTGACTTTAAACACTGGCAGATGATGTGTATGGGTATCCAATACCCCAGAACAGAAAAGTGAAAACACAAAAAGATGCAGGAGCGCAATGCAAGCTGAAGCAACAAAAACCATGATGAACCAACATGGCACAGCTGCAGGGAGGTCTGATGAGCAACACAGTGTAACTGATGATGCACTGATACTACTTTTTGGATTAACACTTTGGCTATGGGCAGCACTTTTGCTCCTCAGAGCATGCTAGGGTATAAAAAGGCAACTGAGATGGTGTAGGAGCCACATTATTGCCAACAACAAATTCAGAGAGAACGATTAGATGTGGAAGGTTGGCAAATGCTAATAACAAATAACCATTTCCAGTGAGGATCACTTCTCTTCCACTGCTTTCTGTGCCCTCTAAGGGACGTTTTACAGGTTGGGGAACTGAAGGTTAAGTTTGTGTGTTTCCCAGCCTGCTAGTAGATCCCACTGGTTTGAAAGGTAACTCGGGGGAATTCATGTAACACACTCCTGGTCACCAGTTTCCCATCTGAGCCACACTTCCCTGGTGAGAAATGATGGACTCTGGTCAGCAAACCCATTTGTCAGCAGTGAGTGATGCAAAGTAATGTTTGTCATAGGCACAAATCTCCATTTTCATCTCCAGCTTCTGGGCAGAAATATTAATCTCTTCTCTCTTCCCTTGACTGCTTCAAGCCCCTTTCTCAGCTGTTCACCTTTAATGCCTCTGTCTTGCCAAAGTAGGGCATGAAAACCCAAATGATACTGAACAGAAAGCATCACTTCTATACTCCCACTGCAATGACAGCTCGAAACCCACTCAGATCAGTTACACTGACCATGATCCTATCAATCACCAATTTTATCAGTTTAGTATATTGTCTTGAGCTGTAACATATACAGACCTGGGGAGACAGTATTAAACTTTTTATTTCTGTGTTGGATACTAGAAAAGGTCCTGAATGGCAAATTCAAGTGCAGACCCCCAACTCGCTGCAGCTGAAGGGATTTGGCTTCCAAGTTCTGGTTCAGGCCTCTCTCCTGTATGGTGGGAGACTAAACCCAGCAAGTTTGTTAACAGACACTGTTCTTTCTATATAGTACACAGAAACCTTCCCCATTGTCCTGCCAAAAAAAGTGAGAAAGAAAAATCAATGTGATGAATTATCTACACTGCCAGAAAACTCACTACAAACACACACCACAAATAACCAAGTGAAGTAAAGGCAGAGAGTGACAGAGAAGCCCATGTGCGATTTAGTACAGTCTACGCTCCCGTTTCCCTCTGCAGCACAAACCAACACACCAACACCTCAGTCTGGCCATATTTCCTCATGGAAAGTGCTTTCTTTTAAAAAAGCAACCTTTCTCCTCTCTTCCTCCTCTCTCCCATAGCATTTCCCTCTCTCTTGATTTTCGGTGTGCTTATCTGCATTCATTTTATTCCTTGATTTGCCTTTTTGTAAAAAAGTCAACCTCTGAGCCTACGCATATCTGTTAATCTAACCCATCTATCAACAGTTTCTGAGCCATCTCTTCAACCTATGCAGCCGGGAATTTTAGCCAGGCTTTTATCATTTTTATGTGCACTGCTGCCGCCCGCTGTCACAAGGTCACCCTTGGAAATGATACTATGCCTCAGTGGGTACTTTTTCACCTAATAAAATATACAGCACACTATATATCAATCATATTGTCTAGGGACCAAATACTGAACAGTCAAAGAGGGGTAAATGTTTCCCTTCGGATCAATTTCTGAATGCATAGCGAGGGTAAGCTCCTTGCCAACAAGAGAGACAGAAACTCCAGCATTAGACTATGGGGAGCCTCTTCAGTAATTTTGGAAGCACAGTCCCTCTTTGCTCTCACATGTTCAACGAATCAAACTCAAAGAGGTTATGAACAAGGTGTGTGACAGACCCAGCCATCCAAGTGAGTTTCACCGCTGTCACTCAGGGGGTTTTTGGTCTATCAGCATCCCTTGGGCACAGAGCAGCATTTGGATGGGCCCCTGCAGGGTTTGGAGCTGATGCTTGCTGAACTCAGGAGGGAAAATTCACTGAGTAGCATATACTCAAGTGAGGAAGCCCACCCTGGGGAAACTGGGCATTTTGGAGTGCCTGCCACACAGCTCTGCAGTTGGCCCATGCTTTTCATAAGCAAACAAGGAGCAGCTATGGGCAAACCTGCTTTGGCCACTCTGTTGGTTACAGAAACTCCCTGGACACAGAAAAGGCACTTGGCAGATATACAGGCGGGTTTTCTGGTGACCTCCTTTCCCCCTACATTAATGCCTGTCTCTCCTTTTCTTTCTTTTTTGCTGTAATGCAGCTCTAAAAGCCTTTAAGACAGAAAAGAAAGAACACCAGGAAGCTGTACCTCCCAATTTATATAGATCACAGTAATATAAAATCTTTTAGAGTGACAGATTTTTTTTTCAAAAAAAAATAAAGTCCAGACCTGTGCGGCATTTTTTGATCAACCTCAAGTCAAGGACCACACCAGGACAGAAGACAAGAATGGAGCTTTTGCTACTGCCGCTCATAGCATCACATTGCAGCTCACATCAGCATCAGGACTGGGCAAGCCTGGTAACAATGCATCAGGTGAGCAAGTACAAGCTCAGGGGTCCCACTGAGCTCACCCACACCTGGGCAAGTCTTTGTGCTAACTGAGTGCACACTAGGCTCAAGCAGTCTTTCCAGCATCAGCTCGGGACATGCAGCCCAAACGCTGGCTGTGGGTGGTGGGGGTTCTGCCTGCCTGTGTGTGCCCAGCCCCGTTCAGCACCTACCCTGACCCTCCCATCCCTGCATTCACACCACTAAGTCAAGAGTAGCTCTGAGTCCACACACAAAACTTCTCTCTCTCTCTAGCTGGCTGCCACTTTGCCTGCCTTATTACTTCCCTGCTCCAGGAAAGCAATGAGCTCCCTGCCTCCCAGAGCCAGTAGAATTCGTTTAACCCCTTCCCAGCAGGACCAGTGCCTGTGAACAGCATGAGATGTTTCTCATGAGCGCTGCCAGCCAGCTCCATGCTGCTTTAAATGAAACACTTCCATTAATGTTACAGGTGGGTTCCAGCTACAAAGTTAGCCTCTGGATCTGGACGTGACTCAAATCCGGGAGAAGCTTGTTGCAAAGATGGGCCCAAGCTAACATGCCTGTCACCTAACTGGACGTAAATCCCTTCCTCTCTATTTGAGGGAGAAGAAACACCTTTATAAGGAGGGAAGCCGAGTCCAGGTACGTTACAGCATGACCGCTCTGCAGTCAGACCCAGGAACCTCACTAGCTCAATGTTGCAGAGGACCTTAGTATTCAATAAAGGTCTCTGAAGAGCACATACAGACCCTTCCCTTGGCGTAATCCAAGCAGGAGATAGCCTAGGACAGCAGCCAGATGAAGGCTGAAAGATCACGGCCTTAAGCTTAGCCAGTGCCACATCTTTGTTTACCGGGTCCTTGAGGATGGCAAAATTCAGTCCTGTGAGAGGACAACTGTGAGGTCCCCTCCTGCCTGCTTGGCCCCAGCAACGGTTTGTTGTGATGCTTAGCCAAAACGTCCCTACTCCCAGCAGCGCTGGCTAGCAGGGAGCAGGGAGGCTGATCAGCCCTTCCTTGCAGCTGGCAGGAGAGGCCACACAGCAGTGCAGCAGGTCAAGGGCAGGGGATGAGGGCTGGAGGCTGGATGAGATCCTGCTCACCAAACTTCCCAGCTAACAGCCTCCACATGCCAGGGTTTGCACAGCCAGGGCTGCTGTGGGGGAAATCTGGGGCCCGCCTCACCTCCCTGATCACCCCTCCACCACCAGGAGCCACAGACAAGCAACATCCAGGGACTGGGCGTATGGAGGTGTTGGAGATGTTCCTCTTCCTCAGGGTGCTCTTGGTTTGGATCAGAATGAGGAGGAGGTCTGAGTCCAAGAGGGAAACTGAGCAAACCACAGATGTTTCTCTCAGATGAGGTACTAATAACACAGATGCAGGCAAGAAAAGGCATTTCTGTGTGCTGAAAAGAAATTAATAACCTGACCTACTAGTCAGACACAGCAGGGGTCAGCCCCAGGAAACAGCACTGGTTTGTGTGTTTCTGGCACAAAACACAAATCAGGACAAAAGTAAGAAATCCAACAAAAAAGCAAACTTTTTAGCCAGGTGCTCAAGCAAATAAGTCAGCATAATGCTTCAAATTCACCTCATGCAGGCCTAAATTCACTTCTAAGAAAGGCATTAGATAATTCCCATCTCACCACTGTTCCCCTCCAAATAATTAATTGAGTTTATTCAATGGATTTTCTAAGAAAGACTTAGAGGCATAAACTCTTTGAGGTAAGGAACACAGTTAAGTTTGCAAAGCAGTGCATAAATCCACATTGCTATTATAAGCTTTTATACAAAGAAAAAAAAAAATACAAACAAATATGCCAGATCTCACAAGGCATAAACTAAAGAAACGGCACAGGACAATGCAGGTCACCTCCATGGAATGTTATCGGTGTGTACCGAGCATCACCGAGTGGTAACTTCAGCCCCTTATGCCAGCCATTAGCCACCAGTCTCATTCCAGTGAGCAGCTCTCCTCTGGCACCAGCACCGTGGCTCTTCCTCCCCAAGCTGCCGCTCTCCTCCCTGCTTTCTCTCTTGTGATCTGAAACAAGAGGGACTAGGACCCTAAAATCAGCATCTCCTCATTTTTCTCTCTGGCACCAAATCTCAGTCTATCATCCTCTCCACCACGTCACTAAACATGACTGCAGAGATTGGTTTACCCAGGCATTAACAAATGCAAAAACGTAGAGGGAAAGAGGCTAGGACTGGTAGACCATAGCGAAAGTTGCACTGTGTCTGTGTCTCCAAGGGCAGGAGAAACCACTGTGTAGCATGTAGACCAAATATTTGCTAGTGTTACAACATTTTAAATCTCCTGCTTTTCTCTTAAAATCATCAAGGACCCCTTTGCCCCCCTCCCATACTGTCCTGTAGGAGCACTATAAAGTGAAAATGAAGATGCCTGGATAACCCCAAACATGGCTTCAGGTCTGCCAGACCAGAGGAGGGGACGTGGACCAGGATTTGCAGCTTTTCAGAAGAGCAACATTACTGGCACCGTTCTGGGCACTCAGGGGTAAATTTTCCTCACTTTCTTCTGCTGCTGGAATTGATATAATTTCCACAAAGACTAAAACATTCAATGAGCCAAATCAGTTGTCATCTGGTGAGGGCACTTGGCTCAGAGGAGAAACCCTTATGTTCCAGATTTTGTTCCAATAAACATTAAACTGCTTTATAGATACTGGAAACCATTAACAAGAGAGATGGCATTTCTCTGTCCCAGGATACTGCCTGATTCATGGTGCTTGCTAGGGGACTCTTTAGGGACGTGAGGGTGCAAATGACTTCCCATGAAAGATGAGGTTAAACTGGGTTCTCCAAGTGCTCCAAGCACCAGAGGAGGTGACTTTACATTCCGTTATGTGGGCTAAAAGGCAACTGAAACCCACAACAACCTGAGAGATGTGCCTAAACCCAGCATTTGCTGCATTCGCCTCGCTTTTGCCAAGGGATGCTCAGAACAGAAATAAAACTAAATTATTTGAATAGAGCGATCCTTTTCTGCCAATCTACAATCAACGGTTTTCAGTTCAACAGGAGTACTAAAATATTGTCATTCTGGACTGGATCAAACCGGTTTTTACTTTCTCCTCACCCCAAAGTAAAAGCTTAACTATTCACTCAGGAGAGAGAACATCTGCAGAGGCAGCATCCTCACCAGCTTTTGAAAAGATGCAAGATCAGATATGGTATGCTATGGATGCTTAAGCAAATCAGATGGGATTTCTCAACAAAATAGATGGAAAAATGTTTTTTCTTGAAAATCAAGATATTTTGACAGGAGCATGCAACTTCAAGTAAGTTTGAAAGAGAAGAAACTTGGGTGTAGGGGTGTGTCGTTCTAACTACCTCAGTTTGTTTAGATAGTATTTCAATATATCATTTTGGTTTCATCAGATTATTGGGCTACATTCTGCCTCTTGTCATACTTTAGAATTGTACACACCCATTTTATAAAACATTACGCTTTTTAATATTTTGGCATGACCAAAAAAGGGGAAAAAAATAATAATGAACCAACCTGAGATGATCCGATCTCATTAAGTATTTTTTAACTGGTTTTTGTTTAATTTGCATTCTAGAGAAATAGTCACAAATTCCTACTTTTCTCACCAATTTGAAACAGAAGATATTTTGAACTGTTTCCCAAGGGATAGGATTGCTATAACCCACAATGCTCTAATAGAAATCTGTCACTAATGCTCTTCACCTTGCAGATTACGATATGCTTTAACTCCCTGGGCTCCAGGGAATGCTCTTGGGGCAGACTGATGGTCAGGAGCAATGCTTGCAGGTGAGGCAGAGCACTGCGCAAGTGCAGATCCGTGGCCTCTGACAAGAAGGATGTGCCTCTGGGCGGTGGGAAATCATCTCCGTAAATTCCCACGCTGACTGCCAGCCTCGTGGCAAAGTGCAGCTGCATGCTCTGATGAGGGCTTCCCATGTCCCATGGGAGCAACATCTGCAATGCAAGTGGAAGCCCACACCATTCATGTGAAAGAAGAAGCCTCACGCTGTAAGGCTTATTTTAAAAAGTATCCATACGGTGGGACAAAATTCTGGTTGCTATTTTGTCATCCCAACAAGTTTCCACAAATTCTACGACAGCCTCGGCTCTAGACCCTTCTACCAAGCCTTGCAGTTATACTTTCTCCCTCTGTAAAAGCCCAGACCCCATGCTACGGCATCACTGAATGCAGCCTAAATGTTTTTCAAGGCTTTGCTTTTTAAAGCGCATTAGTCACTTGCCCAGCCCTTGGCTTCCAGCAGAGGTCCTCCTGAAAGCCAGCCTGGGTGGAATCTTCTGGGATCTGCCTTCAGTCACCAGGAGCTCCTTGATCCCATTATATATACAAAAAAAATAATACACTACTATATTATGTGGCCGGAGCATCCCCAATTTGACACGATTTTCAGCTAAGGCTCAGGCAGCCTCCCTACCCCCAGATAAGAGGTAGTGTTTGTGTGGATGGGGGAAACCCAGCTCCCAGGCCACCTAATCTCCAGAGGGGACTCACCATTTACAGAGAGGCTCTGGAGCCCCTGTGCCCTCTCAGCCAGCTGCACCCAGTGCCACTTCTGCCCAGCCACTTCTGGATTTAAAGGCAGGTGTCATTTTAATATGAAATCCACCACAACTGATTTTGTGTCAGGACTGGAGGTGTAGCAGGAAGGTGGGTTGTTCTGCTTTGCTTTTTTTTAGTCTCTAAAATGATCTGCAAATGGCAATGATAATGACAAAGTATATAGAGAATAGCAATACCTACTGTTTTCTACACCCGATGACGAGACATGAACTGAGGATGCAGCTGTATTTGCCTCAAATTTATATTATTTTCAACTTCCCTCTTGACTGCTGTTCTGATATTGCTTGTGAAAACACATAACCAAGCACATGAGTTGATGCCCACAAGGTTGGGATAGAATCTGGGAAAGGAGATAGTGTGCAGCTGAGAGATACGGCCGAGTAAGAAGAGATCTTAATAGCTGGGGTGGTGGGGTTGAGGGTGGGTGGTGAAAGGGAAAAGGGGAATGGCTAGGAAAGAAAACCTCCTCATTTTAAGTAGCTAGCAAACACAGCAAGGAGAAAACAATCAAATGTGAGAGGGGATTTGTGGAGAGTTCAAAGTTTTAAAATATTCACCAAGAAGATCACTCTGATTTTATAAGGTGAGACAGGGATTGCTCTCCACCTAAACTGGAGAATTGGTATGCCAAGGGCTTCCAGTTTAATCCAAAAATGAATTTTATGCCCCATTTACATTTTCATTATTTATGGAGTTTTTCTAATAATCCCTCCTGCTGGGAAGGAGATGACCACAGTCCCACATCTGTTTACCTTTGTTTACAGCTGGGAACACAGCCATGGATTTGTTCTGCTTCAGCAAGAAGGCAGACTGATTTGATTATTGCTTTCTAACATACAAAAGGGTTGGTGCTAAGAGTCTCACTTGGGAAATAAATGACAGAAAACTGGATTTAGCAAGTTATGGGGAAAGCAGAGATGAGAAAGTGACCAAGATGACTCTTTCACTCTCTGGTTTCTATGGTGCCACTGGCTGAGCTTGGTCAACCGAGGTGAAACCAGTTTCTCTGAGCAAGACTCCAGGTCCCACCACTGCAAAACAGTTCGCCGCAGTTTCAGCAGAGACAGTACCTACAGGCATCACTCAGCTCCCTCGGTGGTGGCACACTGCCTGCAGGGGTGTCCAGCAGTACAGGGGCAGGTAAGGCTCTTGCTTGGGGTATCCAAAAAAGCCATGGGTGAGAGTCCCAGTCCAGAGAGAGTCCCCTCCAAGGCTGGCACGGGCAGATGTAGGGAACCTCTGATTGGAAGCCTTTCAGTTTGTCCTTGTCCTTAAATACAAGCCTCTTCTCTAAATTATTCAGTCAGTCGCTGTCCTTGTTCCCTCAGGCCTGTTTCTGTCATCCCGATTTGTGTGGGGTAGTTTCTGTTCCTGAAAGAAGTCCAGTGGCATACTAGCAGTACCCCAAACTGGAGCTGAGAAATTACACTGGGATTTCTTCAGCTTTAAGAAAAGTATATGGTCTTTTCTAAGATGTCCGGGAAGTGATGCAGCCCTTTCCAGTGAAGGCTTCTTTGAATAATCAGGAGAGAGAAGAGTGGAATTTTAAGCACTCCCAGTTCAGCTATCATCTGCTACAGTTACATTGCCAGAACAAGTGGTAGATCAAAACCTGCTATAGGGTTTCTGACAAACTGACAGAACTTTTCATAAAAGCTCCTGATTACACTGAGAAGCAGAAGCACTGATCCATATCACGCAGCTGGGGTTGACCGATTCCTCTCAGCTCCCGCTCCTCCTTGCCCTACCTACCTTCCACCCAGCCATATTCCTACTGCAGACCCCTGTGAAGGTCACTCATGTAATAGCAATTTACTCATGGATTAAATGCTGCACCAGGAAAGGGCAGATAACACCAGACCAGAGCAATTTAGAAATATCATCAAAGCTACGTTCAGCTGTAATGGCAATTTTTCTGATGGCCTGATGGCTATGGCTAATTTGCTTTACTTTTTTTTATCTTTGCATGATACAAGACTAATTTTATATAGATCACAGTAACAAGCAGGTTTTCTATAAAGAATGGGATATTTACAAGTCTAACGTGATGATGCACTGGAGAGGGCAGAGGCCTTGTCTTTATCTGCAAGGTGTGCTCACATTTGATTCACAAAAGTGATTGAGTGTGACAAGAGGGAATGAGAATCACACCCTCGGCTTGGTCCTCACAGCGGGGGAAGGTAGCTAAGAAAGACGGCTCCACCAAGCCCACACACCAAAAGCATCCTGCGCAGCACTCCACTGGAAGCTTAAGCTTCAGAAAGCTATAGTGCAAAGAGGGAAAGAGAAACCAGCAAACAGACAGAAGTCTTGAGTTCAGAGTAACAGCTGCAGTGATCACAAGCGTAGGCATGCCTTGGCACCACGTAACTAGCGCTGGGCAAACAAGTGTTTTGTTTCTTCCATGACTTGCATCACCAAAACTTGGTGTACAAATGCTATGTAAGCTAAAAATGTTGAAGCTTTTCTGGAAAACAAAACAAAACATCTTTAGACTCTTGAATAATTCTCAAACTTTGCCAAATCTAACCCAAATTCAGAAAGTGGCTTTGGCTAAACTGAGAAAAAAAGTTGAAAAGGCAGGCACACTGAAAAAACTTCAATTTTTAGTCGAATCCAGGGATAAGACAGCCGGAAGGATACTAAGCAAGAGTTTTAAAGTCTACAGAGCTTAGTCTGAGGCTTTGGGATTGGGAGGGGAGTTGTTGGGGACTTTTTTGTTTGTTTAGAGAAAGCAGACACCTTTTTTTTCTTTCTTTTTTTTTTTTTTTTGAATGATTAACTGCTCATTAATTCCTCTAGGACATTTACTATCCTAGAGCCTTACACAGGCTGCTCTGAACACTAAATATCTGCATGAATACCAGGAAAGAAGGAGGGTGGGTGGGGGTGTGGGGTGTGTGCAGAATTAATTATTCAATACACATAATTAGGTACATGGTTTAATAAATACATTATTAAAGACACAGAAAATACATCTGGCCCTACAACAAAAATGGTTGGAGAGTATTTGGGGGAAATACCACATATCCTTGTCCTTCACTACTGCTTAGTCTTCCACCTAAGGACTTTGCCAGAGGTCATCACAGAGGATGGGGGTCCTTGCACCTTCAGCCTGACCCAGGACATCCACCTTTACATTGTATGCAACATCTTGAGCTGACTGGAAAGAACTCTTTCCCTATCTCACTGAGATGAGATGCAAGAAATAAGGCCACATAGCACATCTGTGGTAAACAGGGACTTACAAATGTCCTGTCCAAAGCCTACCCAAGAAGCCAGGTTATCTTTCCTCTCTCAATGGAGCACACAAAATGGATTTCAGGAAAGGAGAGTCTCCAGAAGCACACAACCTCAGGAGGTACTGAAATCCCTAATGAGAGTGAGCCAAGCGTCACTTTTAGAGACATCCACTGCAGTTTGTTTGCTCAAAGGTATTTACCACCAGCCCCATGTCTTTGCACACCAGTTGCTGTTGCTTCTTCAGGCAGTTAGTCACTTGTCTGCTCTCCAAATACTATTTATTACTGACTCCTTCCCAAGGTGATTCAATTAAGAAGTCAGAGAAGCAGTCACATTGCTCACAAGGCAGTAAAGAATTTCTTTTACGGTATAGTTTGCCATGTGTTCTTCTCTCCTGTATGTAAAGGGAATAATAGGATGCAGTAAACTGCACTAGACAATAAACATCTGTTACAATTATTTAAATGCCTTCGACTGGCTTCATTGTTTAATTGCCTGCAAAGAAAGCCATTTAATGCCCTTATATATTTTTTTCCCTGCCAGAAACACTATCCTTTAAACAGAAGATAAAACATTTTAAAATGCAAACATTTCTTACGGTCCTGCATTATAACTGTCATGCTGTAAAATATATCCTAGCTTCAGGTTTCCTGTATTCAGCACCACTCCCTCCTGCAGATGCACTCAACTCCACGGTCTCGAAAAGTACAGTAGTGTGTGTGTATGGGGGGGGTGTGGGTGGGGGGTGATCATGATCAGTATTGTTTTCTCATCAGCCCTTATTCCCTGCAAGAGGAAGAAACAGAAATCACCTATCATTGTAACAAACCACAGATGGAAAAAAGCAATGGATACAGAGAAAACTACAGAAAATAAAGAAAAACCCCAATTCAAGTGGGATTAAATGGGAGAATCCAGGATCATTTGAGGTAAAGCCAAAAAAAAAAAACCAAAACAAAAAAGAACAGAAACCCACAACCAACAACCAAATTCAATGTCGTTGCTTGGTGCTGACTTAATAGGTTTCATGCTCAGTAAACATGCTCCAGTTAAATCCTTAGGTGTCATGGAGGCTTCAAAAGCTGGAGAGATAGCAGGGATGGCAACTAAAGCATCAGCTGTGCAACTGCCAGCTGTCATGTATGCTGCAGCCTGCTCAAGGAGCTGTGCAGATCCAAAGGCAGGGGAAGGGACCCTCAAGTGCCAGGTCATTGGTGTTGGATAAGCCTGTGGTGAACCCATGAAGTTGGCCCGCGTGTGCTCTCCCAGAAAGCACAGAGGTGACAACAAAAGAAATGGAGGTAGAGAGAAGCCAAGTGTCAGGAAGAGAAGGGCATGATTTTGTTTGGTGAGCTGTGTCAGTTTAAAAGATAGATGTGTCCTTTTAACGCAATGTTAAGCTTGTGTTTTGGAAGTTATTACCATGCTATTACATACACAACTACATCTGAAAAGCTACCTATTAAAAAAGCAGAAAATCAGTGACTAAGAAATATCAGAGCTAAAACCACCCACACAGCTTCCTTATTTCAGCTTCAAGTTAAAATACAGCCTTTAATTACATGATTGTAGACTATATTTTTATAGAAAGCTCCTGTCTTCCTCAGTGAGTGGCTAAATATTTCTATTTATTTTTACCCTGCTACTATAATACACATCCTTTATCCTTATTTACTTCGCATCATTCAAATCCTGCCTCAAACAAAACTGGTGTTTTCCTGCCAGCTGTTGCCACTGCAGCATCTTATACTACACAAATAGTAAGGATTCCTTACAGTTCGTTTAGGGTATTTAGAAATTACATCCCTCATTTTACCAACAGAGGAACAAGAGATGGGGAAACTTAAGTATAGGCCTATCAAAAGCATCTGTAAATTTTGAATAACAAGGCTGAAACCCTCATTTTCCAGAATACTGAGCTTTCTCATAGTTCATCAGCTAGATACAGCTCCTACCATTTGCCTCTGCAGTTAGCGCCTCTCTAAAAAAATCCAGTCCCATCTGCCTTACCTTGGACATGCAGAAAACAAGAAGCACAAATGTGGTCAGCTTTTCAGTTTAAGGGATAGAAACCGAGTTTGTGGCTGAGCAAGATACAGAATCTAGTTCTCCAGAAAGGCGTCAAGCTTCCCCTCTGAGACTGTTTTATTACTTTCTGCAGTATCCTGCCTCATCCATTATGCATTTCCAGACTTCTCCAGGAAAAGCAAAGCCAGAGTCCTCCAGACAACAAGTACCTTCACTACACAGTCCTGCTCTGTTTCATTAGTTTCTTCTGCTGTTCTCTTGGGCACCTACTGAAGCAGCCATCTGCAGAAAAAATAACAGAACTTGATATTTTAATTAAAGTTTACATTATTGTGCATACAAAGGACCAAGTTACAGTTGTATTATATTGCTCTCTCCTAACTCTCAGGACTTAATATTTGAGCCCCAAACATTCTTCCCATCCTCATTTGTGCATAGGTAGCAGGAGATTGTCATGCTTTTTAAAAGACAGAAAACTAGGAGGCTGACTGTGCAGAAACGTACTGGCATGTGTGTGACCCCTCAGCCTGCTTGACTCTGCTCTGCCCAGAGAGAATTTTGTACCAGAACTAGGAGGGTACCTCTGCCACTTGGCAGTGAGCGTGTTACATGGTGCAAAACTAGAAGGAAATCACCCATACACAGGTGTTGGCAGTGGATTTCAGATGCATTTGCTTTCAAGCACATGGATCCAGGCAGTAAGTGCCCCCATGTTCAGGAAAGAAGACATGCTTATGTACATGTGTAAATATATGTAATGATAATTTTCAAGTGCATTTAAAGACTGCAATGGTGGGTGGCACAGCTGCAGCTTAAATTACTAAATGAGCAACCACATGGCCCTGGGACCACCGTGACCTTCTTCCCAGGTTCAGCACTGTTGTAACTCTCACTATTGTTCACGTACATGGCTCTAATCCCTGCAGAACACCTGTCCTTCAGCCATCCACCATGGTTTCTCTGCCATGAACACTTCACAGTAGAGAGGTGCTATCTAGAATATGCAGAAGGGAAAACTGGTGAAAAAAATTATCCTGATTTGATTGAGTTATCTAACAACTTTTAACCCTCAATAAATCATCCAGAAAACAGACAGAACCATTCAGAATTTTTGGAAAAGAAAAAAGAAACTAAATACCCAAACTGTTCTCTGAGCAGCAGAACTAACGAAACTTTATTTCCTGTGGATTTCTGACATGTCCCATAAACTTTCTTCTCCTCCTAGGCACAATAACTCCTACGGCCCACTCTCATTTGCCTTTGATAGCACCAAAAAAGGGAAACATCTGTGGTGGCCAATTCGAAAACACCTATAAGCAGATCAGCCAGCAAACATGCACAATGAGACGCTGCCAGCTGCTGATAAAGAGATTCAGTAAGATCTGACACTTTCTTGTCTTTTTCTCATTGGCTGCCCCTAGGCCATCAACAGGGACTTTGTGTTTAAGGGACTTTTATGTCCCTTTCAAATGAGATTGAAACCAGCCAAAAGAAAGGATGGTCGGTCAGGGACATGTGTCACATAAACCTTGGGAGAGCTGGCCAGCCAACTTCCCAGAACTATTCTTTTGGTTCAACGCTGTATGTGGGTATCCACATGGCTTAGTTGGGGAGATGCTGATACTACAGCTATTAATGCCATATAATATTAATAAACCCAGACTTGTCTTCTCTCCTATAAGCTTAGCTCAGCACAATATGCTTGAAAACAAAAACTCATAATGCTGGGTTTGTGGTGTAACTGAAACTCTCATCTAAGACAACAGACGTTTTTGGTGAGGTAGTCCTTAAACATTTTGGATGGACTTGGCACAAGCCCTTTTATGGTGCCCCATTTAAATATGCACAATGGACATAGGATCGCTGTCCACTCTGACTGCCTTCACATCTCTCCTAGGCATCAGGATTTGCTTCTTTGCTTAATGGACCTCAAGCTTTTTATTCTATACTTAAGAAGTCTCAGGCTTTCAGGGGGAACAGACTAAAACAGTCTCCCTGTGCATGGCAGGACCTTGGCAGCCATGCAAGAACCATAATCGGAGCTTGTCTGTTGGTGCAATCAATACCCCAAAATCACACATTAGAGACAGATTCAAATCAGAGGGAAAATAACTTGTCAACCAAAGCAAACTCTGTGAAAGCTGCTGCTTTCAAAAACACAGAGGAATTACTGCTGTGTTCCCCATCTGGTAGAAACGATGAATCAATAGATATTCAATTTGCCCTGAAAAAGGAAGAGAAAAGTTTCCAGCATGAACACATCTATTATTTCATCAGCTATTCTGTTTGCACTTTTCAGACAGAAACTTGGCCAGAGCAGTCTGGGAGCTCTGAGTACTGTCAGTTTTGCTAGAGCACATTTAGGGACAAAAAAACCCCAAACCAAAAACAAAACAAAAAAACAACCCACACACAGAAAAAAACCTGACGAAACAACAACAACAAAAAAAACCACCCCACAAATCCAAAACACACTGACAAAGCAGGATCCTAGTCAGCTAATTAAATCAGGTTGCCATGTTTAGAATAGCTGCAGCCCTCAAAATGAGCAAAACCTCATTCAGACAGACAGAGGCTCTAGACCAAATGTTGTTTTTCTATCCCATCTGTTAAAAATAAAACCTGCAGAATGCCATACTAGTTTATCAAAGTCCATCCCACTGGAATATTAATCAGTGCATTGTACTTGATATTTCTCTGCCTATAAACATTGCTTAATATTTTGCCTGTCTTTGTACATTTACTGCTTTTGGAAGAACTCTGTACTCTGCAGTCACATCATCTTGCAAAGAGTATCATTGCTACTACTAAAAAACCACAGAGCTTTATAGCTTTTAAGCAATATGGTCTCTGCTCCTAGATGGAATACAGTTGAGGTTTCATGGATGTGGATAAACTGACCATGACGAGATGGAAAGAAGGGTAAAAGCCGTGAACGCAAAACCACATCATACTGTGGAGAGAACAAAACAGCTTTGTCTAGGTATTTACTGGAAGAAAAGGAGAGAAAAAACAGGGCAGGGTGCATCCTGCTGGAGGGCAAAAGAAATGGCAATTCAGGAAGGATGTGGAGAAGGAAAATATGGAGCATTTTAGAAAATGGGCTTTCTTAAGCAGCAGCAGAAGATGGGGAGAAAAGCTAGGGACAGTGGAGTGGCAAAAGATAAAGGAAGAAGTAAGCCTGAAGTTCAGGCAGCAGCAGGGGCCTTTGATGGTGCCAGAGATGGCCAAAGCATTGAGCAAAGACCAGTGTTTTGGGCAATAAATGCCAGATAAGCAAGAAACAGAGCAGCTGGATCAATCCAAGTTGGAATAATTGGTGGTGTGAGCAGCACTGGGTACAGAGAAAGAGATGAAGTGCAGAAACTTGGGAGGAAAAGCAAAATGTTTCAGTGAGGTTCAGTGATGGGTATAAAATGAGGAACCATTCATGTTCAGCATGACTGAAACCTCAGCAACAAGGAAAGCAGTAGATTTATCAGTGGCCACGAGTAGAGATGTCAGAGAAATGTGGAGACATCACGCTATTCCATGTTCAGCGTGCTCCATGAAGTCCTGCTGGAGATGAAAAGAAATGGTGGGAAAGGACAGAGTAGAGAAGGATCCAAGGCTAGAGAGGTGTCAATACTTTGGCAGCTCAGCCGAGATGGGGTTTGTTCAGGATCCCCACCAGATCAGCGCTAGCCTACAGAAAGCTGATTTGCTTCAGAATGTAGTACCCTCATCTGATGAGTATGGCTTAATCACCAGTTTTCCCACCACATGATCACCTACTCCAATGTCCTTTTGGTTAATGTGCTAACAGCTGTATTGAGAGTAAACTGCAGTGACGATACAAGGACCAAATAGCCCATTGGCCTGCTTTGCACACTTTCAAAACTCATGCACTAGAATTTCTTATTTACACTACTGTACCATTCTGGGTCACATGCCACCCATAGGAAATTCACAAGGTAAAAGCAAACTAGTGACGGTCATTGAATTTTAATGAGTCAGTCATCTTACCCAAGTTCTTATTTCCTCAGTCAGATACGGGTTGTCAAACACTCAAAGCTGACTTGAAGCTTGTATTGCACATGTAAATATTCAATCACAAGCATAAGATTCCCCACATTTCCTCATCATGCTCCTAAAACATTTATTGTATAAATTAGTTTACAGAGACGGCTGGGTCAGAATTTCGATTAGAAAGAAGAAGCTTAAAGTCAATGGCAAAAAAAAAAAAAAACAACAACCAAACAAAGCATAGCCTGGCAGCAATGCAACAGGAAAGGAAAAGGAAAGTCATGGGACCAAACTTTCAGAAAAGTCTATGGTTCCTGAGTCACTGACAAATTTAGGAGGCCGAGTTTCATTGTAAATCCATAGAGGCTGGTCCAGCTGTACCACAGTCTTTCTCAGTGACACCATTTACCATGCCCAGAGCAATGGTGCCCTTGCTTTGAAAACCACAGCGACTGGCAAGGGGGTACTCTTTCAGAGGGAGCTCACCAGCAGGGACACATGCTGTGGGCACCCATTGCCAGCCTGGTGCTGCAGGTGCATAAGCATCCAGAGGTGACGTCTGAAGGGTGCTGTGGAAGGTACCTAAAAAAAGGCAGTACGTTTAAACAGCAGCCTGCACCTTGTGTACAAAATGTGGGGGCTATGCAAACTGAGGGAGGTGGTGAAGCATTACTGTAGGTCACTGACTGGTGCTTTTGACCTTACCCAGTTAGGAGTAAAGTCTTCTTGCAGGACTGGGGGAGAAGGAGACTGGCATCCAAGGGACCAGCAGGGCAGCAGAGACAGGGCCCCAGGATGTGCCTGTCCCTTTCCCACCCACGGAGGGCAGGAGGGGAGGAAAGGAGGGCTAATCTCCACTGGTGCACAACTGAGCCCATGCTAGTGCCTCGCTGCCCCAGGATGTTCACCGCCCTTCTGCACCTCCCCAGGGAGGCATCGGGGTGCTACCATTGTTGGCACAGTGTGCTACTGCACAGGAAAACCTGAGCCCATCACACCGTCCCCAGCAGGAAACCCCATCTTTGGCCAACAGGTGCTCCCTGGAGAAGTTTGAGGGTTTACATATATATACACACACACATATACAAAATATATGTATTATATTTTATTAAAAAATTAATATATGTATATAAGCGCTGCGTTAGATGTGCATGCAGACAGAGTAGCTTCCCCAGGGCCCAGCAGCCATGGGCACTGGTGGAGCTCAGGACCAAGCCCAGGGCTCTCCCACTGCCTGGAGCCATGTACATACATGGGGCATCTGTCAGGGTCAAGTGGGTCTGCAGGTCCACATCAGCCTCTGAATGCTTCCTCACGTTACACCAGCCATCCTAGGAGTATTCTGCTATCTTCCAGAGCTGAACTATCTCAGAGCTTCCCAAAAAACAGTGGGAGGAAGCTCATTATATTTCATCTGGAGTTTCAAGTGCTAATAACATTGATACAGTGCTTTCAGAACACTGAGACCCTTCGCATCCATATTGGGCTGCATGGTCCTGAAGGCTCACCGGTTTTAATAACACTTGGAAGAACCTGGGTGGGATTTTGCAAGTGATATGGGGCAGGAACGAGGTGAGTTTTGCCTGGTTACCTCACAAATAACTTTTTTCAGACTAGTTTTTAATCAAGGTTTACACGCACTAAGTAGGCACCACTGAACACCAGCAATAAAAAGCTGTATTTCATATAGCAGCCTTCCCATTCCCATCAATAGCAACAAGAACGTATTTAAGAAGCCCACTTCAAACAAGCATAACTCTCAAGCTTCCTCTGACAAGAAAACTATCATGAAAGAAATGTCTTGTTCATGAAAGACAGGAGCAAAAATCTTCAGGGACCTCCACCCTTCCTGCACCTCCACCCTCCCCAGGAGAAGGGAGGGACAAAGAGCTTGGGGGGTTTGTAGCCAGATGGAAAGAAATCTGGTGAACCCCTGGGTTAGAGACAAGGTGATGCTTGTCCAGCCCAGCCTAGTCCTGTGTCAGAAGCAAAGCACCAGCAGTTTTAATAAAAAGCACTAGATGGGAGTAAAACATCAAGCAAAGTCTGCTTGAGGAGCAGCAGGGAGGTTTTTCCAGATAGGGCAAGTGGGCAGAACATGCTGCTGCAAAGATGTGTTTTATTCTGATGCAGCTCCAGAGTGGTCTAAATTAACTTAAAATAAATGTGTCTGGAAGCACTGTAATAAAGTTCAGTGCACAGACAAATAAGCAGAACTTCCTTGACATGATGCAGAGAGTTGGCCATCTGTCCAACACAGAGCTGCTGTAATTAGAGGGAAATAGGGAGGCTACTTCATAGATTAAACATTTTCTTTCCTTTGGTGAGTGTCTAGGTGATGGTGATTGGTGCTGGTTCCCAAATGCAGGTGGTATCTATCACTTAGCTGGCAGTGGAAATTGCTGACCAGAAGTCACACACCTGGACCAGGAGGCTAGAAACTCAGCAATATAGGAATTTTGCAGCATTTACAAAGCAGAGATGTTTACACGCCTGCAGAATATTACAAATGCAGCCCCTTCCTCCCCTAAGCCCATTACCAGGAGAGAGCAACGCTCTCTCTGCCTTTCACAAAAGGCTAACCAAATTATTTCTTTTCAATGAATCCTCTCAATTCCCGTATACACAGAAGAGGATGAGCTCATCTCCCAGATATGTAACTGGTCTTTGAACACTCCCCCTCTCTTTCCTCCTTCCTTTCTGCTGGCCTTCAGGAAGAAGCTGCGTTTCCCCAGTGCACGCAGCCATTCCGAGGGTACGAGAGCATGTCACATACCAGATGCATCACTACATTCAAAATCAGGCACCCGGGCTGAACACAGCAAGTGCTGGCAGTGAGACATAGTTTCTACTTTGAATTCTTTTTCCCTTAAAAAAAAACACCACCACAATAACTTTAGAGCTGTTGATGTGACCTCAGGATTGATAAGAAATACCCTGGACACACACCTTTGACAAATAAATGCCCCAAATCACAGTACTTAGCACCTCTCTGTATGTAGGTGCTATTGTTCGAGCACTGAAGTCAGTCAGGAACAAAACCCCATGACTTGTCCAAGCCCTGTGCAGCTCATGACCCAGGAGGATAAGGCAAAATGTCCTGTGGTATTTCAGCTTCTTCACCCTTTTTCCTCACCTGTTCAGCACAGAAAGTGTCCTCCCTGGGGTGCACGGTTAACCAGGACCTCCCATTAGCTCTCCAGATGAAAGAGTCCCAGATCCCATCAGCATGATGTGCAGCACTGTTCCACTCCTTCGGGAACAGCCAGACCCACCATCATTTTCAGAGAGGAAACACAACAGCATTTCATTCGTGACTGACCCGAGCTGGGTCAGGTATATATGATCTCAGAGAAAAAGGAAAATCGTATCTCTGGCCCATCACTTGCATTTCAGATCCTCATGGGCAAGAACCAAGGCTAATGATGGAAGGCATCTACAAAAAGCGGACAGAAAAGTAGGGTGGGAAGAGTGTTGTGATCCGACCATGCACCAGGCCTTGCCCAGACCTAGACTAGAACCCCTTGGGACCCACCTTCAGCCCTGCCTTAGCAAGCACTGAGCTCCAGGGGAGGGGAGAGGTGGTGTCCATCTGTGGCCAAGTCGGGAAAGTTTTAGCAGGAATAAACTGAGGCACAACATCAGTGCCATCATGGACAGTTTTGGAGCCATTACACAGTGTGGGCAGGGTTGAAGGGGGAAGCTCTCCAGCAACACTAAAACGCTGCTCATCTGCTGGCACGATGGTGCACGAGCTGTATTGCATCCTCTAGAAAGGGCACAGCCCAATGCTGCCTCCACACCTTCATCTCCAGGTACCTGGAGCTACGTGGGTACCAAGGTCAGTGCCCTAAGGTAATCCATCCTGTTGGGAGTAAAGAGGTCATGGAGGATTACTCCTCCTTCCCTACCTGCTGCCTTTGCTGCTGCTTGTTCCTCTCTCCCCCAGCACATTCCCTTCACTCTCCTCTTTGCTAACATTTCTCTTTCTCTCTTGCACCTTCCCTGTAGTTTATCCTCTGTAGCATCAGCCTTGGCTCAGCCTGGCAGCGCCACGGTCCCTGGAGAGAGCACCAGACCACACTCCAGCGCAGAAGCCCAGCAATCACTGGGTCAATGCTTGCCTATAGCTCCACACCAGCAGCACTAACAGTGCTGGCTCCCTTTCCCACTGCTAAAATAAAAGCAAACCCTGCTTCAAATGAAAGCCAGAACCTGCTTAACTAATAGTTCCTGTAGTATTTGAATAAAAAGATCACCTCCGACACCAGCTGAAAGACAGTTTTGCTACAAAGATTTTCCAACTCTCACAAGTAAGCAACAGGCAGATCAAGTGGAGGGCAATCTGTGATGGAGAGGCAACATCGGACTAAAGGGTGAGGGGTGGGGAACACAGCAGTAACTCACAGGAGAGAAAATTAAACCCACCATAATGAAATAAACCTCCAGGATCAAAATTATATATGTTGAACAGGGCCAGTATGTTTTTATTAAATCAGGGCCAGACTTTCCCAAAGAGTTAGGCCAGTAGTAATTCATCCTGTTTGTTTACTCAGAGTTCAATTGACTTCCACCAGTATTAAATATTTATTTAATTTCTCTGTGCATAAATGATGGGGCGTACTAGCACAAAACAGTGACACTAAAAGCTGTATCCATTAACTGATGCTTTGCAGGGAGAGGGAGAATGCTACCATGTATCTTGCATTATCATATAATGTAGGAAAGGGAGAGGAAATGGCCTTTTCAATTCTCCAAAGCACGCAGTTCGACAATTCTCAGCAGTCTTATCTTGTGCAGAGATTAGAGCCAGGCAAATAAATTAAAGCAGTGTAATCAATGAATGCTTTCCTTTTTCCTGTTTGTGAAGAAGGGAGGGAGGCTGGGTTAACATCAGGCAGTCAGGTTAATGAATGTGTTCATGGGCCAGAATTACTAAATGAGCGTTTGTGCACACACACATACACCAAGCTATTGATTACACATAACCCTATTTCCAAAGAAAACTCCTCTGAATAGTCTGTAGTTCTGATTAGACATTGGACCTGTGAACCACCTGTGGGGCCTGCAATTAAAAATATCTGTCCCAGCCTAACTTACCAAGTTTATCGATTTTAGTGCAACAGTACAAAAATCTCGCTGCTGCAGGATATTGAACGTGCATTACAGGTTTGCGCTCGTATCATTACATCAGGTCAGCTGAACACAGAAAACCTGCAATCCACCCAGATAACCCATGTTCATGGATCACTTGAGACCCCAGCTAAAGCCACAGTAAGATTGGTCTCAGCTACAAGATCAAACTCTGCAATCAAAAATCACAAAACAACACAAATCAAAAAGCTAATGGGTGCAAACAGGCATATAACCCAGGCAAAGATCCTGGCTGAAGACTTTCTGGCACGTTTGTAAATGAACTGTATTTTGCAGCTTTAGCACCATTGCTTTGGATTCCTCGATGAACAAAGTCAAACGGGGTTAACACGAACTCGGGTTTAGTGCAAATGTTCTTCCAACAATAAGGTGATGGGAAGCACTTCTAGATCAGAGACTCGGGGCTGAGGCCTGAAAGTTTTCTGCACCACTCCAGCATCCCGCAGGGGCAGTGTCTGCGGTACGTTCTCATCAGGAAGCTCAGAGAAGCACACAGAGCTGCCTCACCTCCTGAGCACCCTGGGAGCAGGGGTACTCAAGGATCAGGTTGCTCCAGTACCAAAGGTAGCACCCCTCCCCAAAAATGCACACACTAACCCAGATGGCTGGCAGACAGATTTATTGCCATAGCTGAGCTATCTGATCTGGCTAGTCTGTGTGCCTGCGCGCTGGGGAGCACAGATTATCCCCTCTCTAATCTCCTCTCACATTTCCCTAACCTGCAGACTGCTACCCGCAAACACACAATGTTTGGACTAGTCTTAAACTGTTAGCTATTCACATCAGGGCCCTACCTCTTATTTGCTCACAAAGCCTCTGGTGCATTTTGACGTGACATAAATAGAGGGAAAGTCCATTTGATTTGCTCCTCCTTGTCAAACACAGTTTCCCCAGGTTACCTCTTTGTTTGGGAATAATGGCTTTTACCATACCTTGGATAAATACAGCCAGCCCTTTTTTAATATTTCCCCCATGTCTGCACATTCATTTCATCTGTTTGTCCTGGGACGCTTCCAGCTATTTTCAGTGTCTTTCTGCGGGAGTTCACAGGCGAGTCTTTGTCTCCTACAGCAAGGTGCCCAGTGTAATGCAGAGCAGCGTCTGACTGCACCGGTACTGGAAAGAGGCAGGTTTTCAGATTACTAGAAAGAGCAGCAGGAGAAGACACCATAACACAACTACAGGCCCATTTCTTTCCTTCCCAGGGCCCCGCTGCAGAAGGTGGGGCACAAACTGCAAAAGATCTTCTCCTCCACCCGCAGTTTACAGGTTTTCTTCTCCAAGACACCAGCTGAGTGGAGCCACTCAGATGCCAAACCGCAGCCTGCTGTACCCACCATTGGCACCTTGCCGCTCCCCATCACCCCCAAGCCCAGAGCAGCACCCCTGCTCTCCCTACAATGGGCTTCCCACACTCCTCCGCAGGTGAAACCCACCACCCTGGGCTCCACCACCACCACACCAGGTGTTTCAACAAGAGTATAAAGTGGTCCAGCTAATAACCAGGGCTGTGTGAAGGTTCAGTGTACAAGTATGAGCTCTGCTCTTTGGTTTGTAATAACATATAATGTATTGCCAGAGGGAGCCATTACAGTAGCACTTAAAACTGACCAGTTTCTGCCCCCAGCAGATAGGATGCTACAAGAACAAAGCGATCAGGAACAGTCTGGTCATGCACCAAGTTTTTTTGCACTTTGCATTGCAGTTAAACTTAGCTAAAAACTACTCCTAACACAAGCTTTTCAGAACATTACGGTGACATCATGGGTTATGCAAGCCCTCAATTGTATTTCTGCACAGCCAGCTAAGAAAGAGTCCCACTGAAGGGTAATATTTGATGATATAACTTTGTATAGCATAACAGGGAAATCCCCCCACAGTGCTTTTCAAGTGAATTCATAATGTTCTATGTTTTTTGGGGGAAAAAATGCAGGGATAAAGTAAAAAGGAAATCAAAAGCACACCACAGTGTGCAAACTCCTCCATTCAGTCACTCTGAAACAGCAAGAACAGCTCACATTTGCATGAAATGGAAAGTAACGTCTGTCAAATGCTTTCCCAGGAAATTATTTCAGGGAATGCTACCGAATTCAGAAAAGCAGCAGCACTGTTATTTAAATTAAACATGGAACAGATATGATAGTTTGATTTTGCTCTATGCATCTCAGATCAGCCAAAAAGCAGCCATCCCTGCAAGGGAAAGCAGCAGTGCTTAGTGACACACTGTAGAGCCCAGGGAAGACTTTGGTTAACTGTTCACAAAGAGCTTTAAAATACCATTAAAACTTTACTAGAGCAGGCAGCCTTTGATTAATAAGGTCTCATCCAAACAAATGTTAACTACTAAACCCATTAATAATTGAGACCAAAGATGAAAACACATATATACTGGGGTCTGCCTCTGTGAGCTCCTTAAGTCAGGGGAGAAAAACAACAGTGTTGTGTGGCTGAAGGAGACACAGGACCTGCTCAGATATGGAGAAGCTATGAGACCTGGTCCTGCTAAGACTTAGAAGCGATACTCACTCTTTGTAGCAGTAATAAGAATAGGCCATAAGTCATCTGCATTTCTTCATGTTTCCTTTGGAATGGGAGACAGGGCTGGGAGAAACACGCAGATGCCAAAACCTTCTGCTAAGGAGGTGCACAAAGCTGGCTGTTAGCGCTGACCTGCCCTGTTGCTTTCTTTCTGCCATACCAGCTTCCCTGAATAAATTATGTCTCTGGCTCTTTTACACCTGAATTTATTCTTCAGCACCCTTTGACTAGGTTTCTTTCTTCGGGAGCAAATTTGACCACAGTGATGACATTCCAAATCACCTCCCATAACCTCTCCACCCTCCCTCTGTGCTCGAGGGGCATTTGGGGGGGTGCAGTGACCTCCGCCCAGACCACTGATACAGCAGCTGGGAATTACTGCCTGGGCTCAACCAAGCAAAGTGCTCTACCAGCCTTACTTCAAGGGTATAGAGATACCCTGGCTGCTACATAAACTGACACCAGCAGCTGAGAACAGAGCCTCACCTGCTGTGGTCCTATGCTTGCACGCACATTTTATGGTAACTGTGCCCCAACACAGCTTGAGGGGGGGATGCCTTTAGAGATGATGGGTCACTGGCTAGAAACAGTGCCAAACAGCGACAAACAAACAAGCCTCTAAACAACAACAACAACAAAGAATACCTCAAAAACCTACACATTCAAAGACAAGAATCAGTAGGTATTAGCCAGAAATCTTAAAATCTTACTGCAGAACTTAGCAGCAAGAGAATGGATTTACTTTTTCCTCTTCTTTTAAATCTGGCAAGTGTTTCCCAGCTCTTGTAGTGAAGACACAGTTATCAGGGAAAAATGCAAGAGGGGTTAGTTTTTTGTTGTTCAGCTGTGATCATTGAGGGCAGGATTCTTCTTATGCTTACTGTATTAGAAGTGTTATTTTAAGAAACAAATTGGGAAATGTCCATCAAAATCACTACAGTTTATGGATAAAAGTGAGCACATCTGTTTCATCAGGCCTTTAAAAGTGTTTGCCTGAAGAGTTTCCTGCAAAATCACTTAAACATCATGACATGTGTATAACAATATATATATATTAATATATATATAACAATAGAATGTTACTAAAACATAATATTTATTTTTATGTATAACGTACAGAATATGTATCCTATTATATTATATATACGTTTTATATTCCATATGTATTTCTGACAACCCACTATCTTACTGCACTCTCTTGAGACACCTTTTCCTCCATATAGCCCCAGCAACCAAACCAAACAAAACCTGTAGCACTCCCTCCTCTAAGTTCTTGTTTGCAGCAAATCTGAGATGAGAAGGAGCATGGTGAGGCCACTGAGAAATTCTGTCTAATTGAAATCAGAGTGCTTTTCTTGTCTTCTCGATGGGTGATTCCTCCACAGAGCTGACATTATCATCTTTCATGAGAAAGGAGGACTTTTTCACTCAGGTAAACATCAAAGCAAATCTGGTCCTGGTCCTCTTCCTCTCCCCAAGCATACAGTGGGCTTAATGGCCCCTGTGGCCCTTATGTTCCTGTGTGCAGCGGGTGGTTTCTCAGTGTTTCTAGACAAAGGCTTAGATTAAATTAAAGAGATGGGGAACCTGCAGGTCGTCTGAAGGGCAATACTCCTGTGAGTGCTGAGGAGAACATCAAGGGGCCCAGAGAACCTGGACCTGTGGTGCTCTGTGGCTGTGAAAGGTAACGATGAGGGAGAAGAGAATGATGAGGTGCTTTCAGGGTGATTTATTTCCGGAGGAGAATGGCAGACGGGGAATTTAGAGGGAAAAAAGTGGATATTAGTAAACAAAGAGCAGAAATGGAGTTTAACAGTCCTGCTTTTTATAAATACATTCCAAATTTTAGGAAAAAACCCAACATTTAAACTTCAGAATCATTTTGGACAGGCGGAGAGATCAGTGATGTGGACAATCAAGGCTGCAGGTCACCAGCAAACAGCATGCAGAAGAGATTCAAGCCTACCTATGAGCCCTGCCAGGACACAGAGCACATTTCCCCACGCTGGCATGGCTGTTACTTTCCAGGGACAGGGCCCGAGTTGCTGCATTCATTTCCTCAGCAGTTATTTTCTTGGAACTCAGCAGAGTATTTCTTTCTTTTTTTTCCTCCCAGACAGAAAAGCATGTGATGTTATTTAGTATGACAAGCCAGCTTTCCCATCATTTTAATTTCTTTCAAGGAGAAGCACCCCACACAGAAACATACAATGCTACACAATAGCCTGCCAAAGGGTCTATGTGGGGAGTAGGGAACTCTTTCAGAGTGTGTCTAAGGAGGTGACATGTAATGCGGGGTTTTTTCATAATTTTACTTTATTTTCCCCTCTTTGAAAGGCTTCCAGTCAAGTGACATTTTGTTTGATATTCACATCATTTCCCAATTACAGTTCTTTTAGAATTCTTCTGAACAGCTGAATAATTCCTGGCATGGCTTTGTTACAGCTCATTTCACTGCATTAGCTTCCACTGCCTCTCCTCTTTAGAGAGGCTGAACATGGGGATGCAGTTCAAATCTCCCTCTCTTGCATCCCTCCCTCTCCACTTTTGCTTTTACCAAAGCAGGTCTCTCTTATTTCAACTTCCATTTTGCAACATTGCTATTATGACCTGGTTTAGTGTAATTCTCCCTGCATATGATAGCTAAAAGAAGGGCTAAAATGTATCATAGTGATACACTTGCCCCAGCTGTTCAGCACTACTCACTTGAGGCATTCCTGAGCAGGCAGGGCACTTAGGAATGAGAAGGATCAAGAGCCATAACATGACTCTTATGTTCAAGACTCTCCAGCACACTTTTACAGTTGAAGGAGAGCAGTACATTCAGGGTAGGATATTCAGAAGCAATAAAAAAGGAGCAATCCATCCTTTATGCCTTTGAAAAGATTGATGCTCGTTGAACATCTTTCCTGCAAATACTTGTCATCGCTGGCAACTTCATAGATTTAACAGAGCCCATTGAATGCCACTGACAGTCCTCTCGGGTTAAACTATTCACACAGGGAAGTATGTTTTTTTCCCCAGGCAGAGCAATATAGAGCTCGTTAGCCCAGAGGCCATCTTAAATGGATGGTGCAGTCCTGGCCTTGCAGACAAAGTGCTTGCCAGTCTGGTTTCTCTCCTCTCCCTCCCCCCAGATTAAAATTGCTGTGCAAAAGCAGAGTGGAAAATGACACACTCATGGAGAAGCTCATGATCATTACTGAGTTCGCCCACAGTTACATCCACTGAACGCAGATTTCAGTGGTACCCAGCCACAAGCCTAAAGGATTTTTCTACTGCACATGAAGATCAGTTTTGTGTGCTGTGGCACCACTGAAACCCAGTGGGGATAGAAAGCAGCTTCCTGAAATGCATCAGGCTTATTTAAGATAGCTTAATGCCTAGAAAGGAAGTTTCCTGTTGAGGAAACAGAGGTGGATATTGCCTCTATGCATAACACTTCCATCTTATATCGTTAAAAAGGGATACTAGGAAAGAGCCTCCCCGAGTGTTGTTGCTCATAGCCCCATCTCTGCAGACTTTTGAAGCCAAGCTGCAGTCTAAGTCCCCTGATCCCTGCTGACATCCAAAAAGCAGTAACATACGCATCAACAGGAGCAGAAACTGGAGTCCTAGGGCTGAGCATGCAGGGCAGAGCTGATTTTCAGCTACTTGGTCGTTATTTCGTACCCCCAGATTCAAGTCTGTTCTCCAGCCCACCTGTCCCCCTTCTTTGTGGGGCTGTGGGAAATGCTTGTGGGCACAGATACTCACTGAGAAGTAGAGCACAGGTCAGGAGCTCACTGGGGCTGTTTCACTAAGCCAGGCTACCAATGCCTAAACTCAGGTGATCTTTTTATTTTCCTGAAAAGATTGCAAGCAGAGCTTATGCTGCCACCTGGGCTCAGTGGAAAAGGCACCAGGCTGGGGAGTCAGGAGTCTTCAACTGCTGTCTCAGCGATGCTGATGATGCTATGCAATGATGAGCATTGCAGTGATCCTGTGCAAACAGGGTCCTGCATCCACAAGCTGGTCTCAGCCCTAAGGTTAACACCAGTTTTTTCACCCTTTCCCCTCTTGCTAGTCTCAGGGAATGAATTCCTCCACCCAGAACCCATCTCCTAGCTCACATCTGAGCTGAGAAGTTGAGATGCTTTCCCTTCCCCAACGCAAAAGCTGAGCAAAGATTATCCTGAGGTCACCTTTACAGCAAGAAGCATATTTCTGAGAACATTCCTGACCACAGAGTCCCCACTGTGCTTTGCTTCTGCTGCACTGAGCCAAGAACCTATAGATTTCCTGCTCTTAAAATACATTAATGTAATAAAAGTCAGAAATACACAGCCTAGTATTCATGATTTAGAGCCCTAAGCCAAACACAACAATTAAGAATTAAGAACATCCTGTGGCAACTCAAACAATCCAAGTCTGTCATGCAAAGGGGTGAACTTTTTACCTGCAACAGAGGAAGAGAGATATCGTGTCCATTACAGCCAAAACAGAAGTGACAGAGAAACATCTGCAATGCTTTTTTCTGGTTTTCCAGTGAATAGATCAACATTACTAATGACTGGCCTCGGCAGCTGTCCTGTGTAATTACCAGCTGCGCTCCGACATTATCATCTAATATTAATAACCACTGGAAACCCTGATTATATTCAGTTTATCATGATGTCATGTCTGGCTTCTTGTCTTTCTACTCCAAGTCTGCATGGTTAACTTAGACTAGTATCACTCCCTGCTTTCAGACTGAGCTAGCATTTTCAGAGTCTCTTTGCTGAAGGTGGTTTTAAGAAAAACATCACAGGGTGAGCAAGGCACTGCAGACATTCAGTCTTTGCTCTGGAATTAGCTCTGTTCTGTCCAGAGTCTTTTTTTTTTTTTCATATCCACATCAGTATTTGATCTTTATGCATAAGCTCAACCCCAGCAACCAGCTAATGAACCTGAATTTTAATATTTATTTTAATTTTAATTTTAATGTGTTTTGACCTGAAGAAGAGTGCTTTTACTGACACTGACTGAAAGACTTAAGTGAGCAATCAGCAGCGCTCCAACACTGCACCTGTAGCACCCCAGAGGAGCAGCCCAGATACAAGACCTTTGCCTTTCAAGCCTATGTATCAATGATAAAGCCATGCTTTTCTGTTAGCTTCAACAAGCGAAAAAGGGAGAATCATCTCTCTGCATTTAAATGAATGACCTTAACAACGTTTCAGAAGGGAGACTGAGGAGCAGTCCAATTCAGGAGAAAACTTAGGCTAAGGATTACACCGTACTTTGTGTTTGAGGTTCCACAGTACCGAAACACCAGGGAAAAGTGCATCGGGGTGCTCTCTCAGGGTCTGCATACTCTCCTGAGGGCAACATAGGCTTTGAACGTCACATTGAGATCGCAGAAAGCTAAAATACTGCACTAATCTCTAGGTTAAACATGTGGCAGACGAGACAATAGAGGCTTGTGTTTTTTCTTGCTAGCATGCTTCAGCAGCCAGATACCCAGAGGGATGCACCTGCAGGGATGAGGGTGAGCCAGACCTGCGTTTGAGGCTGACTTTTGGCTTCCTGTTGGTATCAGCTTCTAGGAAATGGGTCCTGTTTCCACGAGGACAGATACAAACTGGGCATTTTCCATAAGCCAGTTGGCTTGTTGTCACTACTTATGAGGCTTTTTCCCCCCCTCCTGCCAGACCGCTGGGGAGATGGGCCCCACATTCCTTCAGCCTTGCCAGCTTGGCTCCCCCTTCATTCTGCTGGCAGCAGCTGCTGTGGCATCACATTGCTCCAGAAACCAGGTGCTTCTACCCCAGGGGTACAAACTGCATGACCCCACTCTGTATAAAAGGGCCACATTAGTCATGGAAAGTGCTTCCAGGAAGGCTAATGACAGGAAATGGATCCAGGCACTGACGCTTTGCATATTAAGTATCTCGTACTGCAAGGATCTTCCCTGCTCTTCAATTAAATAATATTCAGAGGAAGTACTGGTCACAAACCTTCTCTACCCTCATCCTTAATAGCTGGTAAAACAGTTACACTGACCCCTTGATGATGTTGCACGACCACAAAAGCAGCGGAGGAGTAGATGCTGTCACCAGGCACAGTAAGTAGAAATGACTGTGCATGCAAGCTTGAAGTTTTCTCACAAACATCTGCTTTGAGGCCCTTAGCTGCCATGCACCCCTCTGCGGCCCTCTATTACGGTCATCTGCAAGAAAGCCAGCAGTTTTTATAGTGCAGAGACCCTAACTCAAGAGCTTCATGCTGATAATATACACAAGTCTTCTCTTACTCCAGAGGAGGGCAGACTCAAGTCCTGAGCCGTCACACACAAATTTGAGCACGAGTCTAATATGAATGAAAACATTGCCTTTTTAGCATTTTGTTAAGCATAATAGCAAGGCTGAATCTGAATCCCTATCCCAGTCTTAAGGAGTAAGTTACATGTGAACATTGAAGGATCCTGTGCTGAGGATCCTTCAAAATCACAGTGTTACTATATCTAGAACATATGTATGCATACATACAATGTGTGGCGGATCAAAAAATGAAAGACCTTTTCCAACTGTTCCCCTATTGTAAGTTTTGCTTTTTTCACTACCATGGGAAGGAAGAATCTGATTTTTCAGCTAAAACATGTGTATTTGGTCTTCCTTTTTATCTTCAGTGTAAGTGGCAAGAAATAGGGTAATTAGTTTCAAATATTTACACTATTTTGGTGGGGTTTCTTCAGTGGATGAAGCAATATCAGAATATACATGCCATAAGCAAGGGATAGCTGAGCACTAGGGGTAAATGAAGATCAAAGGGCATATATGCACCTGGATGTGCTTCCTTGAAATGTTTTTTGCTTGCACAGTAAAGTACTAGGCTCTGTGTCTATCATATAAACAATATAGAGCATGGGAGTCATGGAAAGGAAAGTGAGGAAGACAAATAAAAATGGTTTGATATCAAATGTCACATTTGAGCTTTTCTTAGAAAATGTAATAATCCCCCAGAAAAGAGAAGGTAAAGGTTTTCATAACATAAAACACTATTTTCTGAAGCAGGGTACCTAGGCAAAAATCACTGCAAATAAAACCATAAAGCTGGTAGCAGCTGGGAAGTTCAAACAACCAAGTAAGGGTCTGAGTTGTGTCAAATTCAAATGGACTTATCTAATACAAAGTTGCTGGGTCTCCAGCCAGCACGTGGCAGTCGCACGAAGCTCTACCACATCCCTGTGCATCTAACAGGGTGCTCCTGACCCAGGCACTCCAGTTTCCTGCCTTGATTCACTCACTTCTTGATGGTTGGTGGTCTTCCATGCATCTCTGAGAGGCTATCAAAATGTTTTAGTGTTATCACCTGTTGGGAGTAAAAAATATAAAATATTTTGCTCCTTCCAATGAGGTACAATTTTCTTTAAGTTTCTGAACTCAGGAGAGCAGCCGTGGTGCATGATAGATATGATTATTTCTTTTCTTACAGAGCAAATAAGAGTCATAAACATCTCTGCAATTACTTCAGACTCCATCACTGGTATTTTACATACATTTTAGTCCATCGGATTATTTTCAGGTGGATGTTCTTGTTGCTGCTGGGTGCATTTTCTCAGGATCTGCAATCCCACACCTTTGTAAGAAGCCTCACAAAACTGCAGCGCTCCCCAGCTGGCTGCTTGCTCCCTTGGGATGCTCATGTACGTCTCGTGTCAATAAAGCTGTTCTCAGTCCCCCTGTGAAAAGGAATTGTTATTTCCTCATTTGAATGTTGAAGCAACACCGGGTGAGACAACAAAATACACCAGATGGAGAGGTCAGGACAGCACAGTCTCATTTATAGGACTCCAAACCACATCAATTTTTTGTCTTCTTTCAGCATACGAGTCCCAGCTGTGTCTCATTTGCTGGTGACAGAGGACGCTAGCAGTGAGAAGGGGGGCAAGATGCCAGGTGAAACCAGCCATTTCACCCCCCTCCCCAAGCCTGGGTGACGCTGACCAAGACCAAGGGGGCCCCAACAGGTCTCAGGTGGTTAGGGAGGGCAGATCTCCCCTCTGAAGCCTGGGGCTCTCGCTGACCTCCCTCCCCTGCCCCCTGAACCGGTGAGGCAGAGGAAGCACCTCTCCCCACACACAGCACCACAGGCGGCTCTTCTGCCGCTATTCACACCGCCAGCCCCTCACATTAGGCCATGACATGAAACACCAAATGAGATCATGAAAAGCAGCAGTGTGCATGCAGCACAGCTAAAGGTCACTGCTGCATGTGAATCCACTTTCAAAAATAATTAATTGAACAACAGCCTGACATTTACCCTGCAAAGGGATTTTTGAAAGTTTGCTTGCTGAAGCCTGATGCTCACAGGCTGCAATGTTTACTGCTGGAGGAGCAGAGGATCATTGTTATTCTAGAGCAAATAAAAGAAAACGGATCAAATTCAACTCTGAGTAAAGGGGAAAAAAAACACCTATGGGCAAACCTTGCATTGGATTGCTCAGCTTTGTTCTTTCTCCCTGCTTTGTTTCATGGGACCAGTGAATACCATTAAGGCTGAACAAATATTTCCAATGCAAAAAGTAATTTCCACTTGCACGTATTGTTCTTCCTCAGGGCTGAAGTTTCTCACACCTTTTCCTACCTCAGAAATATTTTTATTAACGTTATTTTCAACAATGAGAGTCTGAATAACGGTCAGGCAGGTTTTTTGAGGATGTAGAGGAAGGAATAAAAGAAAGGAAATTGTGGTGTTCTCCTCCTCACATCTTCTATTTAACTGGTAGCTCAGTTGCAAGTGTCTCATCCTTCTGTTTCACAGATGGGCTGAGCTGGGTGGTTTGACCAGCATCAGTTGTGAGGGGCCAACAACCCAAACCCATTCTTTTTACATACTTGGCCTCTGCAAGCCCATGGGCCATCAATTTCCTTCTGACTATATCTGCCCTTTTAAGCCCTGGAAGGAACAGGCCACAGACTCATCATCAATGATGTTGAACACAGCGGTTACTCACCCAGGAGCCTGTTCTACACAATGTTCATTAAGTATTTTGTCTCACAGGGAAGCTAAAATGTGAATTTTCATTGTGGACTTGGATCAGACTCTATTCCATTTTCAAAGCATCTGAAATTTGGATTCAGTGTCTCTCAGAGCATCTCACCCTCTAACCAGTTTTCTGTCCATTCTGACCTCTGGTGTGGATCCTTACCTAATGCTGCTAGAGAATCCACATGCATCCCACTGTCCTGGGCCCTGCTTAACCACAGACGTAGTGACAACCCCATGGGACCCAGGAGGCTAGTCTGGTAGGGTTTCCCTTCGTAAAAGCCGTGCTGACTGCTTCCTACAGGCTGTGTTTATATCTACCTGCCCAACGCTCTTATTCCTTACTATCACCTCTACCATCTCGCTGCTGCTGCGAGTCAGACTCATGCCCTGTGGTTCCCAGGATGCCCTGGGAAAGCTTCTTTTGTGAAGGGAGTTTACAATCAGGGATTTCAACTCTCCTTTAAAGAAACAAGCTTTTTGCATGCACCGATACTGATTTTAAGTTTTGGCAATGAAAATCTCAGTCTGGCGTCTGTACGTTCTTCTAGTCACAGTCAAGCCTGTGATTCTCAGCACTACAGCAACTGCAAGCACAAGCTTTATTCTTGACATATCACATGCCTTGCCTAATCACTTCCTATTTGTCGCGTAACGCACAGTTTAAAGAGAATCTCATACACTAGCATGCTGTAGCACCTGGCATTAGAATGCATATGTAAGGACAACACGTACATCTCCCAAGTCACAATATAAAGCAAACATTTTTCTTGAAACAGTATACAATTTCTGACATATTTGCATAATTAGATTTTGTATGATTTATCACATAAATCACAAATACAACCTGCTTTCTGAATACACATCAATATACACAGCATCATGCAGACTGTGTGCAACATAAAGATACCCAAGCCAGGCTTCCTAGCTCTGCTGTTGTATAGGTACTAGGGGAGGCAAGGAAGCCGGCTGCTGTGTCAAGGTGGTCCCCGCAGTCACATGAGACCAGCTGGATAATTTACCTCATTACTTCAGCTCTGAAATTAATGGTGCAGCCCTAACAGGCCAAGCTTAAGAAACAGGTAGATTTGCAGATTTATTGCAAGAGCTTTTAGGTCAAATATTTTAAAAAATCTTTTTAATTCCCTAAAGGTACATTATGAAGTTGGTTAATCTTCTGGCTGGCAGGCTAGATAGGGCCTTGGACCTCTGGTACCCCTTGGCTTTGGATCCCAGGTCTCCTATCTGCTGGCCTGGGTTACTTATGCTTGATCTCTGTGATAAAACTGGGGGCAGCATCCAGGCCACTTGTTCCTCAAGCACAGCTGATGCACACATGGCATGTTTGTTGACATCCAGTACTAACATTTTGCAGTTCCTTTATCTACATGCTCCATCAGCGGAGTTCCTCCTGTTTGCAGACTCTGATCCATGTGCCACTCTGAGCATGATGCTGAGCTCATTTTTTCGCAGGTCATTGGCAAAGAATTTCAGAAGGAGCAGAACAGAGCTGACTAGGCAGAAAGGTGATAGGTGAGCTTTGGTGTTGATGTAAGCAAGGAAATACACCTAGGGAAAAACAGCTTACCTGCGCCTACACGATGTGAAGCTTGGGAATAGGCAGTTACAACTCAGAAAGGAAATCTTAGAGTGATCATTGACAGCTCTCAGCAATTTCTAACTCAGCGCACAGGAGCAGAAAGAAAGAAAACACTAACATAATTGGGCATCATCAGGAAGGGTAATGAGAACAAGACAGGAAGGAATGCTTCGCCGCCACATAAGAAGTTGGCAGCCTCCATCCTGAAAATGGCATGTGGCTTGGGTGTCTGCATCTCAAGGAGGACATTGTGAAATCAAAGAAAGTCCAGAGAAGGGATAACTGAAGTGATTAAGGGGATAGTGCAGTTACCCAACAGGGAGAGATAGTAAGAGACTAGGACTCTTCAAGCTTGCAAAAGACAAAGCCAAGGAATATCATACAATGCAATATTAATATAAAGACATCATATCAAAGCTGGTGGCCATGCTGAAAGCCAAATTGTTGTTCAAGTGATCACATATTGCAGGAACTATAGGACACTCAAGGAAATTGGCTGGAAGCCAGTTTAAAGTTGAAAGAAAACAATTCCTTACATAGAAGGCAGTGAACTTCTGGGACTTGCTGCCAGAGCAAACCATGGATGTTGAGAGTAAGAGCTGGTTAAAAAAAAGGAATTAAGTTCACGGGCAATATAGAAATTATTTCTGAAAGGACTGGGCAAAGCTGTATTCTGTATAATTCTTATGATGGCGATTGTGGATGTTGGAGAACTATGAAGGGCATGGACCAACACAAATGGCAGGGCCTGCATAACCTCCTAAAACAGCCCCTCCTGTTGCCATTAAAATCTATGCCAGTTTTGCAATCACCTTCAGATTAAGCCAGTATACCATAGAACCAGCGTAAGCTCCCATATATCATGAGTGTGATTTGTTGGTAACCCAGTAACTAAAGGCTGTGACGAACTAAAATCTGCTTGATAAGTAGGTGCAACTCTCAGGTGCAGAAGCTTCAGAGGACTTCTACAGTTTTGACTGGACAATCCAGTTCCATCACACAAGGAGCAGGGTAGACCTCATCAGACCTTAGGCAAAATCTGAATGCAAACATTACTAGATATTACTTACCAAGATACAAGAGATATTAACAACCCACAATGCACTTCGTTATAATTGAATACTGTGGAGCTGCACATTTATCACATCCTAAAGATACTACATCTTGACCTTCAAATTTTCAGAGACAGACAAAGCAACTCAACAATTGGGAAAGAGTCATGAACAAACTGGGATTCATTTGGCTGCATCAAGGTTTATATGAAGTTTTTGTTTTCTTGATTTAGAGGATTGTTTGGGAGTGCCCCACAAGGACACTCTCTAGAGCAATGTTCCTATTTACAAGTATCTGCAAAATATCCCCTAACCTCCCTGCCTTTATATCATATATTTTTAAATAGCAGGAAATCCAGACTACAATAAAAAAACCTGCACACTCAGCCCTTCCAGCAAAATGCCAAACCACATGATAGCTTATTCATCTGGTTTGAGTTGAGCCTGTCACAGAGAATGAACAAAACTGAAGGAAGGGGCCATTTATGATGGTTTACTAAATCTCTCCTATGCCAGTTTTCAGTTGCAAGGGTAATACTAGTCACAGTAAAGAGCCTAAATCATGCCCTGTATGTCCGCTGATAATGTCAAAAATAACAGAGAAGGGAAACATTGACCCTTACAACTGCTGTTGAGACAGAAGTCATAGGTTACTGATGGGAAAAGGAATGTCTAGCAGCAAGAGAACACCGAGAAATGCCACAGGTAAAACCTCCAAGAACTTCTTGGAACCCCACACCTGAGGACAGTACCACAGCACATTACACTCTGCTTACTAAGGTGTCTTGGTCTTGGACACTTAGCAGGAAACTCTGAGTCTTCTATAGTTCAGATAGATTAAGTGGAAAATACTGGGTTTGATTTTGCTATCCCAGAGGCGGTGAGGATTGCAGGAATTTTCTAGGTCTAATTTATATGTGCCAGCCTACAATTTGCCACCAACTTCTGTTGGTAAGGAGATCTGAGAGGAGGCTTGAAGGAATGCACGTGAGCGCTATATCTCAAGAATCAGAGCTAAAATTATATGTTTGACCCAGTTACAAAACCTGTTTCTCATTGCAACACAAGTAATCACCCCCGTGATTCTGCTAAATTGACTGGTGTGTCCCAGTTAATGTCTTGCACCACCAAGTTTGTTTAGATTCCTATAGATTAACTTTGGCTTTTGGAGTTAGAGATAGCAATAGTTACTTCTCAGCTAATCACAGGTACTGGGTAAACATAAAATTGTATCGATATATTGTTCCAGAAGCAGTAACCTTCTACCAAGACACACAGATATCTCACTCGACATGAACTTGTGACTCCTGGATGAAATTAAAACCCACCCTGTTTGGTTCAATTCCAACATTTTTTCTTGCATAAGTTAGTGTTTATGATTGGCTAAAAACACCTCACCTCCTTACCACAATGATGCATTTGTGTGGGAGCAATATTATCATTCCTCCTTAAGGTTCAAATTACACAAACTCCCCCTTTACTCATCAGCCAAGACACCCTCTGAGGAATTTCATAGGAGATGAATGAAGGAACAGGTCAAAACAGGCTGCTGCCCAATGCCATCCTAGGTAAACCCTGGTGTACATACTTGCCTCAAAACCTGGATAGAGAGGATCTGTTCGCATCATCACAGCTTTCTGATGTGGTTGCACATTACAGCATCCTGAACATTCAGTCCCTATTTCAAAGCCTCAAAAGCAGTGAGGCTGAGCCGCAACTTTCTACTCCTTTGATGAGAATTTGGATCCATGGGGCTTGTTGGGGGTGAGGGGTGGGGGCAAAAGAGTGTGAATTGCTAAATTAAAAGAGAGTTACATCTGTGGTAACAGACATTTTCCATTTGCAAGCCAAGAGCTTTTTCATTATTTTGCTTCCTTGAACAGATTAGCTCTGATTAACAACTGCTTTTAGAATCCTGTGGTGTAACATCAACTTCTCGTGGGTTTTTGGTTATTCCTCTCCATTTACAGAAATATGAGCTCATGTCTGGTGTCTGCTTCTAACCCCTCCTCCCTTGCTCAAAATAATATGACATGTGCCTCCATGCCCTTGGAGGTGTCTGGCTGAAGGTCAGCTCTGGAGCACACCTCCTTCTACCACGAACTGAGTGAACGTCACACTTTATGAAACCTTCTGTCTCTTCATCGCACCATACCAGGGCAGTTAGTGTTACATATTCCCTTAATGTAATTTTGTCCACGTGAATTCTGAGTCTTTCTGAGAACTATTTCCACAGACACAGCTTGCCCCTTCAGACAACAGCTTACAAGATGAAGGCATGAATGGAGAAACATCATGGGTCAAAGGAATAGCCTCTAAGAGCTGAAGGCAGGAAGCAAGAGAGTTGCACACACACACGCCAACATTGTTCCTGACTTCTGCAGCTTTCTTGTTGTGGTTTGGTTTCAACAAGTGCTAATCAGTAGAATACAGACATGAAAGATGCACGACGTGTCATTGCTCCTCTGTGGTCTCCTGTGCTCTGCCACCACCCACATCCTCTGGAAAATCCTTCCAAGCTGAGTTCTGAACTACTTCAGCTGAAAAAAAGCCAGAATGTACTAATGCCACCCATGTGTGACAATGGTCACTTTTATCCATAAACATGAGTGCAGTATTGGCTGGTAAAGATACCCGTGCGATAGATGGATATTACGTTACCTCCAGCGTGCTGCACAGTACCAGTTCAGATGACTAAGTTCGAACTCAAAGTCTGGCCTGTTTAGACAGAACTGAACTCCAAGTGTGGCACCACAGCTGCTGTCAATACATCTGCACTTTTTTCTATTCCTACAAACACTTTTCCCAGTTTGTTAAGCTTCCTTTCCCCTTTTATGCCTCTTGCCCTCTGAAGGCCTTGCCCAAATATTTACAGGCTACACCAACGTGCACTTCCAGTCAAGTGAAAGCAACACCAGAATTTGCAAATTGCAGATTAAGGCCTGAGAGAGGAGGACAAAAATAAAAACGGACAAAGAAATGAGGTTTTCCCCCTATAACTTACTGTTGCAAACATTCGAAGAACAAAAATAAGATTCATGAAGGCTGCTTGTAGAGGAGAAATGGAAAGAAAATGTGGGGACTGCACATTAGCTAAACAGAAATGCACATTGATGGTCACGTACATTCATACACACAGTCTGCACGAAGCAGATGATGTGCGTTTGAGACAGTCAGATGCTTTACCTGTCAGCATGTATTGACATGCATATACTCCTACTCATGGACCATGCCTCGATGGAGGCAATATAATCCAAACTGCGTTTTAATAATACAACCACACTTTCAAAAAGCTATTGATAACTTTGAGTGTTGTTATTATTCAAACCCCTTGTCATCTCTGGAGACTTTAATTTAATGTGAAACCAAAGCTGATTTTCAATGAGTTCATTCTCTTCATGTGAGAAGAATATGCCTTATCTAGTTAAAAGAAGCTCTACCTTCAGGATTAGACATCTGATTTCATTAAGACTTCTGAAAGCATTTAATTAAGGATTCTTCCTTTTTCCACATTCCTGCAATCACACCATTTGAAGACACCAGGTGATTCTCTCATTTTAATTTTGTCCCCAGTAGCTTTCAACAACTGCTGCTTGAGCTAGAAAGTCTTTCTGCTGAGCCCTGGCAGCAACACCCTGATAATGGCAACATGATGTGCAACACATGCACTTGTCTCTTGCATGTCAACCAGAAGCAGCAACTGCACCTCCAGGCCTTCAGGGTACCATAAGGAGGAAAAGGCCACCCAGGTCCAGTGCTGACCTCCCACAGGCAGCATGTCTCCCGAGACTGTGGTATTGATGTAATCAGTCAGGAAAGACAGCAAAGGGAAGATTTGGTTTCAGTTCACACGAGTAAACATCTCTTTACATGTTCATGTTTGTAAGTTCAGAACAAACACTGAGAAACTAATATCCAAACAAACCTGATTTAACCCAGGATTTTGCTTTTCTGATTTTTTAAGGGCTGTTTATAGCTCTGACAACGTTATAACATCATTCCTGACTTGGCATTAGTTCCACAGAAACAGAGAAAACAAGACGTGTTACAAAGTTCAAGACAAGCAAAGCGTTCAGCCTGCAGGGCATCCCTCTGCCTTCGCTCCAGGGTGCTCGCACCTCCTGGCTCCTTATATCCACCAACAAACCAACTGCATGGTAGCAGCCACAAATGTCTCCAAGAGCATGCAGAAGGAAAGCGAGGGCAGGGTGAAGGGTGTCACAGCAAGGAGGTTCCTTGGGCCCTTTATTGGTAGGGACTGCCTAGAGACACTGCTAGGAGACCCGTATTTATCCCTTGCTAAGGCAATTCATTTACTGCAGGTTGCCCACAGCCTAAAACAAAGTTCAGGGAACACAAATAGGACTCCAATGCTGCAAATAGGTCTTTTCATCTGTAAAATCCTTTATTGTTGCTAGACCCCAGAGGACTCGTCAAGCTGCCTCACCTGTTTCTTCCCCCCAGTGTATCTATGTAAAACACAGGAGCAATTTCCTCCCCAAACAGTGATGATCTTCCAAAGCCCACCACTGACGCCACGCTGTCTTAACACAATGTTTGTGAAACGATGTTCCTGCCTTGCATTCCTCAGGTACAACAACCCAAAATTTATTAATATGTTACCTTTTTGAAAAAACTTAGATCTACCTGGACAGATAAAAAAAAAATAATCAAACCTGATGAATAAATGTATTCCTAGAGATAAAGGTCTGTGATGGGTGAGTTTCAGCTGCTGGAGGACACAGGCTGAGCAGCAAAGCAGCCCAAGCGGAGGGCGGTGTGCTCTCTGCCTGGGCTGCCACAGCGGTGCCCAGCAAGACTCTGCAGCACCCAGCCACTGGTCACAGCTGGCCCAGCTAGCCACAGAGGACAGCTGGCTCTTCAAAACAATGCACGTCGTTTTGCCAAACACGTAAATGTCACTGCTAAAATCTGCAGATGGATCAACCACACACAGGCAGTTTATTAACAGTAAAATAGCAAAGTGAATGAGAGAAAGATTATGCTCGATCTGCTTGTGTGCATGTGTGTTCACTTGCATGTGTGGGGAACAGCAACCAAACATGAAGGTTTGTGCAACATATACGAGTGGGCTAATAAACACTGCAACTAAAGATGTCAAATGCATTCAGTGAATGCACAGCAGTTTGCCTATTTGGATATACTTCATTTTGCAATCCATTTATCTATACCCTTACAATAACTTTACTTACCAGCATAGAATTCCCACCAATAAATAAGGACAGTGATTCAATTTTCTTTTTCTAAATGGAAAACACGGTCCATATGACCCTAATCCCTCTGTAAAATACCCCGCCAAAAATACCATATAGACACACATTTAAATATCTTCATTATTTTTATATATGCATATAGGCATATTTAATATGCACACAGAAGCTTATACTAAAAAAGTGTTCTCCAGCCATTTGACACTATGACTACTCATTAGGCTGTATTGCACACAGGAACAGTTTTGAAACTTGCAAAATAAATATTTCGACCACATTCATGGAACCAACCAACTCCAGTCAGAGAGTAGCAGCTGAACCCATGCACATACAGTGGCCAGGAGGGAACTGTGAGTCCGCAAACAGGTGGCTTAGCTGCTAGAGGTGCGAACGGGGCAAGGGGGCCCGGCAGGCAGAATATCACTTTCTGGTACTCAGATGCCCAGGGACCTGCTCGCCGGGCACTGAAGGCATGATGAAAAGAAGAGTTTGGATTTACACACACCTGGAAGGATGAAAGAGTTGAATGCCTTGGTATTGAGTGTATGGAGTCCCTCAGGGATGGAGATATTTACGCAGCATTTCACTGTGAACAAAGTGAGAACTCACTAGCAACAGTGAAGAGGACCTCATCTGGCAAAGTGGTGTGTGTGGTACGTTTAGCTACTGTCAGATGAGTCAGGCAGAGGAAGATAATAGGAAGGGTCCATGATGAGATGAGCAGTACAACACGGTTCTGAGTGTGTGACTGATGTAGGGCTTACCTTGACCAGCCTCTCTGACACTGTTGGAGCCTGAAAAGAAATCAGACTGCAGTGGGAACCCAAAGCAGCAGCCCTAGAGAGACTACCAGGAGACCTGTACTTATCCCTGGATTACTCTATTTAATTTCTACAGGTTGCACACAAGCTAAAATGAAGCTGAGACTCTGATGCTGCAGTCAGGATTGTCTGCCTCCAAAATCCTGCTGATCTTAAAACCAGTCAAGCAAGCTATGGTGAACTCCACTGGCCAAGACAGAATTAAAAGATGAAGGAAAAAATAAAGGCATGCAATGAATTGCCTCATTTTTGGCAAACGCACAGTGGACAGAAATGATCACCTCAAGCACTGCTAGCTAAGGGGAATTGACAATCTGTCCATAGCCTGCCGCAAAGCACTCTGAAAAGCAAATGAGATTATTAATTTTCAATTGGATACTGTTACACAGTTACAAGTCAGTTTCCAGAAACAACAGTATTAAATAGAAAAAGAAGCTCCAAGTACTGAAAAATTGTCAGGGAATCCAGCATTTATCATGAAGAGCCTGTCCTGTAAGAGGAGAAAGGAAACTCTGCATGCTGGTGAGTGAGCTATCATCAATATTAATGAAGAAGGAAATACTTGTGGCTGTGCTCAGGAACACACTGCTCTACCTTATACTGGATAAAGGATGGGAATGCTTGCTCATCGCTGCACCACAGAAGCAAAATTCTAAGTGTTTAAATACATGGACCCTGAAGACCCGATTAAGACAACTACAAAATTACTCGCTACAGAGCTTTACCCTCCAAATACTTTCTTTCTAGGATGACCAGTTGATTTGGTTAAAAATATTGGGAAGCACAAACATTGACGACTGGCACCTCAGGAAAGAGCCAGAACAAACACAAACCAAGGCAAGTTTCATATTACAGGAAATGTATTAAATAATGAAGCAGCAACTGATAATGGATATTAGGCTAAGCTGTGTCTACTACAGCTAAATTTAGAGCAGATCTACAATATAATACAGGTTTCTGGTAAACAAAGTGTTTTCATATTAAGGACGGGGGTGACCGTGATGCTGAAAGCTGGTATCAGAGGAGATGGGGTTTATGGATATGTAAAAGGTAGGTAAAACTTCACAGACAGCTCTCTGATTTTTGATGCTAGGTCCCACCTCCACTTTCTGCAACACAAGCCCACATCTGCTGGGGACAGCAGTGACTTCAGACAGCAGTCATCACATCAGCTTGCCACTCCAGACGAAGATGCATTGGGAGATAAGAGGCAACGCCATCCCTGCCATCCCCCATGTCAGGGCAGATGGAAGCCAAGAGAAGCTGAGGATAGGACTCCTGCTCCCCTGGAAGGCCTCAGGCGACAACCGAAGGAGATCAAACAACTGCCTCAGGTCAGAAGAATGCTACAATAAACAGACAAGGACCTTCCAGTTGCAAGCCCAGGCAGTCATGCAAAGCAGCTCGCAACTTAATTGAACAGCCATAGCAAACCCAGATGGAAGCTCAGGAGCTTGTGCTGTACTGCAGCAGGCTATGAAGCCAGGTTTAGCTGAGAAAAGGTGGATGTGCTGTGGGGACCAACATCCCCAGGAGCCTACCTACCTTTCCCTCCTTCAAAGCCCCGAGGTAACAATTTTGCTTGCACCTGACCTTGGTGTTATACAATATTTTCTTCTTTATAAGAAGCCACAGGCGGCAGGGCAAGGAGAGAGGAGAGGGCCAGCTAACGCACCCTGCCTATCAGAAGATGACAATACCAACATACTCCCCCCAGCCAAACCCCTCATGCAAAACCATCTGCAGTCTATGGAAACGTTGCCTGGCAAGGCTCAGGAGGCTCACAGGGAGCAAACTGCTGGCATCAGCACAGTGCAAACAGATGAAGGAAAAGTTCACCAAAGTGCTGCTCAAACACAACAATAATGCACGTTTATTCAGTAGATGGTGGTCAGGCTTTTACTGGGAAGTTAGCTACCCTACGAGTGGCTCTTGAGATGGAAACACTCCATATACTCCCATAATCCCTCTCTTTTTCTTTTTTAGTCAGACCTAGATATATAATATTAAAAAAATAACAAAGACACATCCAAATAAGACAACAGCCATTGCACTCCAAATTATTTCCAAATGAAGACTTAATTTCAAACAGATGATGATCATTATGTGAAGCAAACAAGAGTAAAAAGTATTGAGTAACAGACTCTGAAACATAGTTATTTTAAACAACCACGTTAAATAATAGCCAGCACGCTAAATCACATGTTGGCATTTGAGAAGGTGGAAGCACAAAGACTGAAGACTTACACTTCTTGACCCAGCACCAAACTCGTCAGAGGCTGATGGCACGGCTGCATCCTCTGCTCCTTCCCCTTCACTTTTTTCTTTGAACTCTGATATCATCCAAACGCAGCTCAGGAACTTTCTGTAACAAAAGCCTGATCTAACTTTGGGGATGGAGGGGTGGGGTGGGGGGAGTCAAACTCAGTGCTCTAAACCAGCTTCCCCGTCTTAACTCTTTGGCACATGGTGCAGTTGTCAGAGGACGGCATTTATAGCCCAGAGACACTTTTCTGGTAGAGCTGTGCATCAGGAAAGGAGTCCCATTGCATCATAGCAGAAAACCAATGTTTTCTTCTAAGGGTTTTATTTAGTTTTTGCTTACAGGTTTGGAGCAGTATTATTATTTCAAAGTTAAAAGCAGGCCATGTTATCTTATTCAAATCCTCTCCTCTCTTTCCAGCATTCTCAGTTTATTGGAAATAACTGTAAACTCGCCTTGTTCAGCTGAGCAATATGAAAGATCAAGTCAATTCTAGACCAATTCTTAAGTACAGTAAAATATAAGCACAGAAAGGAAAATGTCAAAGAATGACCACTATTTTAATCCTGAAAAGCAGGGTGGAAATCACATAAGATTCTGCAAATTTCTTATTTAGTTTTAGAACAAATGAGACAGGGTTAAAGTGCAATACTTGCATACATCCTGATCTTCAGGACTGAATTTCAGCCCTATGTAGCGAAGCAGAGAAGCAAAGAAGCAGATGACTTCTTTTAAATCACAGGGAAGTTGTAGTTCTTGCAGTCCTACTCCGCCAGTAAGGGGGAAAAAAGACCATCAGGGATACTGTCAATTTACTTACCCAGAGAAACACAGGAGAGAGCATTTATCAGCAGTGCAAATTAATAACTGGAGCTACCTCTACTCTTTATATTAGGGTACTTGCTGTCTTTGAAAGCAAAGTCTGCAAACTAGATAAAAGTCACGGGTAAATGTCTTGAAAATTGTAACCATTGTGCACTGAAGCAAAATGTGGTGGCAATAGCAGGTTGGTTTCACATGGCCAGCTGCAGTTTCGGTGTCCCCTGTTTGACATAAGCCTGAAAGATTTACGCTCTCATTCTTTGTATTCCTCTGCTTTTTGGAAAGGGACTGGAGCCGAGTACTTTGGTTCGGGGTAATTCCATGGTTACTCCAGCATTTTAAGGCAGATATGACAAAGTTTGACAGGAAAGCTGATGATTACTGTTTACTCTACAAGTTCCTAAAATTTCACATCACATTGTTAGGCAGAGGAAAGACATTTAATTTCTTTCATACGATTTTACAGCTGCCTGTGGCCTTGCACAGCTGTACTCATAGTAACTGATGATCCTGGCTTTAACAACAAAACAGGGGGTGCCAAAAATTGGTCCAATACAAACACTTCAAATCTGTTTAAAACAATTGTAGAATAGTTTTTGCTAAGATTTGATCATTTGCTGCTATGCAAAGATTTTGCTTGCAATGCCAAGAAGTTTTCTGAAAGGTTTTCATTACACAGAGGAAAAAAAGATTGCACATCTTGGGAGAAACCCACAATGTGACTCACAAGCAAGATTGCTAAAGAAAGAGACCTGGTTTTGGCTGGGCCACATTCCCTAGTTTTTAAGTTAGCTTTACATAGGTCTACTAGCTGGACAAAAACCATGCTGATGGCTAACAGCCACCGGGGAGATCACTGGTGCCTTTCATAGCACCAAACCAAAAGAGCACTTTTTATTTTTTTTTCTTTTACCCACCTGTAAAATGTCGTCAAAAATCAAAATGCTTGCAGGCACTTTATACACCATCTGGAATGACGCTGGCATCAATCTACTTTGTCTTTGCCACCAGCTTGAAGCTGTCACGTTGAAAGGGGTTGCACCTTAAGGGTAGGTAAGCAGAAGCCATTTACACCAAGTGCAGCCAAACGATGGGAGGCAAAGGGGGATGCCCTGTGGGAGGTGGTGGGACTGTGGGAGCTGGGCAGCCAGCAGCAGTCCCAGTGGCCCAGGGATGGTGTCAGGGCTGGTTTAGCTGTGTCTGCTACAGCAATTCAGTCAAAAGGGCAGTCAAATGAAACCACAGATGTGGATCTGCCCTCTGAATAGGGCTCCAGTTTTAGATGTACGATACATTTGCATTGGGGAGGGAAAGCAGAGAGGAGATAATATCAGAGATACACCCAGAGTAAGGAAGGTTTTGAAATCTAATCGTGCCTCTGGTCCCTGGTTTGAGATCAGAAGGGTGGGTAGTTGTTCTGATTTGGTGAGTGAAAAGTCACATGAAGCAACTGCCTGTAAAAGTGTAAACAGTGGGAAGCAGAATTGCAAGAATAATTACCATCGAGCAAAGCACAGAGCAATGCTAGAGCAGCAAGACACCACACCTGCTTGCCTCCTGCTCTGCCCCAAGATTAAGCCTCTGATGTAACCACAGAGTTACAGTTTTGGCATTCAAGACAAGGGGGAAGGGGAAAAAAAAGTGAAGATGTTGCAATGGCAAGAAAAGGCGACTAGACCTAAAAAGGAAAAATTGAGCTCTTTCAGCTGTCTTCATCTTCAAAATACTTTGCCAATTCTTTGCGAAATGATGTGTTGTGTGTTCTTCTTTAAGGGTAAATGTTTCAAAATATTCAGCCGTGGAAGTGTCTTTGGATTTGCTTTTTTAAAAAAAAATAATTGCTTTATGTATTTTCTTTTCTTCCTATGAACTAGATGCTTATGCTGACAGCTGCAGATGCCTGCCTAGCTAGGCTTTCTGTGCAGTTCAATGGAGACATTTAAGACTAAACACAGTCTCTTAAGAGTCTCTGCTTCCATATACCTGCACCCTCCCTTCCCACAAAAAGAGAACCTAACCAGTTTCTCCTTTGACTGTAAAACAAAGCTTCATTTTCTTTGTAAATTAATCTATTCTACCTATGAGCAGAAAAAGGGAGAGAAAGACGATGAACATTATCTTTTCAATGAGAAAAGAAGGATGGCTTTTGTGGGCTATCCCTTTCACGAATGAAAATTGAACAGAGCATGAAGCGACTGCGATGGCCATTCTCACACAACCACCACAGCTGTACTTCAGAGAAAGTCCCTGTTTGCAAAATTCCACTCCTGGGGCTGGTGCTGCTTTGACCCTTAGAAAGACAATCCCCCAGCCTCAGCATACCCTCCTCTTTCAGGACATCCACAAGCCCCTTGTGTGGAGAAGACATGAATGATACTATGAGTGTCAAGAAGTCACAATGAGCAAATCTTCAGAGGGGTGCTTCTGCAGTTCACAATGTTTCATGTTCTTTTCCCATTGCCATCGCGTTTTAACAGACCTCTGCTCTTGTCTCTCAATAAGCTGCTCTTGTGCCCATCACAACGCTCCGGAGCCCAGATCCCTGGGCTGCGCTTAGCAGCTGCAGCCCAAAGTAAAGTTCCCTGGGCATCTCTGCAGTGGCAATGTGCAGGGCTGGCCCTTCTCACCAAGCTGGTCGCTCCTCACAGAGGTGACAGGCATTAGTTACCTACCCATAAGAAGCGTTTGAGCTCAATCACCTATTTCAGAGGAAGGATCATAAAATCCTCTGAATTCTTAGTTTTCAATAAGCCTCATGCTCTGAATAATCAAGATAGTCAGAAGTCAAGGCTCACTTCATCAGTTTAGAAAAAATCATATACAAGTTTGCATAAAAGTGAGATTTAAGTTTAGCTAAACCTTGTGAAGACGTCTCTTTATCCAGTAGTGATCCAGATAATGGTTTTTGGCTTTCGTAACTGAAAAGAAAAATAATTTGTTTTTTCTAGGACTCAGCTGTATGTATTTATTGTAAGTTACTTGAACGAACAGAATGACTCCTGGGAAAACATAACTTTTCCCTGTACTGACCCTAAACATTTCCCACGTAAAGTGCTTGCATATACAGCAAACACTGGTTAAGAAGATAAACTGTCTTGGACTTCAAAAGAAAAAAATTCGGCTTTCAGTAAGTAGAGAAGCATTAGAAATTAACCTTTGAGAAATTCAGGAAAGCAACTTCAAATGTTCATTGAGTTTTTTTACTATCCCCCTAACTGTGAGAAATTATTAAAACAGTATGGTCACTAGCAGGGCTGGCTTTTTTTCAGCTGTTGGTTTTGTTTGTTTGTTTGGGTGTGACAGCAAGGAAAAAATCTGTTCCAAGTCACTTTTACCCCATTACATTTTAATCTAAACCCCATCAGGTAGAATATGAGCTCCTATTCCTTCTCTCCTTGATTATATGCAGCTGTATTAAATCTATTTTAGCTAGTTAACATTCCTAGCCCAGGCACATCCTAAAAAAAGTTGGCTGAAATTTGCAGTTATCAAGCTACATCCACAGGATGCAGGAACAACCACTTCATTAGCATTTTGCAACATGCTCCGAATAATTAAGATAGTCAGAAGTCTAGGCTCACTTCATCAGTTTTAAAAAAAAAAACATATGCAATTTTGCATAAAACTGAGATTACCTCGAACTGGATTTCTCCAAGTTGCAGTCTACTTGTACATTTGCATCTTGGTTGTACATATAACACAAATCTTTGTTTCTAGTATCCATATCGGGGAAAATAACTCTTCTGCTCTTCATATTTGGGGTACAGACATGCCTAGTACCATCTAAGTTCCTTCTCAGCCACTTGACTGATAGCCACAAAGTGTAAGGACTCTTACGGAAAGGGAAAGAAGGGAGGAAAATGAGCACACACATCTAATTAATTCCAACTGTGGCTTTTAAACTATGCTATTATCAAAAGAAGGATGCATGGAGCCACCTGTGGTGTTAACATAAGGTGCCTGACATTGATAACTACTTGTCTGAGGGTTTCTTCTCACAGACACCTTACTGGTGCCATGTTAGCCCTAGGTCATCACATAAGCTACTTAAGAAGTGGCAGGAAGAACACTTCAGATAACTCCAACTGTAGTGAAGTACGCTGCAAAGGAGGAGGCCATAGTGCGTACACGGAGGTGACCATTCTCCTAGCTTTGTCAACTAATACTACAGACAACCTTGGGTGGGCTTGTCTAAAGACCCTCGTACCACTGACAAAGGCAGAACTATCTGAGGTAATGCTATGAAGCACAGCTTTTGGTGTGAGCAATTTAATGAAAAACCTGGGTGCCATTATAGCACAATTCAAGCAGACATCAGATTAGAAATTTAAGCTGAACTACTGTATCTCAAAAAAGCTTGGGTACAGGTTGGTGCAGGGTATGGGAGTTATTATTCAGAAATGCTCTATCTTCTCTGTATTTCTGGCAGAATTTGCCCTTCTTTCAGATATCTTCATAGAAAAATTCCATCAGGGGGCAAGTAGGATCCATCTAACTTCCTTATGGAGCTGTAATATTATGGAATGTGAACACAGCAAAGGACAGGAAACAAAAACCCACAAAACTCACAGAATGAAAACAAAACCCCTCACAGCATGAGGTCCCTAAAACTGAAGGACGAATCAGTCTTCTCCAGTTCCCACTACTCTAACTGGCAATATTAAGGACTATAGGAACAATACTCTGGAAAACCATACGATGGTATACACTGTGTAGTTGGTTTTGCTATTGATGAGAATACCTTGCAAGGCAGAAGAGATGTATGCTCCTGAAAGAGCTGTCTCACCCGTTCCCAAGATCAAGTACAGTAGAACTGTTCGGCACAGTGCTCCACCGTTCTCCATCGGAGGTCTGGGAGAAGGGACAGCGTCACTGAACAGCGTTGAGAGAGCAGTAAAGACATTCCCAGTATCACTACAGTCCCCACCAACCACATCGATTATTACTACATTCCCATCATTATGATGAGTCCAGTTCTGTCATCTCTTTGAAAAATGAAGGAAACTTGTACATCAGCCTTTCCGGCCCTCCAGCCAGAATCACATCTAAGGGACCTCTTTTTTAATTTCCCACACATCACTGACAGGATGAGAACAATTAATGTATCTTATTGATGTCCAGGTCAAACATACAATTAACAGGCAGATTCAAATAGCCCCATGTCTGGAAGACAGTCCATTACACATTCCTCTGATATTTCCTACAGGAGATATGGAAACTTGAACCAATTCAGCCCACGCATCAGAATATTCGGAGCATGCAGTAAATGAGCCACAAACAAATACGAGGTTCAGTGCATCAATACATCAGTAGTCAACTGCTTCGACACCAAACCACAACATTTTGCTGTGTTGTGGATATTATACCAGTTGGTTACATGCAGCTGACAACACTCTGTAACATCGCAGAAGATCCTGATGAAACACCATGCAAAAGGCATCGCCTGTTCACTGTGCAGAATAACGTGGCCTCCTACTCCTTTAGGAGCCAATAGGCTGGTTCTCCTCTAAGCAAATGGTTTACATGGAAGCATTTTTAATTAGCTACCCAGGCAAAAATGGGACAGAGGCTGCCACCTCGCTGAGTACCAAATCAGTTCCAACACCAAAAAAAAAAAAAAAATTCAGAACATTTCAGCCAGTAGTTTGTGACCTTCAAAATGAAACCATCCATCCATCCAGGCTGTTGCAAACCAGGTCTGCAAACTTCAGGCACCTGGTTGTGGGGTTAGGTGAAGGTAGGGTGGGCACTGCCACCCCCCCATGATGTATTACAGTGGCAGCACGGTGGTGGCAGGAGCAGAGAGGTGCTCGCAGCCAAGCTGCTTCCAATGCCAAAGGCAGAGCAGACCAGCTGTGCTGAACTGGAGTGAGCAAGTAGCTCTAAAATGCCAATGCCTGAGCACAGTCGAAGAGTTGTCTCCAGTTACTGTCCTGACAAACGCAAAAAATCCATTCTCTACTGACAAAGTGTGTATTTTGGGGAACCTGAAGAAAACAATTAATTTCTTTTTAGTGATGTCAGTGATTACTTAAGATCACTCCAACATTCGTCATAAATCTCACTGCAGGAACCAACTGAATGAATGGATTTTATACTTCCATAGCTTCTGCTCTCACAAGGCTGAAAGATCACTGATCCAATTGGACTGAAGTATCAGAGAAAGAAAGCATGTCTTAGGGGACTCATCTTGACACATTCAAGCTATCCAGCCTCTGGCAAGTCCTTAGCCAGACCTTTGGGATCTGGTTTCTGCAAAACCCATGACTCAGATGGAAGATACAATTTCCTTCAAGACATCTTTCAGCACTGTTGCAGGGGGCTGAAATGCACTTTTCAAGGCAAGAGTACAATGCAGAAAAGTGGAAATGGCACACAACGCCTCCCGGCACTCCAGAACCATGAGAAGAAACGAGAACAATGCTGTGTTTCATTGCACGCGGGACCTGACTGAGCAGGCTTGGGATGGCACTGACTGCATCTTACGTACCAAACGTGAGAGGCAGGGATAAGCATGCCTGCAACAGATAATGCAGAAGTAAACCAGCCTCTGATGTGACAGGGTGTGCACACTCCTGCTGGGGGGCTGAACTTCAGCTATAATTGGTTGAAGTGGTTTAATGTGCTTTGTCTGAACTACTTCACATAAATACACACATATGCACAATATGTAATTAAATAACTCTTTGCTATTTCTTTCAGTAATTCACACTGAAGATCACAAAAAATCCCAGGCCAGATCAGAAGAATGATTGGCTTTGACTACAAAGAGTAATTTTGAGAGCTACTACAGTCAAGCAAGCCATAAATATGGGTAATAGAGTTGGTTCCTGTGGTTTTCAGCATCTGGGAACAAGAAGATTTTTGAGTTTCAGATTTGTCTCCAGTTCATTCACCATATTAGTAGAGCCACATCTGAATGGAATTACATGTGCAACTTGATCTCACTGCCTCAAGGATACGTTTCTTTTTTCATTTCACATGGGGAGAGGTCCTTTACCCTGGTAATGGAAATGACACTTTCCACTCCCAGCACCTCCCCGATTTAAAAGACTACAGGAGAAACTGAATGCCAATGAACCCTTTGCTTGCAACAAGCCACCACTTACTGCATTACAGCAATCACCTACAGTGACAGCTGTTATATCCCGCGATCCTAGAATACTTACCATCAGAAATGGTCATGTGAGCTGTGTCTGTTTAACTGGCATAGATCTGAAACTATTACTCTGCTAATCTGGTTAGCTACCTGAAAACATTTTCAGAACAAAAAGATCCATTAGAGACCCAGATACCCTGATTAATCAATTCGCGTACATCAGAACCACGATGGAAAACAGCAGCTAGAAAATTCTTCCTGTTTTCACGAACTTGAAACAGGGCTTCTGCTCTGAAACAATCCAGATCTCCTTGTTGTGCAGCCAAGGCAACTACAACTTACTCTCGAATTCTTTAGTCTGAATATTTCCAACGCTGAAGTTGCCTCAGCGATGAAGGCTGGGCTCCCTCCCCGCTTCCTGTGGCCTGGACACAGACCCAACAGTTTTTCTTGGACCACTTAACAGGATAGGTGCCTCCCTTTGCCAAAGTTGTTTGCAGGAAAGGCATATTTCTAGAATTTAGGGGAAGGAGTGGTGAAGTCTCTGGTTTAACCTACTTCCTATAAGCAGTACACTTTCAGTATAGAAACTATACACGGCCAACTGGTTATAGTCCCAGAAAGAAGAAAATGACATAGTAGACAGAGTATCTGAACAGTAAAGATGTATGATTGATTCTGACATGCACAGTGAGAGACTGAGAGGCAACAGCCAAGTTGCAGGAAAGGAAATTCTGATTAGGTACTGGGGGGGGGGGGGGGGGAGCAGAAACCTCTACCATGAGAGGTGTCAAACACAAACAGGGTGGCCAGAAGGTTGTATTCTTCAAGAAACTGAGAACTTGACTGGATGAGGCTCTGAGCAACCTGATCTAACTTTGAAGGCAGCCCTGCTTTTGCAGGGGTTTGGACCAGATGACCTGCAAAAGTCCATTCCAACCCAAGAGAAAAGCCAAAGTGGGAATGTCAAGAAACTTGTGACTGAACCAGTACTGTTAAGTACTGAGAAAGAAGGCCAGGTTATTTAAGACATCAAAATAACCAAAGCTAGGTGATTAAACAGCATACAAGGAAAGAAAGCAAAAATCTAAAATTCAACTTAATGCAAAATGGAACACAGAATTACTTCTATAGTCCTGTGTTATAAGCTCAATGTTCAGAAGACTAAAACGCCACTGAAGATCACTCCACAAAAACACTTACTTAATGCACTGTTAGAATGTGTAACGGGTAACAGAAATAATGCACATGTCTAAAGACATTATATGAAAATCACCAGTACCTTAAACACCATAATCCAATCTTTGAAAGAATACAAAAAAAGAAGACTAGAAAGGTGATAACGGCGAGACAGAACTTCACTTTGGTGAGACCAAAAAGCTTTTTTGAATACAAAGCATGAATAACATCAAGGTTATCTGAGCACTCCTAAAGATATTCACCTACTGAAAGGAAAATGCATTTAAAACTGAACAAAAGGAAGTTCTGTGTATCTTACTAGTTGCTTCAGAGGCAAGGAAACCAGAAATGCTCATTTCAGAGGCAGGTTACTGTCTATGCCCTGAACTGGTGATACAGCAGTTACTTGGTTTATTGTCAGAAGTAGCAGCTTGCTTTCATCTCAGTTTGGTTTTCATATGGAGTAGCATCACCTGGCTGAATGGCTTAGCATGGCAAGGATCAGTTGACACTGCATGAAATGCAAGCAGAACTCTACAAACTCATTTCCCAAGATTTAAAATGAAAATAAGTGAACAATGTAGCAAGTTAGTTTTCATCTCAGTGTCATAATTCTTAGTTTCTAGATAACCTATTAGCTATGTGCCAGTCATGTTTTCTACAATGAAAACTTTTGTTACACAAAAAGTACTATCTTATTCAAAACACTGTACACCACGAGCACCATCTCACCTTCACATAATTTTACAACTATGTTTAGTTGAGCAATTCTCAATTTTTAGAGTGTTTAGAGTAAGACAAGGTTGGGAACGATTTGCTTTATGATGATTGTAAGAAATATTCTTATAGACCCGAGAGCAAACAGCACTATGATGTTGTGCAAGTCTGATCATTTTAACTTGATGCATTCCTGTCTTACCCTAAATCTCTAGTATTACAACTAACTTCAAACAAGATGCAAAGCTCTCAAAGCTATTAAAATCTATTCTGTAACACTCACGTTTTACTGCGTTTCTTCATTTGAAAGCATGGAGGAATTGTTAACGTTATGAAGGAAAGCTTTGAGTGACTATTTCTCAGTCAATCTTCTGAAGCACACTTGCATCTCCTTACTTTCCTTGAAAGGGAAATAAACCAGAATAAATCTGTCAAGGTTTAGCTCATCTCTCTGAATGCATTACATTACTTGAACAAATAAAAGCAACCAAGAAGCATTCTGCAGAGTAAGAATTAGAAAGATTATCTTACTTTTGCTGCTAACTTGTAACAGAGATTCTTTCTTCTGTTTACAGTACATATCTCTGATTATGACTGTTGCTGTGATGAAATGGAAAGCGACTGCTAAGCCCTTTTGTATAGCACTACCATAAAAATAAAGCTACTAAAATACAACTTAATTTCATACTGATAAAACAAACTGGCAGATGGAGACAAAAACATCCATATTTGCATGTACATACAGATAAAAGTTTTTTGACTTACAGCATCTAAACAGACTGAAGATGACCTAATCTGATGTGGCACAGTGTACTTACCCAAAGTTTGTACCATAATATGTAATACACTTCAACTCAGTTAAGGGGCACTGGTGTTTCTCAATAAATGTCTGCACAAGCAAATGAGAAAAGATGTGGAACAGAACACAACGCTGTCTTTAAAGCATGCATAGGATATTTTGCTAAATACACCGAGCACAGAAGGGCAAAATGAGAGTTTACCAGTTCTCTCCAAAATACAACTTCTGATTTTTATTTTTACTTACCCTGTGTGTATTTGCTATCAATGTTAAATAAGACAGCAGTGGTCTTATTTTTTCCCCCTCCTACATCTGATCTGAACAAAACAGCCATAAATGCAGAGGCACTGGAGAGCAGAGTGGGATTTCTACTAGAAATTGTTCATATGCCTAATCACACAGGTATGTTACATAGTAAGAAAAAAACACAGTGCTGCTTTTATTTTTTTTCCAGAACAGGTTAAACAAAAATAGTTACAGAAGTTCTAAAAATTCCATATGAAGACTTCAGTATGAGAAGACAGATTCAGTGGAAAGGAATTAAGTGTACCTGTAACTCTGAAAGGACAGTCGACTAATGTTCCTATTGCAAGCTGGGACACAGATGTACTGTGCCTGTAAGTGGAGGACCGCTTACTACAGTGAGACTGTAGGTGGTCACCAAGGAAGGTCGCTTGCTGCAGGGAGCTCTGACCACAGCCACCATGTTTGTGGTCAGAGAAGCCAGAAGAAAACTGGGGGCGGGCGGAGATATTCTGTGGCCACATTTGAGAGGTGCTTAATACAACAGACTATTTGAAATGCACGCTAGTAGAGGGACAGGGAATCCTTGCAGAATTCCTGTGTTATCCAGCGCAGTACAACTGCTGAGCATGAGCTGTATGTAGCAAGATGGGCAAGCTAAGCACAGCCCGCTGCCAGTGAACCAGCACGCGTTACCCTGGCTGAGCTAAGGGGTTTTGACCCACACACCTAGAGGCTGCAGACACTCTCCAGTCTGCTGCTTCCCCTCCCCACATTCAGCAGGTAAGGATCGGTAAGGTATGAACTGGAAATCAGATTGCTGCTTCAGTGCTGTGAAGCTGCGTGCGGGTTTTGGCTAGGAGAGGGTTACTTTCCTTCATAGTAGCTACTGTGAGACTATGTTTTGGATTTGAGCTGTAAACAGTGTTGATAATTCAGGGATGTTTTCCTTACTGCTGAGCAGCTCACACAGAGCCAAGGGCTTTTCTGGAGGAGTACAAGAAGCTGGGAGGGGACACAGCCGGGACAGCTGACCCCAGCTGACCAAAGGGATATCCCATACCACATGGTGTCACGCTCAAAATTGAAGGTGGGGAAGAAGGAAGGGGGAGATGTTCAGAGTGATGGTGTTTGTCTTTCCAAGTCACTCTTAGGTGTGACGCAGCCCGGCTTTCCTGGGGATGGCTGAACACCTGCCTGCCCATGGGAGGTGGTGAATTCCTTGTTTTGCTTTGCTGGCATGCATGGCTTTTGCTTTACCCATTGAACCGTCTCTTATCTCAACCCACGAGTTTTCTCACTTTACCCTTCCAACTCTCCTCCGTCCCACCAGGGGGGAGTGAGTGAGCAGCTGTGTGGGGCTTAGATGCCAGCTGGGGTTAAACCACAACAAGCTGACAACTCAAGACATGCATTTTCAGTTGTGCAATGATTTTTACTGCAGTTCTATGTGACCAACATGTAAAATGACTTGTTGAATCAACAAGGGTAAAATCATAGTAACACTGAGGTCTGGCTACAGGTTTAGTGATATTACAAGCCACAGCACTTAAGTTTTGTTAACAGAGTAACACAGCATTAATCCTAAGAGTTACAAATATAAAGTGAAAATGATTCATTTTTGTGTGTTCAGTGATGTGCCATATACTTATGAAAACTGAAACACTAAACTAGGAAATTTTCAAAACTTACAGGACTTTTATGCTGCACTTCTGACACTCCTTGTTCTCATTCTACAAAAGGTTACCCACCTTTGATTTATAGCCTCTTTGCTGGCGATGTTTTTAAAGGGATGTATTTTGAGTTTCAGAAATTGTTTCTGAACTAATACCCTCATTTTTACATACCATCACCCCCCCACACACCCCGAAAAGTGCTAGCTTGCTAAGATCAGCTAAAATAAAACCCAAAACATGACCCGAGCCATCACTGGCCAATACACAGCAGGAAAATGAAAACAGTGCTTTGGTGGCTAATAAGCAGTATCAGACAAAAACTTCAGAAACAGTATAAAAGCAGCAGGGACCACAGAGTATCTAAGGAGCAAGAATATGTATCAATTACAAATGACGACATGGTTGCCCATCCCATCTTCATCATTGCCTGTAACAAAGGTATAAATCTTCTTACATCACCACTAAGACTTTTTTTTAAAGTCATCTTGGCACGCTTCAATATCTTTCTGATAAATGTACCATACCATTTCTTTCATAAATCACTTCAACTTTATAAGATTTGCAGGGCTATCCAAAGAGGGGTCAATGAAAGACAGATATTTAGATGCTTTATCTGATATTAATCCCACCATCTCGTCCTATGTATTTTTAAAGCAGCAACATAATACTGCAATTTGTTAACTTCTCCCCTGCTTAGTGTATGAAAACTCTTGTGTACTGCTGCAGAAATAATGGACATAACACTGACTAAAGCAACTTGGAATAGCAAATCTAAAATAGCCATAACATCCAAATATAATTCCACACAACTTTTGCATGAGTCTAGGTTTAATTTGCTTTACAGGACAGTTGGCCAAACAATGACATTTATCATAAAAATATCCTCTCCATTAAGCAAATCTCATTTTTCTTTCCAAAAGAAAACTCAATGTATACTCTGAGCATTCAGTGGCTCATTTTCAAGATTAGCCCACACAGATTTTTTTTGTAACAAAACAAAGCAATTCAGTTAAAAAATGCAGACCAATGTACTGACATAGTCATATTGCTTTTGGCTATGTTGACTTTAAAAACCATGCCAATTTTGCTATTTTTCTTTAGGTTTTATTAGAAAAAAGCAGCAGATCAACATTACAATTCAGAGTCTAATCTAAATATGCACTTGACAATGAAGCACATCTGAATATGAAGTGAAAAAAGATTCCAGAAAACCTTCAGTTTTGCCAGTCTCCTGCTAGCCAAATCATGTATCTTTTCTGCTGGCTTTCTGATGACTGAAATCAAACAAGAAACAAAAGATTTATTGCTATGAAAACAAAACTGTAGTACAGTAGTATAGGTCTTGGGCGCTAAGTGTATCCTGTCAAGTTAACTTAATAATTTCAAAGTGTACTTAAACCTTTTGTTTGGCCATGAAAGACCATAAGCTGACTGACCCAAGCAGAAACCGAAACAGAAGCTTTGGACACAAAAAAAAAATAAAACAAAACAGTTAGACAGCATGTTAACCTCCAGTTTTCAGACAGTAATAAAAAGATACAATTCCAACAGCCAAGAAATTAAAATAAAAAAATGAAAAAAGTTGACCTGACATTCAAGAGCTATGTTTATTCTTATGCTCGCTTTTTTTGCACCCAAAAGAATTTTAGACTCACCAGAAAAAAAAAAAAAAAAAAAAAAAGAGTATTTATGGACTATCTCACAATTGAAAAAGAGAAACAATTGTCTTTTGACTTGGTTATTTTCCCCCACTGAGGTATAAAATCTACATATAAATTTGATACTTCACTATAACAAATTGTACTTTTCATAGTTCTGATTTAGTTTCCATTAAACCCTGTTTACTTTTTGTTTTTAAATCACAGAATTCTTATTTCATGTTACTGAATCTGGTTTCCAGCTCTCTCATTTATTTGTGAATCTATATTTAGTAGTCTGGTTACCACTGCTAAACCAGGGAAAAAAAATCTTGGAACTTTCTTCATTACAACAGCACTTTCAGCAGAGTTTACTGATGTGCAAGCAAACTACAACGATATGCAGCTCTTCAGAGAGATTATTTCATTGATTATGTTTCCACTGTCCAAACGTTCTCAAAATGACTTGCTGAAAGAAATTTTTTCGATCTTGTAAACATCAGTGGGCGCAGTTTCACTAGTATGTGTGGTAGTTTCACATCCTTATACAGGAAGGCTGGTTCACAGCTACTGAGAAGCTGCAGGAGTTCTAACAGCTGACGAACTGTGGATTCTGCAGAGCAGAAGATTCTGTTGCTACTTAACAGTGTAGCCCAAGTATCAGCCGAGGTAGCCCAGTCAATTTTTTGCCTTTTTTTTTTTTTTTAGAACCTCTCAGAATATTTCTGGAAGGGTGACATTGCGAAGCAGCCACTGCTGGGAGCGGCTGCCATTGCAGTCTCTGATGCTGGGTACCTGGCTGTCCTCTTCGGTGGCTTTGTCCAGGCACTGGTTACTGTTCACGTGCAACAGGGTTAATTTCTTGAAGACAAAACAAAAAGAAATTAGTTTTACAAAATTCACCAGGCATAAGTTCACCAAAAAGTTTCTAGTGGCCATTAAAATTCTTCCACAGGTATGTAGGAACTAGACAAGACCCCTTGGTTACTGACTCCATGTCCCAATCCTAAAGAACACTGAAACACGCTATTTGACATGGTAGATATTAAAAACAATGCTTTGTGAAAAACAGAACAGTCTGAACTTTTAAATCAAGTTCTTTATCAAGCAATATCCACCATTCTTTAAATAGGACTATATACCTAGGGATATTTGAGGAGTTAGAAATTAAAGTTTGGTAAGATATGCAACTTCAATTATTAGTTATAAGAGAAGCTTTGATCAGAATGAACACATGAAATATGTATTTGAAAGTACACTTTTATCCTCAGCTGGGGACACAACACTGACCTTACATTGTGTTCTTTTAGTACTATGTTCTTTTTTAAAAAATATGTTCTTTAAAAAAAATAAAAGATGTGTACAAGTTCACATACATATGTATCTTTTGCAATACCTACTAATCTTACTTATGCAATCTTCCATACACCACTCTGTCTACCTCCGCACTATCCTCATGGACAACAGATCTTCAAAAGTTGCATTTCCTGCCACTGTGCTGTGGGTACTCATCAGTGCATCAAGTTCTCTATGGTACTGACAGGCATTACTATCAGTATTTCTTCTCTCACTCAGCAGCACAACTGGACTGACAGAAAAGTGGCAGAACAAGCAGGCCTTGTGTGCACAAGCAATGAAGGGTAAAATAACCCCCAACCAAAAACCTGAGCACATTTCCTGCGCTCATACAGCACATGAAGAACGAATGAGACAGCTGGAACAGACATAAGCAAACAAATAACTAACACACAGGTTTAGGTTTTGCTTCCCCCTCCTTTCTCTTTCTATCTGGTAGACACCAAGGGAAAGGGGCTTCTTACATGTCTCCTGAACAGAGGCAAAAGAAAAATAAAACCTACAGGAAAATCATCCAGCTAAGCAGGCAGGAGTTCTTGCTAAGTACTCCCTAAACTGTTTTTGTGTTTTATTAGCCAGCTTTCAGTAAAGTTCTGAAGGTTATACCTAGATTTTCCACTGGCAGAATGAAGAGAAAATACAAATACAGCCAAATCTATGGCTCAAAATTGACACAGGGGAAGTTTTACTGTCTTTACTGTTTTACTGTCTGTGTCAATCATTGCAAGACAAACTACTGCATCTCCAGACACCTAAGTGCAATGTTCTTCCCAAATGATAAAGTAGAAACAAAATAAGTACATTGGTGAATCGCTGCCATGTAGTAATATTACTCATCTAATTTACTTAAGTCATGTGAACTAACTACATTAAAAACAAGAATGAATGGTTCCCAAGATTCAAATTTAATCATTTCAATTAACATTTAATCCTGAAAGCCTTCAACAGCTTGCTTCAGTCTCCTACCAGCAGCTGCTAGCAATGTGCAGAAATTCAAGTAAAGATCCACCATCTTCCACATTAACTACCATCCTAATAAAAAAATCATCTTTCATACATATTTCCTTTTAGTCTTAAAGGCTGTAGGTTTCATTAACACCTCAGCTACTAAAATCTACAGCAAGTCTATTTAGTTAGAAATACCTTTAGTTAGATATGCCCAACCCACCCTTATTTCTTTTCTTTCTCTCACTCGCTCTCTTTTTTTTTTTTTTTTTAAATCGGTGAAATTACTTTTTAGTAGCTAAATATCCACATGTTCTCTTTATAAAATAGTTGTCATGATTATACTGGCAAGATTCTCCTTCCACAAATTGTCTCACAATTGTCTTTTGCAATAAGTGATTTTAAATTAAGAAGTTTTAGAACTATTTCTTACTAATTAGCCATGATTTAAGTCAGAGTTCTTGACTGCACTATATCACAAGGGAGTTTTTAGAGCTTGCAAATCAAATTAGTGATGAATGGATCAACAATCAATGATTTCTAGATCTGGCAGTTCAACATGTGAACTTCAAATAAATTTGAACATGATGTACAAGAAAAAGAATAAATTAAAGGTAAAATTAAAATAAAGCTGCTTTAAGCATCTCAACCTTAAACATATCATGATTAGAAATGTAAAATCTTCCTTATAATTTTGGGATGCTGATTTTTTAATTAGAGAAGTATTTCCTTTTAACCTTGTGCAAGATAAGATACCAGGTGACAAATTTGTCACAAGTTTGTTAGCATTAACTTTTACTGGTCCAGAAGATACCTGGAATACTTTTCCATTGTTAATCTCACTGTAACACAACACTACACTAGCGGACTAATCTTTCTCCAGAGGACCTAAAAAGCACATTAAATATATTCTTCTAAAAGCTCCCCCAAAATTCACCAGGTAATTAAATCGATACAGATTGATTTAATGTCCATTTAGTGATTACACAATGAATTAATAACAGAGGGAACATAACCCTGACCTTGTTTCCTGTTTTGACTGTCCAATAGTGGTTTCACACTGGAATATGTTGCTCTGTAGGTTCATGTAAAACCCAAGTTGTCACAAGTCATGAGAAGACTTACCACTGGATCATATTCCCAAAGCTGATTTCCTTTTAGATGGTGGCACTTGAGCATCGTTACTGGGCCGTTAAGTTTGGATACATCTAAACACAAATCATCTGTTCGAATTTCCTTGTTGGCAGTATATGAGAAAACCTAGACAGAAAAAGAATGAGAGGAACTGGAAAAAAGTTCAACTAAAAATTCCTGGGGCAGGGGGAACATCTGTGCATTACTTCATTGATATCCACTAAAACTTTCAGGGTTTTTTTCTTTTCCATTCAGCGTGTACAGAAAGATTATGGTGGGTTTTTTTAGGGAATAAATATAAACACTATACGAACAAGCTCTTCAGTCAAAACTGACATTTTTAATTCTAGACTGCTTCCTGTACAGAAACAGGAGAATCCCCAACACAGGTAATCCCTGTATACTGAAAAAAACCCCAACATCAAGAATTATTGACAAAATAGAACAAAAACCAAGATGCAAAATAAATTCCAGAACTGACCCCCAGAAAAATGTACATTATAAACTGTTTCAGGTACAGGCATGTTTGGGTTTTATTTTTAAAGTAATAATGCCAATAAGGACATCTAACCAGAAGACAGTCCCAGAGAACCTACAGGAGGTGAAAAGTCTCGCTTGCAGCAGGTCTCCTTCTCTCCTCATTTCTTTTTTGACTTGAAAGTTGATCTAAAACCTATTACAATAAGGCCTCAAAAATCTACAAATGACAAACCCTCAAGAAATCTTCTTATGCATTTCCTCTTACAGGTATCTTTTTCAGCGAGGGTTTCCTAAACTTTACCACTTTGGTATATTTTAAAGATAACTACTGAAAGAATTGAAGAATTGTCCCAGTGAGGAGAAGTAGTGTTCCAAATAATTCAATATATTAAGAAAATAAAATAAAATAATCACCTGATTGCCACCCATTCCATGGCAGTTAAAAATTCCAACCTTCTCATTTTCTTTCCTTGCCATGTTATCCAGACATTGATTTGTCTCCACATTTCTTATCTAGGAGTGAAAAAGAGCACCTCACCAAAGGTTGTTATTTTTTAGAAGAGAACTAGGTCCATATCAAACCACACTGGCACCAGTTTTCTCTGCCATACACCAGAGATTATGGGAATGAAATGTAAAATATAGCAGCAACTGTACTACAATGAGAAGCCACTGTCTGAGACTCGAACTCCCAAGCAAATTCTCAAGCTACCAGGTTACAGAGCCACGTTTGTTTCTTTACTTTCTTCCAGGGATCCTCCCATCCTGGGGACTCTCTTTGCTTAAAGACTCAGCTATAACAAAATGGACACAGTTGAGTCTCCAGCCCAAAACCTTCAGAAGTTTTAAAGCACTCTCCTAGGCATGGTGGGTTTAATTCCCTTTGAAATCATGGGTGACTGGTTTCAATTTCCTCACTACTTAAGTTACAGCCTTAATCCCTGTATTACTATATAGTAAGCAGGCAGGGGTAGCAAGTCTCTTGATAGTCATGCAGCAGCATGAATGCCTGCTCCATTTTGTTAGAAGCGCTTCTTTTAAAAACAAACGGTACAGAATCACCCTACCATGCGCTCAATATTTGCCTCAGTGTGGCTTGTAGGGGAGAGTAGGTGCATGCTCATTTAGGAAAGCATCATCTGTACTACCTTTACAGTCACCTAAGAAACTTTAAAGAAAAAATAGAGAAATGTCTAGCAAGGTTTAGGGATCACTGGAGTTTGCTGGTCACGGACAAGGGTTCTGGCTGTAAAGTTCAGAGCTATTGTTGGGCCAAGCCCTTGCTTGACCTGGTCTAGATCTTTAAGCAAAATTCTGCTCATACTCTACTTAGAGAATGTTATATAGAAAGGAATATTTCTAAAGCCCTTCTATGTAACATTTGGTATTGTAGCAAAAAAGGGAGAACATTCCAGTTACAGTACTGTATACCGAAGTTCAGTTTTCTGCCTCACTGAGAAGCCAGATGTATCATTTCACAAGGAACACAGGTGCAAGATACTTGGACTTTGCTGGAGATAACTTGTTTGCACTACTCAGTTCAGAACAGAACTTACTGTGCAACTTACGTTGGGTAGGTAAGATATGTAAGATAAAATCTTACCTCTCCTAGAGAAAAGTAATGGCGTGGAATTTGGGAATCAGGATAAACGTTCTCCAGGTACCAGGAGAAAGGCTTGCACTGGAGCTTGCGTCTTAGTCCAAGTCGTGATGATATGTCCCCATAATCAACTTTAGTAACTCCTGTAGCAACAAAGAAAGTTTTGTTCAATGGCTGCTAATAAAAGTTATGTACATCCACTTGATACAAAAATGATCAGTATAATACACTGCTTGCATGAAAGACTTTCTCTTTGGAAAATCATCTCTACACAACAAAATGTTGGTTTTTTTTAATATAGCATTACACCGTTTATATTCTCAGAAAGAACATGTCAGTCACTACCTGTGACTTCTTTTTCCAGATAATTATAGAAAAGATGGTATTGTTACATCCGTGCTACACGTCAATTTATTACCTGTGGTTTGTGGAACAATCTGAATGCAGTTGCTTACTAAGTTATCAAAGGAGCAAGGTTAAAACCATTACAGTCACTAACGCCATTCCATCCCCAATGGCAATCGGGGTGTATAACATAGTAGTCTCCTTCTCTGGAGCAAGGAGAATTCCATTTTAATTTAATTCTGTAAGCCAGGTACCACCTGCTGGACCTTCACCATCTATCTAACTGCACAAAGAAACAGTCAGAAAGCAGCCTTCATACAGGGAACTAATCCTTTAATAATTCAGTATTTGTTCAATATAACTGCAGCATTTGCAGGAAGCACATTCACCATTAGACTGTTATCATTTTTTGTGGTATTTTGCTTCACTTTCTTCTCCTTTGCTTCTCATTTATCAAAGTGCTCATTCTTTCTGTACCTTCCTACTGCTTTGTGGTTACTGTAATTCCTTCCAAAGATTAATTTGTGCAAGTCCCATCTGTAGACAGGTTAAGGAAGGTGTGCATGATCAGTAGATATTTTTGCCTGACCAGCGTTAAGCGCTAGTCATTAATATTCCAGTAATACTGATTAATTAAGGGTAGAATAATTTCTAGTTTTCAGGCATCATGTTTTTTTTGTATTTTCCACACTACACTCCATAACACACAGGCCAAAAGTAATATACTACAAAAAAACCCCAAAACAACAAATAAAACGAAAACCTAAACCAAAAAAGAACAAAAACAATTCCTAGCAATTTAAACTCCCCTCACAGACCACAAATATGGCTCAACTGGCCGCCACACTATCGACCTCCAGCTGCATACATTTTTCAGAAATCCCTCCACTTAGAGGACTGTGAATTACCTCTGAAATTGTTGAACTTTTGAAATTGAGTTCGAGACATTTTGTTAGCATACCGTGTTATTACATCGACCAACCAGAAGATGGTGTATGTCTACTCAATTAAGACAGATAACTGCAGTCTCAGCTAAATCTTTGTAAACATCAATAAAAACATTAGTAATTTCAGTATTCCAGAAATAAAAAATGTTACACAGGCTTTTTTTTTTTTTAAATACAAACCTAAAAGGCTTTTTAACAAAGATGTTTGAGAACTACACTGGAAAGGGAATGAAAGCAAAGGAGAGCTTGTTTTTTAATATTTTGAATAGTGTGAATGAAATTTAAAAATCTCTTGGAATAGAATACCAAAACACTTCAGTTTGGGCTTTCCAGTCACAAAAGAAATTCCAAAACCAAAAACCACAAGACAAAGAAAACCTCCAAAAAAACCACTGTTCTATCTTCACCAAAGCAAGTATTTGCTCTACACCAAAAGGAGCACTCATTCAAAAGATGATGAAGCAAGAAGAGAAAGGTTGTACCAACCACAGCTAAGTATGGAGTTCTTCGTTTTTCAGTGATAAAAAAGCTGCTGATGGATGAAACAGTTATCATGCCATCCTTACAACAACCTTACAGCACTCAAAACTATTTCATCAGAGTCTGCTAAATCGACCACCTTAAGAAAACAACACTGTTAAGGCTTTGCCACATCACTGGATGGCAGTAAGAATTAAAGTCACAACCATAAACAATTAAATGCAAAGTGACTTAATAGCATATGTGCATGCTGTTTCTTAAAGTATTTTAAAATGTCAACAAGTAGAAAGAAAAGTGGCAGCTGATTTTCTCTGTTACAATGCAGTAAAAGGTATGTATTATATTACATTTAACCATTTTTAGTCTGAAAGATTTTTTTAGAAATCATCTCTTAAGTTAGGTTTGCACCAAACTGTATATTGTCACATAACTGCAGTTAGCAGCAGGTTAGCAGATGGACCGAATAGCAGAACAGGTATAGTTGCCTTAGGGGTATCCTTTAAAGAGGCTGAATTACTCCATTTCCTAGATTTCTGGTACTTTATCTGTATTACTCAAAACTAGCTTGAGTGTTCCTATACAGTGCAGTGGCAGTCACTTACGGGTTACGGTTCTTTTGGGAAGGAAAAGAAAAAAAGGAAGCAACTAGGAAAACTGCAAAGTATAAAACATATAAAAAATTAAGTACATGTGTAAATCGTTATTTCCTCCACAGACCAGTAAAGTTTATATACACATGAAAGTGACACATATCTTCCAGTGTTTTTGTACTTGTTTTTAATGTCTCAGCTAAAAAAAAAACAAAACAAAAAACAAAGCACAAAACAAGAATTAGATCAAAACTTCCCCCCAGGAAAGAATTATGCCAGACTCCACAGCTATGTCCACAATCACATGCTTTTTTTTCACACATATATTTAAAGATGTACTAAAAATTAAATATTGATAAGGCAAAAACTACCACACAAAAAAAATTACACCATCACCAGTTCTTTCGCACAAACAAAGACTCATCTCAGCAACAGCTTGTGCTACCACTATTCTTGAAGAAGTTTGGTATGCAGTACCAGACTACTCTGATTAGTAATATATAATGGTCTTTCCTTACACCTTTAGAAACACATACATATAAAGATGTCTATCAGTAAAGTACTCCTTCAGATTAATTTTCTTTGTCGCCTTATATTTAAGCTTCCTATCGGTTGTGCTGCAACAGTTCTGCCATCCTCAGAATTTCAAAACAACTAGAAATTTGCTTGCAAAGTTCAACATGCAGCAATATATTTATGCTAAATTGCTTTGAAAAAAGAAAAAGCAGCATATTTTGATCAAGACGATCAATTGTTCAATCATTTTCAAAAGCATGACAAGTATGAAAACTATTTCATCTAAAACTAGTCTTCTGTTAAAAATCATAGAGCTTGTTTTTACTATTATGAAACTCGATATTCAATAATAATTTTAAACCAATTTGAACAGTTCCATTATTTGCATTCCCAAGTAATGCTAACAGGGAATACTAGCTGAAAACAAAACCACACAAATAAAAAAGTTATCCATTTCCAGTCTACCTATGGAACCTTGACTTACCATGCTTGCCTCAAGACAAGTGCATGCAACAATTAGAAACTAGGCCTACTGATTCAGTTTTCAGAATAACACATCTAATGTCTGCCTAGATGGCTCTTGCTCAGGTAATTCTGCAATGCTGTCTTCTCAGGCTTTCTACCTTTCCACTTAGCCCCAGTACAACAGAAGATACCTTCAAGGGCAAACTTTTGCTCAACAGTAAAATTAATTTCTATACCAGCTAGACGAGGTTCTACCCGAGCTCACTGAAGTGGCTTTCTAAGATGCCTTCAGCTCGCCAGCTGGGATGGGAGAGGCTGCTCAATGACAAGAATGCATGCCGGACAAGCAGTGGGGGTACATGCAGGGGCTGGAACCCAGATCACATGCAGAACAGGGAAACCATGCAGTCTGAAGGTATTCATGCTTCACTTTTAAACTGAGGATACCAAATTTCGCAACTGTCACTTTATCATTAATTAGTAGTTAGGAGAGGAGAAGGGCAGGGTGAGGTAGCTGTGGTAAGCCAGCCTAATGCTTTCAGCTTCTGCTGTGGAAAGAGGCAGCTTCCCCTTGCTCACCTTCAGACTCCTGCTGCACCTCCTGTGCTGCCACAGGGGTGAACTTAACCAGTGGAGAGCCAACCCACAGGACAAATAACCCTAACAGGTTTGGCAAGCCCAATCAGTGGACACAGACAACAGTCAACAAGTGAGGGGAGGTGAAGCCCTATCACCTGCCATGGAAAGCAAGGCACTCTCCTCACAGCAAGCTGTCAGACTGCCATCGCCATCTTGTGAAGCCTCACCTTGGACAATCTAGTCCTAGGATTTTAGGCTGGAGAAAGTGATGAACGGCCACCATTAGGAATAAAGAAGTGGCAGTGTCCACAGAACAGAATGACTGGAGCCAGGAATCAGATTATTCATCTGCATGTGCTGGACCCATTTTCTGAAAGCCTAAGAGGAAATGGTCTGGGAAACAGCACCTTGCCGTAAAGCATGACTGTGAGGAAAACGGTCAGCTAATGAGAAAAGACTATAGCCAGTGCCATTACTGCCATGGAAAATAGCTGTTGTGTGCAATAAGATAGGTTTGATTTTAGTTGAGGAGCAGCTGCTGCAATACTTCCCTGCCCAACTACTCAACTGCCCTACCCAACCTAACCACTCCTAAGCAGAGAGGTGACTTCTAAAATGCACTAAACCTTAAAACAGACAAGTAACAATTTCTACTAGGCTGTACTTATTACAGAAAAAAGGATTACAGGCTTATTTTTCAAGAGGGCAGCTTTCCATTTAACTACATTACATTAATAGTACAGTCTCTTGAGTCTCTATCATTCAAGCAGTAAGCCTTTTTTTTTTTTTTTTCCCCCCGCATAACACAAATTACATGAAGTGGGAAAGCTACCTGAAAATCCTAGGTTTGCTTTCCTGGACCAATCCCTCTGTGATTCAGTATCTTAGGGGAGCAGAATAGAAAGGATATAAAGGAGGAAACAAATTTCTTGTTAGCTAGGCTCAATGATGCCTGTCAGTATATTACCTCCCCCAAAATCCAATTTTCTCTTCCATGTCAACTAATAAGAAAAAACCTGGGTGCACAGCGGACTGCTTGTTTTCCTCGCTCATCTGCACCCAGGCTTGCAAACCAGCATCAGCTTAAAAATCCTCACCTCAGTCCTTGCAAGAACTCATGACAGTGTCACAGTAATATTGAAAGTACACATTGTACTTGTACTAGCGAAGAGTTTCACAAGCTGCATGCTGTACTCTGCCAGAGGGCCACTACACCATCATTCTGTATGAACTAAACATTAAAATGTTTATATTAGAAGGATACCTGGAAAAGCAGAGGATGGCTAAATGAGCCGATGCAGCAGAGATTCACTGAGTTTCTAAGACAACTATTGGCCAGAAAGAATTACTGAAATTCACACTGATGTCGCTTGCTGTCAATGGGTAAGATCAGGGTCTGCAACACTCAGGTAAGATTTGAGATATATCAGAATAGCAACAGTAAAGTGCTTGTGAACTTCCCAAAACAGCAATCCTTTCTAGTTAACACCTACTGGCTCTCACAACTTACATGGATTTGGGGGGGGTGGGGGGGGTGGGGGTGGTGAGAGGCATGAGTGGCACTGAGTACATTTATATGCTCATTCTATGAACAACAGGTATTACATCATACTTAAGAATGACCCACAGTACTAACCACTCTTTTCACAGCCCCAGGCAACAAATCAGTTTCAGAGCAACAACTTCTTCAGGTACTACATGATCCTATTCTTGAAATGCTTAGAAATTCTATTAAACTTCAGTGCAGTGTCAATATGGACACAGGTATAGAAATGAGATTGTGTGCCAGTTGGAAGGTGTAGATGCTCTAAGAGGAGCCTGGCAAGAACACATCCCTATCTAGCAATCATTCAGTCTATCAGCATACTAACTATGCAGACATGCATCTTTTGAAAGGAAAGAAAATATACAGTGCAGTTAGATAACTGCTTAAGTTACTTTCACCATTTCAAAATTGTTACCCTATTCTGGTTTAGATTAAATTCTTTCATTCCTTTTCTCCAACAGCAGAATGCATGTATATTCCACAACACTGCAAAACTCTGAAAGTAAGTCCTATCAAAATAACAATCCTACAAAATTCAAACAGTATGACTCCTTTTGTAGCCTACACTTAATACATGAAATGGAAGGACTACAGAGATTATATATAAAGTAACAGAGCCTTATCATGGTGTTCAGTAATGTAAATTTCTTTTTAACAATTAGATAATTTTTATAGTTAGGTGTTCCAGCTACTTTTTACATTTTAAAATCTTGCTTGACATGGATGCATAAAAGCAATCTTAACCAAAAATGATTGCACCTATTTAAATACAAGTTTTCTGAATATCTATACATGTCATGTTTGAATTCATAATGCTTCATTAACAACAATACAGGGCAGTAACCATAAGCTATTAGCTTCTGATTTCACCTAAGGTTTGAGTAGCAGTAAGAATTATTTTTAATTAAAAAAAAAAAATCTTACACAGTCTTGAGTAATACATTCTCTTAAGACAAAGAACATAAATCTGCACAGTGACTTGTTCTCAACAAGTATTCTTAAAACCATTAATCTAAAATTTGACATTGTTCAGACTCATACTACATTGTATTACAGCTTTTAAATTTGAATACTAATGCAGGTTTGATAAGTCATAAGGAAATATTAGTTTTAAAGATACATTTTTGGAAAAGCAGACATGGTATATAGAACTACCACTTCGTATTTAAAGTCAAAAGCCTCTATTGTCTCAAGTCTTTAGAAATTATGTCTGTTGTTACCCAAAGTTTGTCTCTCTTCGTATGTTTTTTTGAAAAACAACAACAGCAGCAACAATATTCAGTAGTGGAAAGTAAGTAATCAGTATTTCCCAGGCTTCTTCTCTTTCCCTGATTTTTTTTTTTTTTTTTTTCAGAAATTGAGTTAATAGGAAATTTGCTCTCTTATTTTACATCCTCTTGGTTTTTTAACATCCATTTTATGAAACATAATAAATATCATACAGACAAGTATACTAGCAACCTGCTCCTATACTCTGGATAGTGAAGTGCAAACTCTACTAAGCCAAAAGATGTTAATGTTTTAATATTTAATAGGTATTTCTCATAACCAAAGGCCTGCTCACCTGGGGAAATGATGTAAAAAAAGTTTTTGAATTCATCCATCCAGACTTCTGCAAGTCGCCTGTTATTTTTGTTGATAATCTGCCCTGTACCTCCTGGAAAAGTGTATGGTGTTGCTTTCCTGAACACATGACCAACATGTGAACAAGTTACAATTTCCAAAGTGCCACCACACTGCCAGATCTGAAAGTGATAGAACAATTATTCCATTGCTTCAAGTTGTTAAAAAAAAAGTTTAAAACTGTTAATCACTTGCTTCTGCTCGAGCTGGAGAAATAACATTAGTTGAGGTCTAGAACAAACACATACTGCATGGAAGAGAAACATATGCCTGTTTCCTGCTCAACAGATAAAGATGCTCACAAGCATGAGTCAGGCACCATAAGAAAGTGTATATCAGGCCTCGAAGCAGTAATGCATCAGCAAGACTACTCTGGAGAACTGGGCAAGTTGACAGCATTGGGAGGAAAAGGCTCACATGAATCACAGGAAGTAACAGGTGGTGATCTGTCCAAAAAACTCTATCATAAAGTAGAATATACATGTAAAAACCCCCATACGTTTCCCAACTAAAGATTCTGAAAATATTTGCATTTTTACATTGGACCTCTAAAAATGCAAATCCAGGAGGCTGAACTACTTCAGAAGTATCCACCTGTATATTCTGAGCTGATAAGTAAACCAAAAGCAAATAGTTCAGTTCGGTAGGAACCAAAGTGAGAACACCACTGGTTAAGTCCACATCCAAATGAACAGATGCAATAATTAAGTTAGAAAACAGCACGAGGAGAGTTTGTAACAGAAGTGCTCACATTTCACTGACACATTAAACCATGCACTGATGATATCACCCTTAACTTATGCTACCCAATTAGCTTTTCTAACTGAACTCCTTTTGACACACAGCCATTCTTCAGAATGACCGTCCCAATCTTTTAATCACAAAGCTATGCCAACAATTCACTATGCACTTTTCACTAACAGCTACAGTCTTTACATATCTACATTGGAGGAACATGACAGAAGCAAAGTGCTAACTGCAACAGGGGAGGACACTGATGCAGGCAGCAGATCTGTATTTTACAGAACTCAAGATGCACTGTCCTGAGTAACAAAACACTGAAAAGTTTTACCTACCCTGAAAGAAATTTCTAAGTTTTCTCCACCCCAAATATCCATTCCAGCATCGTATGTTCCAATTTCCTGAAAGTAATCTCTGTCTATTGAAAAAAGACCTCCTGCCATTGTAGGTGTCCTGGGAAAAAAAAAAAAAAAAAAAAAGACAAAAGGTAAGTGTCAGTCATTATGAAAACATACACTTAAATACATTTCACCCTTACACTGACGAAATATCTTTTTATTTCCCAAGTTTCTAACACATTCCTGCTCATCAGGTTTCCATCCAAATTCAGTTACCATCGATGTACTTACTAGCCCAAAATTTTCCAGGGATGGAAGCAGTTATTGACAGTTCTCCTTATTTTCTCACTTCAAATTTTAATCCAGATAAACAGCTCCTAGAAAGCTGCTGCAATTCCAGAGAAAGACTTCTGGCTTCAGTGCTGGTAATTCATAAAAAAGAAACCAGTTTCTGACAGGAAATTTATACTTCTGGCAACTGTTCTTGAAAAAGTTATGGGAGGCCATGAAGCGGCCTGCTTGCTTGCACTATTATTGCTTCATAGAAGAAAACTGTCATCAGGGTTACATCCAGATTTTCTTTAAAAATTCCTTATTGGCAGAAAAATAGAACTGTGCTGGTTTCTCCTAACTTTACCAACATCTCCCAGATTTCCACCTTTTTAGTCAACAAGTGTACAAATGGTAAATTATACATTAGGCTGATGACACATCTTTGCAGTTCAAGTACACAAATTACTCACACTTTTAGAATAAATTATTTTATATCACTAGTCATTTTCCTCAAATGCATTGGACTTTTTCTGAAGGACACAAAATATAAACCAGGTCACAATCTAACAAAACATTTATGTAGCTCTCTCCCCTAGAAAGGAAACTTGGTGGTGGTGGTGGGATTATACAATTAACCATATCCTCAGAAGAACTCTTGATTTCTTAAATGAAAAAAAAAAACCCAAAACCCAAGAAGCAGTAAAGGCCATATCCTCAACTTTATAGTAAGTAAACATTGCCCACTTTTCAGAACAGGAAGGCCAGAAAATGTAAGTTTGCAATTGTTAAGAAGTATACATTATACACAAGTTATCTTTTTTCTTATTACCTTTGCTACAACATCTGCATGACATCCTAGTATTAATTCACCTCTCATCCATGCACTTTGAAGAAATTATGTTTATATATGTATGCACACACACAAATACATACATACACATGTAAAAAAATCGATGCACCTTTTCAAAATGTTGTTTACTTGTTTGAGTAAAAGATAAAAAAAGCCTCAATAAAAATCTGTATATTGGTACAAAAACTAGTTAAAAGCTAGCAATTTATCAGTACTTGACATAAAACTTAAAATTTTCTCAAGTCACAGGCTGATTGCTTCCTTCATTGCTACCAAACCAACACCAGTCCATGTCAAAGAACTTTTATGCTGTTCCTTTGGCCAGACAAAGATGATGCAACAACACAATTCATTAAGTACTCACTCACAAGATTAACATAAAAAGGATATCATTAAACAATCATGTGAACACTAACTGACTTAATATTTTCTCATTACCTAACAGGAAGGGTTCGATCTCCTTTCCGTCGATCCATCTCTCTCTGAGGAACAGGATACCAACGAAAATTCAGCTTCCAGTTGAATCCACCATAGGTCATGTCAGACCCTGCCATATATTCAAAGGTGTCATCGCTAATTACGTCAATGATAGGACACACCACTGTTCTCCTAGACAAAGGAGAGAATCAAACCCTATTAATTAAATTGTCAAAAAAGATGGTGGTGTTTTTTTAATTTTGTTTTTAACACATGCAGTTTAAATTTTCATAATGCCATCTCTTAACAACTGTACTCAATAGATTATTATCATGAAACATACTCTCTGTCTTGCTAATTAAGAGTTAATTCCCCTAAAGGAAAACGTGTTTTTCTGATACAATTTTGGCAATACTAGCACTTTTTAAAAATAATATTTGCATTATTACCAGTAATAAATAATCATCTCTCTGCAGATAGAAAAATTGATCACAGCTTTCTCAGTGCTATAGTAATTGTATAGAAAACAAGGTTTTCATTTCTAGTTAAGCAAAGTAACTTGCATGTTTTGAAATTAAAATGTGGTCATTATGTCTGGGGAAGTATTCTTATATGCCCTTAGGACTAAGAAATGATAGCCATTGTTAACGAAGTATAACTACTGCATCAAAGTTGACAGAAAGAGGCCTCCTTGTCCACTCTCCTGACATTATTAAGACATACTCACAGAAACTAATTCTAATCATCTTAAAAACACTTAAGAAACCATTCTCAAGCAGGCTCCCTCTCACAGAAAGCTCTGCAAAAAGATTCAGGGGTTGAAACTATATTTAAAGGACCTAGTTGAGCCATTTGCACAAATTTTAACAACTTATGTATCGTAGTCTCACAAAAAGTGTTTTAATGGTAACTTAAAGGTTAGTATTACATCAGCACAGTGCTGAACAAAGATTCATTATCTGAGGATTTTTCACTGTGTAATGCTGTATTTTGTAACATTAAATTTTCAAAGTTATTTTAATCTATAACCGTAAGAATAAAACAGAACTGTAACGCCATACTTACATACTTAATATCTAGTCTATTTAATATGCTGCTCACTAACAGACTGGTGTGCATCTACAGAGTTACTGCTCAGATGTATAAATGTCCTATAAAGCAGACCATTCTCTCACTCTTTTTTTTTCCTCTCAATATAATTTCCATCACACTATCATGGATATAAGTGCTGTGAGTATTGACTTAAGATAGAAATATAAAGCTATGATACTGCAGTGTAGGTCAGTATGATTCCAGTAGCTATTCTAACTCTAGAAAGTAATCACAGAAAACCAAGTCACAGCACGTATTTCCACAATAGAAACACATTACAAAATAAAGAAAACACAATGAGAACCTGAAAACAGTAAACCTGACAGTTCTTGTTCAGAGCGTTGGCGTTGCAAGAGATTAGGGCTCCATCTCTTCCTCAATAACGTCTTCCCAAATTCGTGAAGAAATGGGCCAGGTTGCACACGGAAGACCTCAAATTCCACTGCTTTCTCAACTCCATTTGTGCTCAGGTCTTCTGCTATTTAACACACTATCCCACATTTCCCAATATAAGCTTCAATTTAAATCAAGTTTACTTTTTAAAAGCTGTACTGAATTAGCCTTTTATACTTACACCAATGAGCATTTATCCACCCCTTCAAAAAGTAGATAGTTGCTTGTAGGCTATATTGTAATACTTTGAACGTTTCTTAATAACCAAAAAAACCAACATGGACCAAAGATGGATAGTTACCTGTCAGCTTTGATCCTTGCCAGCAGAGGCTCAAGCCAGCCTACTGTACATTCACAATGAGCATCTAAGAAGGTGATGACCTGGCCTTTAGAAGCAGCAGCCCCCTTTAATCTGGCTCTAATCAATCCAGAACGCTGTTCCATTCGAATCACATGAACAGGTACTTTTAATTTTTTCACATAGCTCTCCAGCGGTCTTTTCAAGAAATCTGCAAAGAATGATCAAAACCATGGAAACTGTTAGTTACATAGTTAAGCTTTTCTTCCCCCCAACTCTCCTTTGAATGAAGAGACTTGAATTAAGAGACATTTCCTCATTTCTTTTCTTTTTCCTACTTTCCTCTGCTGCTTATTCTACACTTCACAATATGCCCTTCCACAGTTCCTTGTGCTTCACTTGCTAGAGCTGGAAGTTCTTCCTCCTCTTCATTTCTTCATTATGGAAAACACGGAAATGAAGAGAGTGTAGAATGCTTACATAGAAACCAGATGGGATAGGCAAGTTGTTATTATGGAGTAGATATGACTCTTACTTTCAAAAACATACACATAAGTGCTCTTGGACATAAAACTTCTCTACCAAGAAAATACAGAAAATTATCCGACTAGCTGAACATAAGGAATTGCCTTTTACAGGAATGTCACTGACAGATAATTTTTTTGAAAGCAGCTGAAAACATGCTCAGATTTTTTTTCAATTTTGCTTTCTCTAGATTTTTCTGGCTAATATTTTTTCTATTAAATTATCACTATAACACCATAAAACAAAAATAAAGACAAAATAAACTATATATAAATGAGTATCTGTAACACCAACAAACCTCAGCTTAGCTGAGGAACAATTCATTCAAAATAGAACAGCCATAACTGACTACCGTATGCCTAGGGACTCAAAATTGCTTGCATTACAAAGAGCTGCTAAATCAACAAATTTCCCATTGCCAGGCACAGTTTTTGTCCATCATGAAAAATTAGACTATAATGGATGATGCCAAAGGAAGAACAAAGAACTGAGGGGGAACGCAACTGACAGTCACACAAACAATAACTTGCAGATCTGAATTTGTACAAAAAGAAAAACAGTCTTGTAACACAGCTACGGAATATATCAGATTATGCACTCAAAGCACATGGGAGTTGTACTACACCAGTGCAAAGCCTGTAGTAGGATTTAGCATAAGGTAGTAAGTACCTCATATAAGAATAAGCGTGACACTGGAGGGGAGGAAAAAAGGCACAGCATGAACTCTTAGTGGTTGTTTTGTAAATCTCAAGAGGCAGAGCTGACCTGAGGGTGATTACCATTCCTTACCACTGCTCTGGAAGAATGAGTTCTAATTGCCTCCTCATTTTTTTCTGTGCATTGTTGGACTGTCACAAAAACCCACAGAAATAAGTTCTGACAGATCTTGCAAGCTGAACTGTGCTAAAAGAGCATAAAAGGTTGATAGATCTTAAATATTTGTCTCCAGAGAAACTCAGAGCAAGTTAATTCTTATTTTGCATATTAACAGAGACTCATAAATAAACGTTTATTAGTACAAACCAAGTGTACACGTCTGAACATCTTGCAGGCCTTTTGGGGTCGAGCACAGACAGATCATTTGGCTGAGGCTGTAGCAAACAATCTCAAATCTTTACAGTGTAGCTTTCCAAAGCCATGCATTACAAAGAACTAATGATAATGTTTATAGTTTTAATGTATATGGCTTCCATGACATACACAAAGAGAATAAAACGGCAAAACATTTCTCTCTATGCTAACCATCTCATGAGCATGTCACACAGATCAGCATGTTCCTCTGCACATTTCAGGTGTAGTTCTAATAAGCTTTCAAAGCAGTTCTAACTACTTAAAGCTGAATGAATATAGGCTGTTACATTGGTCCTTGAACACAGAGTTACATTAACAGAATGGTAAAATTCTACCAGGAGGAAGAGAGAAAGAGACACGTTTCAATAATACAACTGCAGCCATTCAAGAACTAGCATAAAACAAAGTTGCATTACAGAAAACCATGGGTCAACATATTTAATATAAAATCCTAAGTCCTACCTACATTTTCCCAGTAAGGTATTTCAAATTTCAATTTATCTTTTCAAGTAGTTTTCAATTTTTTTTTCTCTAAGAAACATTCACAGATGTATGCAGTGTTTTCACTATGGTGGGAATAGGTTTAAGATCAGTCCTTCTCCCATGTTTAACAGCGTCCATAAAAATATTCTGATTGAACACCTTGTTCAAAACTTCAGAAGTTTTCTTTTCCCAGAAGCAAAACACTGTGACAGACATTCAGTAACTGTGCCCTTAAAATATTACTATAGTTTCAGTAAAATAAGCAAAAAGGTAAGGCTTGACATTTCATCCCTACAAAAGCATGGAAGATAACTCGAGCATCAAGATTTCTGGTGCTCCTATACTAGCACCAGTAAGGGTTAAATGCTCAAATCTAAGTAGCTATTTTCCTTCCAGAGCACTGCTTCTTAGAGCAATACACATCCCTCATAAACTGCTTCCTTAGTTCAAGTAGCAAGAGTCTAGAGTTTTGGACTAGTCATACATCCAGAAACTGGTAATAGTTTCTTGTGAGGCAAGACTTCCTTTTTATTTTTACAAAAAAGTATTTGAAAAGTCTTCTAATGCAATAAATTTTTGGTCTATAGGAGATGCCAGAATCAAGCAGGAGAGATTATTTTCTATACAACCCTATTAGTCATATTTATACTAAAACTTGTATTAAACACTGGAATGAAAAGTTTTGTGCATTACAGAGTCAGTTGTTTACAAGTCATTCAGGATGACAGCTGCGTAAATTTTTAGCATTGCCTTCTATGCCTCAGAGTAAGGTTTGATAATATTAAAAAAAAAGTACAAATCCACAAATACTTTTACTTGGGAAAAATAACAATTCATGTATTTTTAGAGGTATAACTTTACTTTCATTTAACTCTTTCTGCTGGATATTCCTTTCAAACTTTTTCTGTATCAAAAGGACGCATAATGCTACCCATGACTATGGACAGTTTAAAGAGTATCTTCTATGGCAGTAGCACAACTATGAAAGCCAAAAAAGTAAATCTATTCAGTTCAAGTCAAGTAAGTGCATAAATTGAAAAACACCTTGCCGGTTCTATTAATCACATTTATATGAATATAAATGAAAAATTTGGTTTCAAACAGTTTCTTTTTTAAATTAAACTATACCAAAACACTCATTTTATTACATACAAGCATCCAAACACAGTTTTCAGAAATGTGAATACTTTTACAAGACATTATTGGCAGGAATTTAGTTTTGGTTAGGTTGCCTTGCTCTGTATCTGTATAACCAACTTCTGTGAGTGTATTCTAGCCCAATGCAATCTGCCTACCATGCCTGGCCATTCAGTGCTGACCTAGTTTTAAGTACTGACTAATCCTGATTTCTCCTGTTAACTTTTTTTAACTAGTTAACAAAGATCAATACTTAAAAACGAAACATGCAATTCTGATCAGTAACTAGCGAAAAATGTTACAGATATATCTTGTTTCTGTGTGTGTGATGTTATTATGCAAATTCATTCTTCTAAGAGCATGACACTAACAGGTACAAAGTATGCTTCAGGCAGACTGAATGCCTACTTTATTCCAATTAAATTGACTCCGGTGCTAGAATTCAAAATAGCCTACTTAGTCTGAACTTTTTTTTTTTTTCTGGAAAAGTCTGCTGTTTTAGTTCAACAGAAAAAGAACACAAGTACGTATACTAAACTTCATATCCTTCTGTTTTACTTAATCTAAAAGCATGCTTGCTGCAACGATAACAAGGTTTTGAAAAACAAAACAAGACTTTCAGTAATCATTGAAAATAACTACAAATAGAAGGTGCCTGAATGATCTGAAATGAAGAACACAGATTTCAAATTGAAACAGGTTCAATAATACCACCAAAAAAAGTCTGAAATGCTGTATCTTTCAGCCTGGAATTAAGTTCCCTTCCTTCTATTACCTAACCCAAACCCAGAAACAGTTATTTAGAGAAAGCCACATGGTTTTTTTCACTGGACTACAATTCTACTTCATAATGAGGAACATGGCTGCTGCTATGTTAAACATTTTTCCTAAAACGGAAATTGAAGAGGTAAAGCATAAGTCAGATAATGTCTACATTATTTTTCTCTTAGCTTGCTCTTTATTTCTAGTTCATATTGAAAGCTGACCTGCAAAAATTAATCATTAGCACTGATCTGAATTAGTGCCAAGGACCATTTTCATAAATGAAACAGACAACACTTGCAATAAACTTTGTTTTCCTAACAAGAGCCTGCACACAAAAGCTAACCAAAACAAATGTATTGTCTCTGTTCCATTAAGGAAGCATATACCTGTACAATAACCAGGTATAGGCACCCAGAACCCAACTATCAGGATCTGTGTTAAAAAGAGGATTGTTCCCTGGGAACAACTTCAAAAAAGCGAGCAGTTTCACATGCATTAGAACCAGATAAATGTGGAATTTTTATATAAAGGTTGAAAAAACACAAGAAATTGAGGGATGCAATTACAAATTCCCCACAAGTGGAAACAGTGAAAATTTGACCTTGTGCCTTTCTAAAAGCAAAAGTCAATCACCTCTCACCTAATCTGGAACACATTTGTATGGCAGCCTTGCCCTTTGCATGGGCATTCCTCCTCTGCTGCCAGAATGTAATTGTGTTTAAGGCCTCTGTCCCTTCTTCCAAATTGCACTGAAATTGGCCAAAGCAGTTAAAGTTAGTATCAGGTAAGAAAGAAAAAGCAAGCAAGGTGCCCAAGAGAGGAAAGGAACACAGACTGATAAGAGTGCAAACACAATCTGAATGCACGAGCTATTCATCCTTAGGAAAACACGTTGGTCAGGTCTCAGTTTAGCTGATACTACCTTTCTTTTAGTCTACTCAGGTGCTCCACCACCAGCTAGCTGTACTTTAGACCTACATAGTTTGGATATGCTAAGGCATCATACGTACACGCAACCTGAAGAAGTTCATTATACTTTCTACCAAATTAGATATGAAGTGCAAAAATGCCCTCTTAAAGTTCTTCAGCTACAAAAACTCCTGTTAATGGTTACTAACTATCATAAAACCTCCTGTTAACCACTGAAATCCATACGCCATTCTGCTACTTAGACCATATGATCAGGAATCTAACTTCTCTCTTCGTACATATATGTCTAAACAACATCTCTTGTTCGAACAACAGTCAGCCACTTTACTCTGAAGTTGGAACTACCATAAGCAGTAGAATATGGATTTTGCATCACTGGAATCAAAAGTATCAGGCAGACACGTCAGCATGCTGGGCATAAACACCTTCCCTGACTTAAGCATGGGAATTCCTGCTGCGACAAGTAACAGCCTACAACTGGTGGCTGCTAAGACTTTTTCTAGTGACTTACTAGCTATTAGTCCTAGTAAAAAACTTTCAACGTAGAAAGATAGAAAAATAGGTGATTCAATACAAAAATATAGAAACGTTTTAGATTAAAAATCAACATAATACCCTCTCATGTCCATTTACAAACGCAAGGAAAAAGAATATCCCTCAAGTTATACTTTATAATCCCTAGCACCGAAGATTAAGCAAGAACAAGCCAAATACCAACTATTAACCAAAATTAAATATAAATTATTGTCTAGAAAATAATTTCCACTGTATTGTAATTCACAAAAAAAATACTAAAAGAGTAAAATCTAAATAAATCAGCTTCAAGTTTTGTCTATTAATTTCATTACACATGGAACATTTCATTCTGTACCGCGGCGTTTTCATCTGGAGCACCAGTAAAAAGCAGAATCTCTTACAGCATAGGAGTTTCAACTTCCCTTGAACTGAATAATCAAAATTAATCCCTCTGAACACCAAGCTTAACGGTGGTAGTGACGGTGAATTTGGACATGTGTGACAAGCAGGCCTATTTACTATTATTCACCAGGTGATCCAGGTATTAAATGCCCTCAAGCTTTAGGAATGCGTTTAAACACAAAACATGAAAGCTGTAATAGGATAAACCCACTAGCAAACACAAGCTCTACGCAGTCAACAGAAACATAACCAGATAAACTTACACTAGTTTTCAGCAGAGAATGATCCACCTGTATTTCAAAATGGGCATCGCTCACTCTGCCTTCCCCTGCCCCAGCTACTGTGTTACTGTCTCTTGCTGAGGAGAGCTAAGCCCGTAGAAGTCAGTCTCAGGCTTTGAAGTAAAAAGAGCAGCAAGCTAAAGCATCAACGTTATCATTACCTCTTTCACTGGCATCATCGACAAGGACAATTTCTTCCAGCATGTGTCGTGGTGACCGGTTTATCACACTATGAACAGTTCGTAGGAGTGTGCTCCAAGCCTCATTGTGAAAAACAATGACAACGCTTGTAGTGGGAAGGTTGTCTACGTACACCTTTGTTTTACACCTATAAACAAAAATAAGGCATATATTTGTAAAGGCCAAGCCTTCAGTTAGAACTGCAATGTTTAGCTTTATTTTTGGGTATCAAGACTAACATTCATGACATAGCAATTGTATGTGAAATATGACAAAGGAGCAAATGGTGCACAGATTTATATCTTGACCTAAAAAACATCCCGACTTTTATGTATACTTCTATGTATTCCTACCACTAAAAAGGGGGAACATCAATTCAATAACCAATTCTAGAAATGAGAGAGACATCCATACTGCTAACACACAGAGATGATAGCAGATTATTTGTTTCCACTACCCATGTTTTTTGAAGAGTAGCATGTCCAGACACACTAATCCAAGCCCCTGATTTAGGCTTGCATTCCATCAGAGGACAAGGGAGAAACCCTAGTGCTGTAATGGGGACAGAGGGGGAATGGAGAGAGACACATAAGATAAGAAATGGCAAACAAACTAGGAAGTAAATGCAGTAAAAACACAATAAAAAAACCCCCAAATAATAATTAAAAGAGGTAAAGAATTCTAGACACAGCTGATGATTGGAAAAAGCCAAGACTACATGCATGCTACCTATAAAACCAGTGAGTTAAGTACATTTCATAATTTAACGTGTTTATATTACATGAAGAGGTTAGGGGGTTTGTTTTTTTTTTTTTCTCCTCATTGTATACATGTTGGAAGTACTATAAAGGTTCATCAAATTAAAAGAGAATTACGTTCACGCTCCCAAGTTCACGTGGAAGACCATAGCTTTAGCTCTTCTAACAGCATATGTAGGGTATTTGTGCAAAATATGACACGCACTCCAAGTAACTCCACATGCTGCCAATATTTTACACTCTGCAACACTATTTTAACAGAAGTGATATTTTCAGTATCTCCTAGAAAAATCAACACACTGTACATAAAGTACTCTTAACAATTCTGATAATACAATTCTGCTCAAAAAAATAACCATGCAAATTTAAGTGTTCCCCCCACAGATCTGTTCCTCCTTCATATTCAAAATTACACACAGAAACTTACATAAGATTTGATGGTGCTAAATCCTGTAAGAATCAAAGCTAGAGAGATACATGCAGATCTCAAACACAAGGAAAACACTGAAGCAGAAGAAGAAATATACTCAGTGGAGCTTCGTTCCAACAAAAAAGCTTTTATTAGATCCCAAATTATTGAGTTGATTCACTGTAATGTAACCTGATCTAAACACTGTTAAAATGCATTAACAAGTATTCATGACTATCCCCTGAACAGCAGTGCTGTCTGAGAGCTTAAGAAATACCTAGTGAATATTCTTTGCCCTGAACATACAAAAATAATACTGAAGAAACAGCCTGCCAATACAGGATCATGGTGTCAGCATCTACTCCCACCCCACCCAGTGACACCAGGAACGTCAAACAGCCCAAACCAGGGGTTTTGCAAAAACCAGGAACAGCCAAAACTGGGGTCCCAAAATGAGTATTTTACTTGCTGGGTAACTTGGTTATCCAGAGCTCTTCTAAGTGAGAGCAGCTCTCATAATACATAGGCATTTCAGCTCTGATGTGGTGACAAAAGCCCAGTGTGCCCAGAGATCCCAGAAAAGATAAGTAAGTCCAGGTACAATTGAAGAAATACCTGGAAGAGCTTCTGTGGAATCATGTTTCATTTCTAAGAACTGAAGCAGTAGGATCAGGCACTGTCTTCAATATTATACTTACTTATTATAAAATTATGGCCAAATTTAATTATTCACCACACTGAAGTGAACAGCATAAAATCTTTAGGAAAAGCAGCCATACATCCTTATATTTTCCAATTGAATTAATGTGTAAAAAAAAAACCTTGCAAAGCATGCCGACTGATAATGTTATTTCTGTGGTATCACTTTAATACCTTTTCAGAAAAATGCTATGAATTTCAGATGAGAAATTCAATGACAAGCCAAATAATTTTTCCACCATTTGTCACTTTTTCAGCCTATTTTGCTACTTTAAAATCGAATTCTAAATGTTTTATTCCTTCTGCTGCGTTGTTCCTTACACCAGAAAATAAGTGTCTGATTGTAGACCTTCAGCTACAGTACTAATACAAATCCACCAATTGTTCCTCTACTTTTTGGCAGAATAAATGTAAAAAAGTTGTGAGAAACCTGTTACCAGTTCTCTGTAAAAAGCAATAACAATGTGTCATTCATCAGGAGTATTCTGCTGCAGTGGCCACAGGATCTACCATCGCGATATGAAATCTTGCACGTCCAGCCTCGCATTGTTTAACAGTTTTACAGAAGATTTTATTATACTGAGCTCAAATCAATGAATTGGTATAATAAAAGCCAGCCAAGTGATCAGAGACTACCATGTTTATGAACGATTACAGTCTGAAGCATAAATATAACAAAACATTTGAGATCTGTCTTTGAAGGGGAACTTATTAGCAATATGAGAAAACCAGGTATTTTTTGGGACACACCTTCCCCCTGCAAGGCATTCTCACTGCCCTGTCCTGCAGAAGGTGAACATTCTCCTTTCCATAACAAGACTTGCCCATTCTCACCCACAGAGATCAACCCCTTCTGGGGTAAAAACTTAAAAGTGACCCTGGACTGGTTTGTTTACCAATATGTAAAAGGTTGCCATGCGTAACACAAGGGTGTTTCTGGCTTGGAATATTTTAATGCTATTCTTAATAAAGTGTTTGGTGTGAAGTTATTCTAAAAAGACTCATTGATGCAGGCAGGATAAAGGAAAGAATTAATAGCATGATACCTGATTTATCATACTCCTTTCACTTGCCTTTCTGTATATACCTTTTAGCCATATTTGTACAATTTTTTGTGAACGCATATGAATAAACCCTCTTGTTTTTCATTTTGACAACACTTACATACACTCCTTCCCACCCTCAGGAATGTATGGCTGCAGAACATAAACCAAGCAAAATGGAACAGCTGATAACTGTGATCAGAGCATTAGCCTTCTACGTAAACCTGTTTTATCCTTACTAACAAACATTTAAATTAAGAATCCTTTTTGTCTTTCATTTGAAAACAAATTACACCAGACAGGGATTACTATAGAATTTAAAACAAAGCATTAGTTTCAACCAACAGTTACGCAACATTAGTAGCGGAATATAACCATGAGGGGTATGACACATAGGGTATGAATTAAGGACAATTTGAATTTTAATGAACTACTAATGCATTATGTTCCTTTTCTTGGATCATGCCTCAAACAGTTTTAAAATTGAGTGCATAATATTAGGAAGGCATACCATCTCCAGTAATTTAATGAAGACTCCAAACGGCAGCTGAGCATGTCTACTTCATATGGAATGCATCATCCTTTCCTTAATCTATGGCATTCACCATGCAAACTCTCGGCTAATGTGATTCCATACATTATTTAGATTGTGGAAACTCCCCAAAAATGTCAGACATTTTAAATGCAAGCAGAGACTTACTGCCCTATTACCTAAAGACACAGAAAAAGAATAGGCCAGATTGTTAAAATATGATCAAAACAAAAAGCCTAGTTAGTCTACATTTCTTAATGTACACATTCCAATGCTCAAATCAGTAATGATTTATTTCATAGCAAGTCTCCGTCTCATGCACTTAAATCCCCACCTTCAGCTGCATTAGCCTTGTATTCTTCCCTAATGTTTGATTTCTTGCTTCCATGTAATTAGGAAATGAAGTGGAAAATTAATTAGGAAATAAAATTAAAGTTATCCAAGATCTTTAATACCCCATCAAAATCAGATTTGAGAAAAAAATTGAGTTTACAAACGATACTTTAAAAAGTTGTTGTGCAAAGGAACAGACTATAAAGACATAACTCTCCTCCAACCTCTGTTAAGATGTTAATAACATTCTTCACAGAATGTCACTTTTTTGCAGTTTAGCATCATATATTCAGAATACTTTGGCCTAGTTCCTTATAGCTACATGGTTACTCCTAGGTCCACACCTCCCCAAAAGCACAAGGCAATGTAACAGGTCCAAATCCATCATAATTTGAATTTCAGATCAATGGACTAAAGGCAAAGGAAGGACAGATTTTAGCATATATGTGTATAACATTCCTAAAGAAGAACAGTGACAGCAAAATAAGTACAAGTTGTTGTCCTTAATACCCTGTAGCCTGATTTCAAATTTTAAATCCATTACAGAAGTTCTTAAAATGGGAGGTCAAAAGCAGCTCTGAGTTGTGTTATGCTTCTCTGTTACCACGACTTTTTGTGCAGGTGTTAATTGAATCATATAGAAGCTCTGCATGTTGTAGATGGGGAGACATTCAGGGGAAAAAACAATCTCAGAATTTTATTCAGTGGACTATGTATAGCTATTTGAAAACTACCTGATGCTACTCCAAATGCACCTGAAAAGCCTCTGAAGAAACTGCTTTCTTACTTTCTCTTTCACCCCAGGGTACAAATAGCTCACAGAAGAAATTACAGAAATAACAAGAAGAGACATCAAGTAAGGCAATTCTTTCCAAATAAAATTAAACCATTAAATCTCATAGTTTAACTGCTGCTTCAGCACAGTCGTGCACAAAAAGACAACTCCTCATACTGTGTTTTCTGCAACACCACAACCATGTACTTTCAACCCTCCTCCACATCTGGCCGAACTGGAAACCTCTCTTCTCTCATGCCAGTGAGGGAATGAGAAAAACATACTTCACCACCGCAGGGACAGAAGAAATCTACCAGGCAATCTTACAAGATCCTTCATTTGAATTCCTCAGAAGGTGAAATACTTCTGATACCTATCAGCTCTGCTCAGTGCCCTACTCAGAGATCAATAAGGCTTACCTGCTCTAGCCACCAGCACCCAAGATGCACAGACGCTGGGAACTTGGGACACCACCCTTCGCTATGCCAATGCCTCCTCTTTCAGCTTACTGTTGGCACTTTTACAAACACTTCAAATATTATCTTAAAAAAATGCAACTGTGCAGCCGTCATACTACGGAACAGCACTTGGCATTTTATCAATGTTATGAAATTGTATTTGTGGATCAATTTACTTAGAAATTATCCCTAAAACCCAAAATTGAGTGTTACATGTGCAATATTGTCATATCTTGAAAGACAAATATTTAAATGTTAGCAGTGATCTGTTTGCACACTCTTCCAAGTCATGCTAAATCATTTCTGAAATTAATATAATAAAATGGGATTTAATGTCCTTATAGCTCTTAAACACTTTTGTTTCACAGGCTAAAGAACCATACACCCCCAAAACCAGCTATAAACAGGGCAGAGGTCTTGTAGGAAATCAAGTATACACTTTCATAATGCTATGCAGTGAGACACAATGAGGAAAACCTCATTCACTGAGGTGAACAATGGAACGTGAAAAAAATATTTAGATGATTTCTAGAAAGATGATGTCATCATTATATTCTGTATTAGAAATAAATGCTAAATTTCTAAATACTGTAGTGCACATCTCTGTTCTTTCTGATGCCACCAACAGGTTATTGTCTATGAAAGAGCAATGAGAGGACAAGTAACATCAGAGTATTTTTTTAAAATAAGGAATTTTCAAAATGAGGCCACTTATGCTTACCTAATCACAAAATTTAATAGACTCAGACACTACCTGAACCCTGACTTGCTATACCTGATAGCAAGTTTATTCCCAGATTCCACCACTTTTTCACAGAAACAAGGCATGACCAATAATTTCCAGTGGCTCAAAAACATCAACAGCAGTAAAACACGTATGCAATCCTTGTTTTCTAGCCCAGCGCACACAGCCCAGAGCACTCTGATAAAGGACAGAGATGGAACACGAGCAAAAGTGTCTCCTGTGCACTAGGCAGCTCAGTTGGGAAATCCCAGAGGAGCTCAGACCGGAGTTCGTATGTGCAGTAGGATAATGCAGTGCCAATGTATTTTTGAAAGCTGTGCTGGCAACAGATTGGGGCAGGGAGGGAGATATATTTCGTCATCTTACAAAATTAGTACAATGTCTTATCTTGCACACTACGAACAAAAGTTATAAATAAAAGCTGAAGTTATAAATAAACTGTATCCCAGAACTTAAATGTGACAAAGGAATAATCTGTGTCTTGCTAAAAATCAGGTTAGAGCTGAAGTTCTGAGGAAACGAAACACAGCACAACCCCCGTAATAGATGTGTTTAATATTACCAATGCAGTACAAACAGCATACTCTTTAGTATTAAAATATACTGGAGTATCTGGGTTGTAAGCATCAGTATTCTTAGACTTGAAAACACACATTTATTTTCTATTGAGGTTACCAAAGTTAATGCCAAATCAATAGAGAGAAAAATCAGGAAGTCTGAGCTCCTCTCATGAAACGCCACGCTTTAATTACTGATATCTGATGAATATTGCTGCAGCGCCATAAAATGTCAGTACTCCATTGTTTACCTGTCCATTTTCCATAAGTTATAGCCTGCAATGAAGTTAATGTAACAAAGCTGAGGCACAGCTATGCCCAACACAGAATCTCCTCTCTACTGAAGTAATGAATGAAAACGGCTTTGAAACAAGACCGAGAGTCACCCTGAAGCTGCTGAGACTGACCTACATTTCCACCAGAAGGTAACGCCCTGTGGCAGGGGTAGCACAGAAAGTGTCAAAACACTACAGCAAGAACCACCAGCACTTAAGTCAAGTAGTGTGTTTCTGGTAAACACTGACTTAGTCTTTCCTGGATATGAGCAGCATCATCCTGATATCGTTATGAACAAGGGTGTTAATAAATCTGCTTGTGACATAAATTTCAACAATACCTCAAGCTCTCAAATCGAAGACAATCCAGCTGGATAATGATCTAATTTTCACACAGAAGCAACATGGCTAAAAGCAATAATTCTCAGAAGTATTCTGAGAAAGATGGAATCACTGACTGTCATAATATGCCAAACCACTTCTCACTACACAGACTCTGCATACAACCACAGTTTTAACTTGTGGCCGCACAAAGAGAAAGCGCTACAGGTAAGGTTGCAATAAAACTTCATGCTAACCCTGAAGCTGCTTCGTCTAATCAAATCGGAACAAGTTGGTTTAGAAAGGTCTTCATTTCTATAATTTAAATCACAACTCCAATTAATCTTTCTAAGCAGGTGACTTGAATGCAGGCAAATCCTTTATTCTTACTTAAACATTTCCATCCAGCCTGCTTAGTGTCTCCCTTCAATAGTGTTACATAATTTACCTGACATCAAGAGTATGAAATTTTCCTTTCTTCTGATCTCAAAGATTTGGATATAAGAAAGGTCGCATTATCTCATGAGTCAAGTAGAAATCTTCTTTAGACCCTGGAAACAAAATCCAAAATGGTCCTTAAAACCATCGTGGTTACAGAATTCAAGCAGAATTTCACAAAAATAAGCAGCTGCAGTTGGCTGTTTTCCTTATCCTGAAAGTGATCACAGGAAAGAACCTCTTGACAGAAGCAAAGCCAATTCTGTCCTCAAAGACTGAAATTGAACCTTAAGTCCTCTAGACAAATTATTTTCCACACTTGACCTATCAATTTCAAAAAAGTTCAGGATATGGCTGCTCATCCAAAATGGAAAACACTCTTATAACTAAGAATGAGATTGCCAAGTGTTTGCATGTATATACAGACACACATATGGATATTATGTATGTGTATATATATGTATGTTGAAATATAACCAAAAAAACCCCACCCCAAACCAGTTTACAGGAAGCAAGCTGATTTTTAAGTGACTTTTTTCCCCTCTAAACTTTCTCTAGGAAAAAGATTTATAGGTAATTTCTTCCAGCTAACTCATTAAGTCAACACGAACAAGAACATTTCCAAATGTTGACTCTACAGTGGGTCAGCAACAAGCTATATGCACCACAAAAGCCAGATGAAAAAATATTCCTGCTTGAAAGAACCGTAAAGTCTTTAATGCCTCACATGCTTCAGACTTTGAGCATGACATTGCTGAAAGTTACATTGCTAGTCATCAGATTAGCAGATTTCCTTTACAGGTGCCAGGTTAATTAACAGTCTAGATTTCTAGCCTGTACCAAAACACTGAATAAACTTCTGAAGTCTTTCACCACCTATGTTGACAACTTGCTCTTTTTTATTATCTTTTATGTCACTATGACCTGAGCTAAATGAATACCAAAAGTTCACAAAGCATATCACAATTTATGGAGCTATTTAAATCCCCATGATCTTATGGGGATTTAAAAAAAAGAAAAAAGTGTGTCTTAATACACACAGGGTTTTTTCCCCCCATGTTTCACCTAATCTGGTGCAACTGCAAACTTCTGCCAAAAACAACAATCCCACTTTAGACCATTACAGTTTTGTCCCATCCCCTTCTTTACACCAGATCTGGTAATCACAGAGCTGCTGTGTGTTGCCTCAGTTTGCTGATTCAACAAAACATACTTTTTTCTCTCTTTGGTGTGCAATCCTCCATCCATCCAGTGAATGCCAAGGCCACACAATCATCAGATCAGTATGAACAGAAGCAGTGAGAACACTCCGTTTGGCTGCAGTTCACCAGATTATATGTAGTATAAAACCGCCCCCTTAGCTATTCTCCTGAATTAAAATAATTAAAAGCAAAAAGAACACACTATCAGAACCCTCACAGAATAAATACTTTAAGTGCTGCCATTTAAAAACCCCATAAAATGTCACACATCTGAGTTGTAAGAGCATATGTAGCCTTACTAGTTTTACTATGAGTACATTTACTCAAACTATTTTCCTCACACAGGGATTGTGTAAATTTTATGAATGTGTTCTATTACAATTTAACTGTAGTATCCTAAGATATACAGCAAATCAGTTTGTTCTGAGAAGTTAAAAATCCAAATTCCAGTGTATCTCACACATACAATTCAGGTTTAAAAACAACATATTTTTAAAGTACATGTATGAAAACCAGATCACAGTCCCATGACTGAAAAGCATTATATTGTATCATATAATTAACAGTGCCTAAATCTAAACCTAAATATGGTTCTTTCTAAGCAAAGAGACGACAGAATTAGTCATATGTTGGACTTACTCAGAAAGGAGCCCAGCATAACTGCTCTAAACTCCACAACATTCATTTAGTTTAGACTTAGAAAAAAGGCTTAACCTCAGAAAAAAAAAATTGCCTGCTTCCTCCCAATTGTGCAAGTAAGCTTGGCAGCAGGAACTGAGCAGCATAGTTTGATTCAGCAAAAAAGTCTTAATAATGTCCTAGTTAAACATTAAGGTCTTAGTTAGAGATCTGCATCTTATTTTTCTATTAAGTGGCTGACGTCACAGTTTGTATGAACTTAAGAGTCAGTTCACTCAAATATGGAGGGCCACCTGGCTATAAGCTCTGATTATGCCCTAACACTATTTATACCATTTGAAACCCAGCTACCTACTTCCCGGATACAAACAGTTTGAGAAAAGGACAGTTAAAAGATCCCAAATGTTATGCAGAACCGACTGAGGTATAATAAAATTTTTGACACCCTTAACTCTGGCAAAATTATACCAAGTAAGGGGGGAAAAAAAGACTAGGAAGCTCTTTTATGTGAATTTCTACAGAACCTGCAGCCTTGGGGAAAAGATTGTTAAGGTATTCCAAAGCAATCCACACTCCTCCTTGCTGCAGGTCTGCTTGGGAAAGCCTATCATATTGCCTAGAAATCTCACCCTGCAAAATAGGACCCCCTCCTAGCTCAGCATCATAAACTCCAGTGTAGACCAGAGCTTAGATGAATGACAGCATTCTGTCCCAGCTACGCCTCCATTGTTTCCAGCCTTGACCACTTGTACCTGGAAAAGAGCAGCGTTTTGAGATGCTCTTTTCTAGTTTAAAAAAAGTCAGAATTGGGCTTAAACTCTCACACCCGGGACACAAATGTCTCCTTAAATGTTTTACATATTCCACAAATTATTAAATAATGAATACAGCCTGAAAAGCTCAGCTTTAGAACACAGTACTCATTCTTAATTTTGCAAAGCAGCTTCCAACTAACCTCAAACAGCATTGAGAGTAAAACCAAGTCATATGACACATACAAATGTCATGCATTTAACCACAGCATTTCCAGCCTGAATACCAGTCTAAGACACATACACACAGCTGAACACCTCTTCTAGTCACTGATACCTATTTTATTCATTGCCTGCCTCACCCCCAGTAAATTCAAGGCAAGATTCCAGTGTTCCTAATCACTCATCTTTCACTTTGCTGTCATGTCAAGCCCACAGCTACATATTTTCCTGGCAACTGTGAATCAACTCCCACCTTGATGACTGATTCACAGATCAGAATAAGACATGCTTACAGAAATTATTCTATTAACAACTTGCTATCCCCAGCTGCTTGCTGCCCTGCAACAATCCCCCCAGAGGCTGTGGCCCTCTCAGTTACATTAGTTAGTTACACTAACATACCCCAGTCCAGATTCCGGGAAGTATCCAGACTAAAAAAGTTACTTCTGATTGAGCTTTTTCTCTTAAGCAAATCATTCAGTTGGGATAACGATAAGAGTAGGTAGAATAAAGCTCCCAATTACAGACATAAAATGACTAGCAATTCTGGCATATGTCAATGTTTTTAAAGGTATCTGTGTGCCTCAGTAATTTTGTGCCAAATAGTAAAAATAAATATAAATCTGTTAATACAACTGGGTTACAGCTCAACAGAACACAGTTTTCAACTTCTGTAGATGTCTCATACTGAGGAGTTCCTTGAGCTGGAGAAATGCCTAGAAGTTATTAAAACAGCTCACATATTTGTTCTTCCAGTAAGGAAACAACATTTCTTGGCCAAAACATAAATACGATGCCCGGAGTGGGTCGCCTATAGACATTAACCTATGAGCACTCGAGGACTGAGCGGACACACAAATGTGCTTGCCTTTGCACGGATGACAGGGGGATTTGGCAGAACTAGAAATTAATGTGAAGTATAATGCAGACTTCAAAAGCTGCTCTCCAGCCGAGAGGTTATGCCACCCCCATTAAATACATGTAGCAAATTGGTCCTGGCACACCTGATTCCACCAGCTTTTCAATGATGAACCGTTAGGCAAAACTTTTACAGACTTCTGCTTTATAGAAAAACTGACATGCTGGAGAATTATAGGACTTGAAATAGTCACATATTCTCCCCACACTACATTAAAGGAAGCAACCCACAAAACCTGCGAAGAAAATAATTACATGGTTGAACAGCTAAGTATGCCTGTGAACATACCCTGCTTTTTCAAAACCTTGATTGAAAGCGCTACTGCAGCTGTGCTGTAAGTATATAAATGTGGTAAGGAATGATTAGAAATTAGCCATTCTCCTTCTCCCCAAACTACTTCTATATTAGCAGGGATATAGATAGAACAAGTTATAACAGAAGCAACTCCAACACAACGAAGTGTTCCTGACCATGTGAGTATTTTGACTAATCAAACAAATACTTTTGTAAGACAAACATACAACGCCAGAGCATATTTATAGTTTTCACAATTCTGAAAATGGCTATAGTGTTCTTGAAAAGTAATATTAATCCACACATACAGATTAAGATACCCTTGCATTGTAAATACAGCATTGTTCTCAAATCCGCTGAAGAAGTGTTAACACATTCCCTAACTTCTTAATTGGTGTGACCTTATAGAGTACATACTGAAAAGATGACCAAAGGAGGAGCTTTTTGGGGACCATTTCTCTCTCAAAATCTACTAAAAATGTACACAGCAAATAAAAAAACCATTGGCACCAATTCACAAAAACAGAAAATCCAACCCTACCCTGAAACCTTACCTAAAATTTTATTCTGATTCCACTTTCACACGCATAATATAGTGACAGTATTTCTTTCCATACAAATGGAAAAAGAGAAACAAATGCAACATTACTAAATCTATAATGCATATCTTACTGTGAAATACAGTAAGTGCAGAGCATAGCCAACTGTTCAAGACAAAAACTTCCTGTAGCTCAACTTGATTTAAAATTGTGATTCCATTTGTCTGCAAAAGCTTGAGTGGTACTTAAGTAATACATTTTTTAATAGTGTATAACAATTTCTCTTTCCATTTTTGGTTTATTAGAAGTCTAGACTTCGCAAAGGTTATGATTAAGTCAACTTTTTAGACCCACAAATTTATTTTTGTATCTTTGCACTTGCACTATAAAAATGGTAGAATACATACGTGCAAGTTTTACAATATGAATGCTGATAAACAGATGATGTTAATTTATTCCATACTTCCAGGGTCATAATGAAAAATTACTCATGTTTACCTTCCACATAGCCAACTGTTGTAACTATAATTTCCCCATAGTTTTGTTAATTCCTTCCATTCATCTCTTCCAGAAAAAACCATAAAGAAATCACCCCAAATTAGCATCCCAGGTTTGGCAAGTCTCCAGTGAAACTTAGGATTTTTCTCACGAGTAAAGCAAGTTGAGAATACTAACTACAAGTCCTTAACCAGTGGAAGTAACCCCTTTACAGTGAGGCAATTTCTTATTCTGTAGAGTGTGATAGAGGGGGCAGACACTACACATGAATCTGCATGAATGCCAAGGGATATCATTGCCAAGTTACAACCACAATCAGAGCAGTAACATGAGAGAAAAGGAATAACCCCCCATAACATGTCAGTTTCAAAAGAAAACCCTGCAAGCTCATGATTTGCATTCTTCCATCATACAGAGAAACAGGCAAGTAGTGACCATAAAATCTGACTCATATGTCTGAAAATCAATTGAAAAGTTACACTAATTCAGATTATGAAATCAATATTTTGAAAAATATACGGTTCAATTATTAAGAACACCTGCACTACCAGGAACTTTCACACTACATAGAATCACATTCATTAAAATAGATGAAAGTACCTACAAACCAGCTCTTTATCACTCACTAAAAATGAAAAGTGGTCAGAGCTTCATCTCATTCTTCTAGTATTATCTTCTGAGGTAGGAAATGAAAAGAAATTAATCCAGCAGCTTGGCCTTGTATATACAGAAGCAACAGCAAAGCTTCTAAAGAAATGGGGTTTGTATAGCATCTGATTCTTGCAAGAGAATGCTGATAATTGATTGGGAAAATCTTGTTTCATGAGCTTCATTTAACTTGAGAGTCCCTTTCATAAATGAGAGGGATTGAGGGTGGGGGGAGTCATCAGCTACCCTGCCACAGTAGCCCCAGGAGACTAAAGCAATCTTAGTTTTATTTAAAACAAGGCTACAATTTTCTTTTTAAATTACTTATGACTCAAATAGCTCTGAAAGGATCAATATTTCAGAGGCAAGATCAAACCCAAACCAGATGGATATTAGAAAATATTATAATACAAACTAAATGAGGCTTTGCACATTTCATTAGGTAAGAAATTTTTAAAGTACTTCTCTCATCATCAAACCTTTTATATTTCATATAATTCAGAACTTTAGTTTGCCTCATTACAAGCAGTGCATGAATTTTTCAAATAAGTAATTTTTTTCCTGAAATGCCAAGTCTTAAGTTAACTTTGTTTCCTTCAACCAAATTAATTTCCATTCCCCTGAACAGGCTTCATATTCATAATCAGATTCAAAGTTAAATAATACTGAATAAAACCGGTTTCTGCTGCTCAATCTTATTTTACAAGTAAGTACCACAATAAACAGGAAATCCTCCTACTTTTCACTTCAAAAGTAAGATCTTACAGAACTGAACTCTTGTTTTGGATCATTCTTTGCACATTCTTCATTTAAGTAGAGTACACTTTTAATACAACATAAAGCACTTACCCTTCTAACCTGACATCAGGTAAAGATCTGTTGAGTGCAATCATTTCACTTGCCATTAAATTAAATTGATTTATTTTAAACATTTCTTTCATTTTTTCTTGCTCCTCTTTTGGAATGACCACAGGCTTCCCCATCTCTCCAGGTCCTTCATGTGGTTTTTGTATGGGTTCTGGAACTAAAAATAGATAAAATATTGGTAACTAATTTTATGCTTGTTTTTGTTTGTTGATACTTTATTTTACACTGTAGGAGTGAGTATTACTGTTTATAACAGTGTTCTAACCCCCCCCCCCCCCCCCCCCCCAAGTTTTGGAAGTGAAAACGAATCTTCATATTTGGGAGTTTAACAGAAGTAGTTATGCACTACTCTTGGACACCACAATTCATTTGAAAAAACAGTAAGGGTTTATATCTATTAGCATTATGTCCTAATTGACTTTGCTGTTAAAGTTCTAGAACAACAGACATTTATAATCTAGATTGTTCTTGCACACACAAGCTTTTCAGGAAAAGTTGGATTTTTCTTTATGGGGATTTTAGTAAAGATTCAAGTAAAATTATATCTTTATATTTATTTCAACATTTTTATTTTGACGGAATGACATTGGCATTTACAGTTTAGAAACAATTTCTCTTAGGTTTACTAACGTTATTTTTAGTCAACATCATTACATTTTGGAGTTTAATGTTGCTACTTGAAACAGAAACATTAACATTTAGCATGTTTAAACCGAAGAAATCTTAAATAGCATATATCTGATCAAACTGATGAGGGAGACAGGAAAGAGAAAAGGAATCCAGACTCTTGTATTATTTGGTTTTTTTAAACAAGCGAAAAAACAAATAATTAAAAAATAATTTTTAAAAAACTGTTACATTTTCTTTACAAATACTCATTTATTTTCTCCTGAACTGGAATGTTTTAAATGCCTGAATACTGAATTTGAAATATATTACTACTTTACAAATCGAGTACAAATTTTAATTAAAAAAAATAGTAATTTAAAATCTAAATGGAGGAACAGGAGGTATTTTAAAATAAAGGCACCAAAGCCCTCAGTAATAAGCCTAGCTTCAAGTTATCTTTAATTTGCATCTAGGACAGCACAGTGTAATTAAAGCTTATGCCAAGAGCAAGTCGCCGTGTAAAGAATAAAAATAAAATTTAAAAGAAAGCCCAAGACTTCCAACCTTGCTGAAACACTAAGACTTAATATATATTCTTACTAATAACTGAAACATTTTGCTAGTTTGCATTTAGCATTTATCTGTTAAAAGCACAATGTGTTCCTTGAGAAACTTTCGTTTTCAAGTATTTGAAGCGATTGCACTATTTGCATTAGCACAGTAACATTTAGCAGAGAAAATCCTCCTGCCATAGAGATGCTTTCTTTTTACCAAAATGCCGTTGACTTCCAGTTGAGCTATACAATTCTAGAAGTTGCCAGCCATCCACACATACACTGAAAACTGACAGAATGAGTATGTCCAAGCAGGTCCTGAGCAGACTGACTTAGGCACTCTTTTAACCAGGGGTTAAAATGAGCAAGCAGTTTGCTTTGCATCTTTGCCTCCTAGGAAAGTACTATTGAACCGACATCAAAACTTGCTGATTAGCCATTGCATAACCTTTTAAACTAGAATTTTTGTCTTTTGGAGGTATAAGTAATATAAAAGCATGGTACACAATCAGTCAATTATTTGGGCTTACTTTAGATATTCATCTTGGTTTTATTACGTGGGCTACCATAACTTTTTATTAAGTGTATAGCAATTAGTGTATAGGTTCACTTGGACAGAAAATGATTAAATGATGCATGTTCAACATACCTAAAATGATTAAACAAAAGCTATCAGAATATAGTTATAGTCACCATGATTTTTAGCATTCTGAAGAGTGAATACCATATTTGCTTTTCAGAAGAAAAAATAATTTCCTGTTTTGTTTACACTCCGAGTTGTTTCTTAACTTTGACTAAACCAGTTACACTGAATAGCTAAATTAACCAAAACCACATCTTTCACATTTGCAGATCTTGCTGTTAGATGCTACTTGAGGACATCAGCAAGTTGGATTCCAGGTGTATAAATTCCACAAATTCATCAGCTGAATTTTTAAATTTCTCTAGCAAATACATACTACTTGATTACACATTTTACCTAAATAAAGTAGCCCCCACTTCTGCAGAAAAATCCAGCAACAGCTAATTAGATCCATAGATATTTTATGGAACTCACTAAATGCAAAGACAGGCAAGCTTGGCGTGCAGGCACAGTGATGACTTTCCAAGAAAAGTTAACCATTTTCTCTGAGGTTTCTGCATTTATGGTAATCTGTTTTCCCACAAAAGCATGTAGCTCCATATAAACACAAACCAACAAGATTTTCCCAAAATTACAAATTTTATGGACAGGTAAAACCACAGAGAAGTTTTGTCTCTTAGACACACCTCAGCCTTTACAGAACTAGACTGATTTTTTTTATGAACAGTTCCTCTTTTCAAAAACTGAATCTGTGTTTTATATCTTGAAGCTGTTCACTTTTCTTCTTAGGAATTTTTTATGCAGATGAGAATATTCAGAACCAAGTCACAACTTAAGAGATCCATCATTACCAAAGAGCTCAAAATTCAGAACACGAGGCCTTAATTGGCACTTGACAAAAATGGCTGGTCCTAGTTTAAATTTGTCATTGCCCCAAGAAAAGAATGTAAATAGCAAGTAGCTGAGATAACAAGACTCTTGCAATACCAATCCTAGGTCTGAAATATATTTTTTTCCCTCCAAGGATTCTAATCATTACATAACTGGAATGCCATTTGAGGCAAAAAAAAAAAAGGGAAAAAGGATGAGTTTGGAAGTTTACTTAGAAACTGCATCAAGTGCCAAAGCTGAAAGTTCCTTTGCAGTCATATCTTTAGGAAGCCTGTAACTGTGGTAACAAAGGACTCATTTGATTTTCATTTAAGTCAAGACCTCTGAGCTGATATACAGGACTCTTACAGAAATAAGATGGAGCTACACAAAAAAAAAAACTTTATTAGTAAAACCACAGTACCACCTGGGCATTTTTTGTTTACAGGAACGGTCCCTTTTTATATAGTTAGAAAACAGTCTGAACTCTTTCTTTAAGTCTAGAACTCGTTTACACTTATCAGTAAGTTCTGATCCAAGCTGTGAAATCTAAATTGTAATGTCAAAACCCCACCTGGAAACAATAATGCTCAACTAGCTATTCTGTGATTTTCAGGTTTAGAAAAAACGACTACATAGCATGGACGACGCTTACTAAGGTTCTGTGATTATCTTTCCAACTCATGACAACCTTTAAACTTACACCAATAGCCTTCCATCAACAGCTACTCTTTGTGAATTTGACTGATGAACCATCAGGAATTATAAAAAGGGAGCCACTACCCAGAGGCTATACCAATAGAAAGAAAATCTGTGACAGTTTGGGCAAGGGATATACACCATCCAGGTCAACTGGGTAGCTCAGAATAGGTGGGACAAACTGGATTGAGCACTGAGGAGAGCTTTCCCCAACCTACTCCCACCTATCTGGAGTGGTCACAGCGGGGAGAAGAGTGAGCAGCAGTACCAGCCAGGACAAACATGGGCTCCCTTACCCAGCTCCCAAGACTGATGCTGGAATCAACACTGCTAGATGTTCTGATCCTGTTTCCACAGGCTGCCTCGCAAAGCTACCCTTGTTGTCTTCTGCCATGGTGGAGGGGCTGGGAGCCTACTGCCAAACCATCCCACACAATTACAGTCACTAGACTGTAACTACTCCTCCTCTGGTATCACTTTAGTTCCCCAGACCTGTACCACCCAGACTCCATGCCAGGCCCCCTTTTCCAGAAACATCTTCATCTCAGCTCTCTCGCTCACAGCCTGGTAAGCGCTTGTTCCTTTTCCATATCACCTTTTGTCCCCTCATCTCCACATTTGCATCATTTCAACTACCAACCCTCAACACCTCTCTGATAGTGGACACAAGGACCTTTATCCCACTCATCTTACATTTCCCCATAATCATGTACGTACATTTTTCCACAGATCCACATTCCTTTACCACTTATTTTGAGCAATTTGTAAAATGTAACGGTGGTATAAATACAATCCAATATTAGATGCATAAGCTGAAGCTCACAATTTAAGATGCCAGTATCCTATGCCATCAATACCTAGGAGAAATTTTTTTCCCAAAGGCAATTTAGACCACGGCTCTTAAGTCTCATTCTGATAAAAGAAACTCCCTTCATTTTCTGTATTAGAAACCTAAGGAAAACATCCTTGTAACTTCAAAAAAGCCTGAACTGTCCAAAATTATGCTCAAAATCCTTTGCTCCTGCTGAAATACCTAAAGACGAATCTTTCCAACTAGGCGAGCATAGCCTAAAATAAACTTACAAACTCTTCAGAAAAACTTAACTCATATGTCAAGTAGGTTCATTAAATGCCATGGAGTTCTTCCACGAATTGCAAAGAGAAGCTATATACCAGAGTGACACAGACAAGAGACTATTAAATTCAGAACACTTACATAATTTATGCTGAATCAAGAAAACTAAATCAATTATGGAAATGAAGGGGGGGTGAAATGTGAAGTGCAAAAGCAGATTTTGATAAAAGCTTAACAGAAAAAATAACTTCAATGTTATCTGAGAAAATTCTAGGCATTCTGAGTGGGAATAAATCCACTACAGACTCTAGTCAGTAAACTACCGGTACAAGCAGGAATATCTAAGATCAGGCATGCAATTGGGTAAAAAAGAAGTGCCACAGTGTCAACTACAACCACAGTTTCTAGCAGACATATTTCTGCACATACCTTAAGAAAAGTTAGCTATTTAAAAAAACAAGACAAATATACAAAACTATACACAAGGTTTTGTTTGGTCAGTTGGTTTGGGGGTTTTTTGTTTGTTTGTTTACAAGCCAACTATAAGATATTAAAAAGCTAAAGGATTTTAATACACACAGGTTAGGGAAAGGCCAGAATGAAGGCTGTACTCAGCTAAGTAAAACTGATGTTGCATAGGGAAAGTTATAAGCTTTAAAAACTGCAGATCTTCCCTCACCTGAAGGATCCCCCCCAATGACTTTGTGTAAAGTCATCTGAACTTTCCACCCCTTCATATATCAAACCAAGTTTGATTTATATATTGACTACAAATGCTGTTTGCCAAAAGCAGAAAAAAATCCTGTTGCAATTCTAAAGAAGCCTGATGTAAGTTATCTCCTTAGCATCATGTAAAAACTTTGTGGGAACCCGAAAAGTAGACTCATTCCTTACCACCACAGTATCAGTCATCATCTTACACTCTGATGTAAAAAAAAAATTCCCAACTTTGGGGGTGGGGGCGGAGGGGGAGAGGTAAAAAAAAGGAAGACTGAGTTCCTATAAAAGACATACTTTCTACAGAACCCTAATTAATTTTCTTTTCACTTTCTTTTCCACTTACTGAAAAAGAAACCCGAAAGGTGAAATGCAAACAGCTGAAAATTTAAGCCCTTTCTGCAAAACTCAAGTGAACTAGAACCTCTATAAAATGTTTGCATGCAGCTGTGGAAACTACTGTTCAGAGGTACTAAGCACAGAAATTCCGCATTTCCTATACATTGTGTTTCCCTGTGGAGATTTATTGGCTTGTTTTCATCATGGGGGAAAAAAACTACAACAAAACTAACATTTCCTAAGCATGTTCCCAGAGTTATTCTATAACAGAGCAATAGTGTTCTTAAAACATTTCAGAAAATTTCCCAAGAAGGTCAAAGTTGTCCATACCAGATGTGAACAGGTGAAAATGTTTTTGTGATGGAAAGCATTAATTAATCTAAAGTACAATTGGCTGATCAGACTTAACATTGAGCATCACTGATTAAGTTTCCTACAGCAGCAGCGAAACATACAAACACAGCTCTCCCTGTGGGAGAGACCCCATACTACAAAATTAGATGCTTCACAAATGAACTAGAGGCAGCAGGTGCCTGCAGTTCTAAATACTTGTGCTGAGACATGGTAGAGATGAGAAGTCTCCCTACACCAGCTCTTTCTCCCATGTGATCAGCTATGACGGCCTCCCTGAAATAAAGCTGGCAACATGAATGGTACTGGCTTTCCAAAAAAAACACATTCAGCTCATCTAACCGGTACCCAAAAACTACCATGTCAGTTAACAAAACCTAAATCTTGTCTGAAGATCTTTAGTACTGAATAATATGGCTCTCACTTCAAAGGAAAAGTTAAGTACATAAGTATGTGTGTATATATGTGTATATACCCCCCATATTTGTCACTTTTACATCCAAGTTTATTCTAGTTATTTTCATATATTTATTTTCATTACAATATTCACTGTCCTTTATTGCTATAGTCAGTTAAATTTTGGCTTAGGTGGGGTTTTGTGGTTTTGTTTGGGGCTTGGTTGTGGGCTTTTTTGTAGGGGAGTGGACGGTGGTGTGGTGTGCGCTGTGGCAGGGCCAGGGCACAAGTAAGTGTGGTCATTGGTTTGGCTTGTTTTACTACCAAGTCTAGTGAAGTTAACAATGCCTTTGCTTCCTCACTGCTGGAAATTTAGAACATGCTTTAGACTATATTAACATAGCTCACATTCCTAAACAGCTTGCTGTTGCATAGTTTTATTATTTTTCCATACACATTCGTGCTTAGAATTCTACATCTTAAGAATTTAAATCTATAACATACATCTCAGCAACGTGCTTATTTCATTCAAACAAACATTGAACATTTAGCAACATCTAAATGCTGATGCAATGCTATATTGTTGGGGCAAAAAAATCAAATGTTTAAAAGGAGTGCAATTTTACATGAGCACAATTTAAAGACTACTCAGGCAGAAAACTTACCATCTCCAGCAGGCAGGCCTCGTTCTTTTTTCTCATCACATTTGTTGCATTCACTGAAGTACAACAATAGAAACATATCCAGAAGGACCCAAACCAAAGAGGTGGCAAGGACCACCTTGCAATATGCAAATTTTTTCATGGCACTTTAAGTCAAATACAAAAATAAAAAAAGTATAAATAAAAATATCAACAAGTTGCTTTAATCCACTTTGAGAGGCCACGTTCTATATCTGGAAAAAAAAAAAAGAAAAAGAAAAAAGTCACAAAAAGTTACCTGAGGCCAGCAGCTAAAGGCAGAATTTTTATCTACTTTTTAAAGGTAACTATTTAATTACCAAATGCTGTATGTATCAAAATGAATCCTCTATGCACGCCAATGAGATTAAGGGAATAGGGTCAATTAAAGCAGCATTACTCTAGTCCTTTGAAACAAAACTAGTGACTAAAACAGAGTGCTCTGCTGAGCCACTGGAGAAAAGGGTAGGCAGGCACATATAATGAAATTAAAAGGAACTCTCTGGATCCTCTGGAAATCAGAACAAGCTAAATGAATGACAAATGACAAATCAGGAACATCTCAGAAAGCAGGGTATCAATCTGTGCTGCATGAGGCCCATGGCTAATATTCCTCATGCTCCTCCCATGTAGTACACTCTGACCTTCTGGGCTCATCACCAGGAACACTAGTCTACAAATGCCTGTATTTTACATGGAGTCTAATGGCATATTGCACCTACATCACAAAGAAAAATGCTTTGCTTTCAGCCAACCAAAAATAAACACCCCTTTTCGTAAAGTTAAACAGTAAGTAAAGTGAAGCAAGTACCTGCAAGCTATTGTGATTGCTTACTAGGCATTCAAAGCTAAAGGTGTCAACTATATAATTCTGATGGTTAATAGTTTAAATTCTTATAAAACAATCTTTTATATATTTTTCAACATGCATACATTAAAAATTTAGAATGCCAGCCTTTGAAATTATCTTTTTTCCTACTGAAATTACAAGCAAGTTTTGTTACAAGGACTGCTTTTTTTCCATGACTGACAGGTGGGTAGGGCAGAGTCAAGAAGAGCTTGGAGCTTGTTCACTTACACTAAAATATGATAATTTTTTTAGATTTTTTTTTTTTTTAACCAAAAGGTTCCCCAGCAGTGCTGAAATGTTTCAAAGTACTCCCAAAGTATTTCCCAATTGGAATAGCTTACTGGTTAAAACCAGATATGCAAATATTCCTAACTTAGAAAATACATAGAAATAACACTCTTCAAAACCACACTAGGATTTGAAAATTTACATACACACAGTTTCTCTTACATGCTTTCAGCCTAGACTGAAGAATTTATTGGAAAGGAAAACTTTAATCATAAACCACGATTATGCAAAAACCTCACCAAAAAACTGCATCGTTAAGACTACCATTTCTTTAGTATTTAATTGTCATAATTTGATTCCTCACTCTCACACACACACGCTTCTTGAGTGAAAATACTATGACATCCCCCTTGTAAATACAGCTTATTCTTATTTGCAGGAGAGACACTCATGTCTCCATGCATCCCTATACACTTAAGTGGTATAGGTTTGGATGGCATAGTAGCGTAGGAGCCTATAGCTTTCCAGTTGTACAAGACTGGAAGGGCGTATATCCCTCTGCTTCCTGCATAGGTGTGCACCACATGCCAAGAAAGAGTTTTGTTTGGCATAATCTCAGTTTGCATCTATATAGTTTTGGTATACAGGGATGACTATATAAAATTAGGAACTGCGGAAGTATCTGTAAGTAACAACTTGATGGTAAAATAGCAGGTGAAGTTATACTACGAAACACTAAGTGAAGTATGTTAAGAAAAAAATCCTAGGGATTGGTTGTTTGGGTTTTTAAATAAACACAAGGATGGGCCTGAACTCTGGATCTTGGAGTCGCACTATAAGCACTGGTGATCAGGAGCAGTGAAAGAAAAATAATTTGTTACAGACTACTAACTGAAGAACAGAAACCAAACCACCACTACGCCATTACACAGTATCTGCTGTCTCAAGTGCTGGATGAACATCCAGTTTTATAATTTCAAAAAGGATATAGAAGGGTTAGAAAGGACAAGTCAGAAGGGCAAAAGGATGAAGACAATACCTTCATCACAAGATGTAAGTGAAGACAATAGCATTCTTCTCGGCTGGAAAAGATGTAACCCAAATCAAGTAGCAGGTCTATAAAATCAAAGGCTGCATGGAGATAAACAGAGAATAACTGTTGCCTGTTACTCCTACTTCTGATATTGGCAGAAATCAAGTGAATTTAGCAGAAAGACATTAAAAACCAAAAGGAACGTAGTCCCCACAACGTGTAGTTACGTTAGGGGAACTGCCTGCCACAGTACACTGCCAGCACTGCAAGTCTATATTCATCAGCTATTAAATATCCAGCCCTCACCCCTACTTCAGGTGGTCCCTGACTGCGACTCTCAAGTCACTGCACGCTAGGAGAGCACAATGAGGAAGTGTCATTACAGTTTCCCCTGTTCTCTTCCCATGATATACACTATCAACCACTGGCAAAAACAAGTACTGTATACAAATAAAATCTGTTTGACATGGTAAGACAGTACTTAAACTCTCCATACAATAGCTTTCTTCTTTTGCTCTAATTCGACATACTATAGAAATGATCTGGCAAAAAATCAAGTCATACCACCATCCTGCTTGCAGTTAAAGAAAACAACTGCTAATTAAAAATAGTAAGTTCAGACTTGTGAGATATTAGGCTATAAAAGAAAGTATAAAACACACAGGAGCACAGTGCTTAGGGGTCCTCAGGCTAGCAAGACACTGGTAGAACTGTAACCTACGCTTTCTGTCCATAAAAATACCAACTATATGAAGTGTTTTAAAATACATAGGCTGGCACTATATCTGCCTCTAATGCAAGAAAATTCCTTTGAGAGTTCAGTGAAATGCGAAAGAGACACTTTCTGAACCCTTTGAATCCTTTGAGTGTTCAGGGAGTGAGTAAGAGACAGCAATGCAAAACTTATTTTGCACACTGCTTTTTCAATTCACACACACTGATGGACCATCGATAAGGCCCTTTAGACAAAGGCTCTCACTCCACTGGGCTGTTGACCATCTCAAGTTACACTGTAATCACACTGTAATTTTACTGTTTTTTGAGACAGCACTTCCACTGTCTGCGTACCAGCAGAATTCAGGCAGCACAGCAGTGAAGCAGAAGGGCCCAGAAACTCTGCTGAAGCAACTGCTCTTAGAATGCCAGAGCCTTGACCCAGAAAGACAGCTCTACCATGCAGGGCTTGGGCTGTAAACTGGTGTTGGAGCCATGGTGATGGCCTCGCCCGTGGGAGCGGTGCTCTGCCTGAGAAGCTGCTTCTTCAGTGGAAGGGGCTACAGGACAACGTGAGCACACCGGTACAGCATGAACAAGGGTGACCAATTGGTAGATGCATTTGCAGAGACCTTGCAGTGCCACAAGTCTGAGCACCATGATGCAAGGAAGAAGAGACAGGTAGGCATTGCACTCAAAGGATAAGTGGATGGACACTCCCAAGGTGGTGGCTGAGTCACCAAGGTGGTGAAATTAGTGACTTGTGGCAACAGAAGGAAAGTCTGCAGCCATGCATTTCCAGAACAGTTATACTGCCTGGGATGCTGTTGAAAGACTGATGAGTCTGCTCAAGTTCAGCTCTTAGACAACCATTCCTTGCCTGTTCCTTCATGTGTGAATCAACAATACTACCAGGTGCAAACCTGAGCATATGAGCAGTGACTGCAGAGCTTGGAAGGGTAGAGATTAGCAGGCATGAGACCCAGACACTGCTCTCCTCAACTGCTGCAGTGAGAGGGCAAGATTCAGGCAGGAGCGCACACAGCCTGTCAATACTCGGCTGCACGGCTAGTGTCAAAGGCAGGCCTCTAAGGCCACAGGACCTGCTTTGAGGAATGAGGGCTGCTGGCCAGGATCTCAGTGACAAAGTGAGGCCAGCAGCATCACGGAAGGGCTCTTACACTACTTCTGTGAAGCACACAGAAGGTGGAAGCAGAGCTACTTTAGAGGAATAAAGAAACCTCCTGAGAGTGTAGGGAGGTACTCAATGAACCCTGGAGTTCAAGTTCAGAAGAAACGAGAGCAGCAACAAGAAAGGCACCTGTAAGGATGATGGCAAAAGCAAGGCTAAGAGTAACGCAGATCCACTGCTGTTGGGCGGGCAGCAGACCTGGTGACAATGGGTGTGGGAAATGCTAAGATACTCAGTGCAACTCCTTTGTTATTCGGTCCCCCAGATCTGCCCAAAAAGCAGACTGATCCTATTGTAGGGTCATTCTTTACCATCTCTGACAGGTCACAGTGATCCAGAGTTGCCTCAGGATTAGGAAAAAAAAAGCTATCATCAAGAAGGAAAAGAGTCTAGAGAACCACCTTCTAGTCAGTGTCACTACAGTCCCTGAAAAGATTACGGAACAAATCCTCCCGGAATCTATATCCACAAACAAAAAAAGAAAAAAAAATGGAAAAAAAAAAAGAGAAAAAAAGAGGGTGGGGTGGGGTGTGTGTGGCAACTGGGAACAGACAGCACAGATTCACCAAGGACTTGACCAACCTGGCAGCTTGCAGTAAGGAGAGGACTGGTTGGGTGAGCAAGGAAAGATCAGTGAATATCGTTTACCTTGCCTTTAACAAGGACTGTGATGACAGTCTTCCAGAGTACTTTGTCAGAACTGAACAAGACATGACCTTCATGAAGAAGTGGGCTATGAGGTGGGTGGACTGCCAGCTGGAACAGCAGGCTGCATGGGTTTTGATCAGCAGTACAAAATCCAGGTGACACACATTCACCAGTGGCATCTTTCAGAGGTCAAAACTAGAGCTGATGCTGGTTAGCATCTTTACCGAGAACCTGGGGGACAGGAACAAATGCATGCTCCGCAAGGTTGCTGGTGACACCCAACTGGGGGTGCAGCATGCAGATGATTCCCTGAAACAGTATCCTGGAATAGCCCTGGGTGGCCAATCCTTGTGACACCCAAGGGCTAGAAAAACAGGTGGGTTGAAAACCTCACAAAGTGCAACAAATGCAAGTACAAAGTCCTGTACCCAGCACTGAATAACCTTATTATCCATTTGGACTGGATGACAAGAGGCTAGGAAGCTGTTCTGCAGAAAGAAACCTTTAGAGCCTGATAGCAAGTTTAATATGAATTAATGCGTTCTTACAGCAAAGAAAGCCAACTGCACCTATAAACAAGTCCGGTAACCACAGCAATAACCCCAAAAGGCATTGGTTTAATAATTGCCTTTGCTACTGAGTAATGTAGTAACACTGAAGATTTTTGCCAAACCAGGCATTTTTCCTCCCTTCAATATACTGGATAATAGACCACAAAACCTTTACACCATGGAAGTAAAAGAAGTATTAAAAACACCTTGGAAGTAGAAACAGAGGCTGTAACTTGGCAAGAATAAACTGAAAGGAGGAAAAATGGCTATGTTCAAGTCTTGTTACTTCTGAAGTTCAAGTGATTCCCCCCTCCGACAAAATCCATGATACACTATAGAAGAAGGTCATCTTTAAAATTACTGGTCATATAATGTGCATTGTTTCACTTTACCACCTCTTTTACCAACACAGTTGGCATTGAAAAAAATGCTTAGTCTTTTCAATATGACACATGACTATTGAGTCATTTTTATCTTTGGACCAACTTCATCTTTATTTATACTAGTAATCAGTCTTCAATACGACTTTGTAACAGACTTGACACAGGACTTCATTGCTGTTATTCAATGAAATCAGGATCCTACACTGGATGTGGCACTGAAAAAGCTGATGTAAAGTTTGTTTTCCAAACTTGCAGATATGAATAAACAGAAGTTGGCACAAAGTAAGGGTTCATCAAGATCCTGGCACATTTGCTATTTCTAAGCCATTAATATCAATTTAAACAAAATGGAAAGCAATTAACTGAACAGCATATAAGAAAAGATTGATGGCCTACACAAAATTGAATTTTCAGCTCCTCAGTCCATTTAGTAATGAGGGAGAAAATACTGGCATACTCTAAGGTAACATATTAGGCATATGTATGGATTTTTGAACAAACTTCTGAAAAATGAAGCAAATGCAAATTGTCATTGAGTATTGTCTAAAACTTCATATATCTGAACTATTAATGAGGCCTATCTAGTTTAGTATGTCTCTATTTGAGAACAGAAGCGACTAGACTCAGGTTTCTGAAGTAGTTTTTCTACTGTGATGATGCTTGGGTTGGTTTCTTTTAACTGGCGCATGCTCTGTTAAATTATTAGTGCTTTGCAGAGAGCTCATTACCATCAGCTCATCAGTAAATAGGTCCATTTGAGGACAAATAAAGCATTGCCTAGTTTCAATGCTACAAAAGCAAATTTAAAATACCATTTGAATCAGAGGGTCAACCCATCACTATGCAAAACAGGTGTATTCTTTGGCTTCTTCACAGAAACACAAACACACCTGGTAAATTTCATCAGGCAAAAAAATATTCATGAGCTCAAGAATGCCAATACTCTCTTCTGCTCAGAAATTAACACAGAAGTACTCTTCATTGGCCTACACTCATTTGATGGATTTTGAAAGGTTTTAGTATTCAAAAGTCATCTGTTCAGTACAATTCAGAAACAGTAAGTTCTGAACAAGTGATGAGAGAAAACAGATCATACTAGTCTGAGCAGTATGACATTAATTCATTAAAAGCAAGCCTACTCTTCAGAAAAATCTGAGAAATATAGGTGAATAACATCAATTTCTATTCTTCTTGGTCTGTGTAGGAAGACTGAACTTCTAATTAATTAGAAGTGAATTTTCAATTCATAAGTCAATTTTTTAAATTGACCATTTGAAAAACCTCATCAGTTAAGTTTCTAAAACTGGTGGGCCTTGGAATGAAGGAGTAAAACAGAAACATAGGATTAACTGACTACACTTGAAAAACAAGGATGAACTTCACACAGAAGCAGAATTTATTGGTTCATAAAGGCCTTTCTCCAGTTAAATTAAAATGCATAAATATGCTTATAAAAGTAGAAGCTCTTATGAGATGAAAATCCTGCTCATCACATAGAAAAGCAATGCCAAAAATTGAACAACAGGTATGTACTCCATCCCCAACTCTGTCAAAGTGTATGGAACTAAGTCACTGTGCTCTTGAACCTCTGATTCTTCCAGTGTAAAATCACAGAACCATAGAATAATTTGGGTTGGAAGGGACCTTCTTATCTAAGTAGTCTTTACTTAACCTCTAAATTTTTATGACTAGTTCTAATATTACTTCTACAGATACATAGTGAGGAAATAACATTTCTAAATTCAGAAAAAACACTTTCAAATCCAAGCTCTTCTTTCAGTTACTGCAAGAAAATTTAAAAGACACTGCTATTTTGGTACCTATACTTTTCAGAAACCTCTTAACTACAATCAGTTAACTTCTGAAAACAATTTATCATTTTGCAAATTATTGCTTAGCAGTTTCTCAAATGAGTTTGTAAGTAGTATGTACTATCTTGATTAAATCTTAAAATTTTCAAGAAATCAAGCAAGCATTTGGTCAACACTTTCAAGTAGTTCCCACTACTACACAGTCCTTCCTGATTCTCTTCCCAATCAGCACTACTCAAAAATAATAAGTTGCAGATTAATAACTACCTAGTATGATCCAAATACTAGCTATACAAGAAATATGGTTTACCTCCATTTAATAAAGATGAAATGTGAAAATTAATTGCAACAGGGACAAAGACATGGAAATGATCAAACCCAAGAGGAAGCAAAACCAACTGAGACCACCTACTCTGGTAAAACCAGGACAGCCTGTATAATCCCTTCAGTAGGGCCCAGAAAGAACTGCCACGTGAAATTTCGAGGTGTGATAGCAGAAAAGTCTGGTAATTTACTGCCTAAAACAGGCATAAATTCAAGGGCATTTAAAAGGACAGCAAGTTGTTCAGACATACATGCTTAGTTTAATATAATAAAGTATATTAATACGGCATTAACATACTATACATTAGAATAGTAATTAATATAGTATATAAATACTGCAAATGTTTCTATAACAGACCAAGTGAATGATCAGAGATGTAAGCAGACCAGAAGTGTAATAAAAAAGAAATACAATTTTGATAAAATTAGGACAGTGTAAATTTCATTCAATCCATAATTGATTGTTTTCTAGATATAAGTTACTGCTATCAGCTAGTGCAAAACATTTTAAATGTAGCTCCCACAGGCAAATTGTTATTTAAGGTGAGGAAGATCAGGACTAATACAAAAAAATAATGTGGATAAACAACTAAAGATTTATTAAAAAAACAACTTCATAGGCTGAGGAGAATGGACTTTCAATAATCTAACAACTGTTTTCTTTAGCAACCTTGGTGCTAGATCTAGATGGGCAATCTTAAGACCTGTTGCCATTAAAAAGGAACAAGTGATAAGGTATGAAGAAAGATGGGTTTGTGGACTGGAATAACAGAATCAAGATAACATTTAATAAAGTATATTCAATAGTATGCACCGGAGCATGTAACTGCTCTCAGCTGAAGAGTTTCAATAAAGCAAATGCTCATAACAGTAACACTGTGAGCTGCCACTGTCATCCAGTCATGGATAAAAGGCCAATGAGATTTTTGGATACATCATTTAGGTATTCTTAGACATAAAACCAGAAACCATTGTACGAAGCACAAGGCAAGGACAAAGGGAGAGCTATGTGTTTAGCAAACAAGATGTTTCAGAGTAGAGCCCTGCGGATTTGTAAGAGACCACTGCAGGGAACTGGACACAGTGATCCAGATGGCCCCTTCTACTCCTCCTCTTCCAGCCTGGAATTCATAGGAGAGTAATGAACACAAGTGAAAAGGCCTAAATATATCACTTCCAGAAGCAAATGTAGATGCCAGATCTTTTTCATAAAACTCCTCCATACGAGCTCTGTGTTTGGGGTGTTTGGTTTTGGGGTTTTTGTTTGTTTGTTTGTTTGTTAGCCTTTTAGAAGGAATAAAATTCTCCCAATAGATTGTTTCTGAGAATAAAAAATTATTCACAGAACTCCTCAAATGAAAGTCTCTGAAAAGCTGCTTAAGTTACTTTTTCCCCCCAGCTGTTAGCCAATACTTTTCCGACTGACTTTAAGAGAGCCCAATGTTGCTTGCAGAGAGAAAGTGCAATAGGCAAGGTTTTAAAGGACCAGATGAAGAATATTTTAATCAAAAGTTAAAAAACAATTTAATCCACAGATTTTGGATTTACATTCTCTTTTACAACAATTTTTGCTATTCAAGAAAAAAATAAATAGATCCAGGAGGGAGACAAATATCGCCTCTCAGAATATCACTGTAAACACAAAAGCTCAAGAAGATAGCTAAATTTTGGAAACCAAAAATACAAGTGCAAAGACTACTGTACTCATATAAACAGCTGAGATTTGCTAGACTCCCATGACTTTAAAGTAGCTTTCAAATGACTGAGGCAACATTTTAGGTTTTCTGTCTGCTCTCCAGGTTGAATGAAAATTATTTAAAAATAGACTTAGTCAGGGATTCTACAGACAATTCCATTCTCTCAACTGCTTTGAGATTTAAAATATACTTCTGATTGTTCACTGCTCATAATAGTATACGTTATTTAATAATACCAATCCTATACAAAAAAAAAACCCTACACATTTTTACAGTGCTGCTTCAAATATTAGAAGTACATCATTAGTTCAATTTAATTACAACATGATGAAATGAATACACAGATATATAGTACCTTGAAGTCAACAGCAGGAAGTTTTTGCACAGTCATTAAGTTATTGGGTATTAACAGTACTGGCAGGCAGGTTCAAAACTCCATTTTTCAGGTCTTTTCCTTCTTACACTGAACAGCAGACATTGCCTCTCGTGACAGCTACAGAACAGGCAATCCTTTTAGGAAAGTAGATTTATAAGCTGATAGACAGTTACTTCTTTTCCTGAAACAACTGCAGTCTTAAGTTGGGCTACTGATGCCTCAGATGCTGACAGAACAAACATTCCTCTTCAAAGCCACAGCTACTTCACATACGCACTCTGGGAGCACTACTGAGTGTGCTTGACTTAAGAATAACAGCCAGCTAGAGAATACAGACAGTATTTTCATCGGTATCACAGGCAGCATGAAGACAACATGCAATTGTTACCAACAGCAGCAAGAGAGGATTTTAACGTCAGTGCTAGCAATGCATCAAGCTCCTAAATCCCCAGCATATAGTAATTAATGGCTGAAGATGCATCAGTAAGACTTAAGCTTTCTACTACCCTTTGCCTAATAGGTTGAGGTAGGATTTTCTTTGTTTTTTCTTTTTGGAAGAGTCACAGTTGGTGACCCAGCACTTAGCTTTTTCAGTACAAGCAACACTCCTGCCAATCAGCATCCCAGAGCTGTAAAGTGACTCCAACATTTAATAAATCCCTGAAGAGCTGTGCTAGTTGGACTTCCAACCCCAACACTACAGGGCTAGAAGAGGAAAATACAGGTCACATCAGTACAGGTGTTCTAGGTGAAGACCTCAATTTCCTCAAGAAAAACAATTCTGTCATGTGAGCTACAGACCTTGCAAGTTCATTATTACTCAGAAGAAACAGATTTTTTAAAACTAATTTTAGCTTCCTTATTAGAACTAAATGGTGGTTCCAAGGCTCTTTTTAAGAAATAAAAAGCTGAACTACCCAAAAATTATATTACAATGGGATAGTGTCACAGTAGTAGAGATCAGGCTATTAGTACACTATTTGCTGTCTGCAACAAAAACCTGTAAACACCTCCACGTATTTTAGATACTCAAGTTTGTGACATGATGTAACACAGCCTGAAGGCTTCCAGCCAAAAGAAGCATCACTTGGCCTTACAAGGCACAGATTCACTAAGATCAAATGCATGCAGCAGTCAAGAATTTCTAATAATCAAGAAATCACACAATTCAAGAACTATTTAAAATCATCTCACAGGTGCAAGATGAGCTATAAGTAGAATAGGCTAGCTGACAACTTCTTTTAGAGTTAAAATTCTTACTGGAAAAAATTAAGATTTACTATTGCAAACAATCTTCTTTAACAAATAACAAGCACTAGATTAGACTAGGTGGTAGTAAAAATACAGCAAGCTTTTCCCATTCTCGATGCTCATATTTTCCATCTTCCTTTATAATGTTTCTGCATAGTTCAGAAAATCAAATTTACTTCCAAATTTTATTAGAAGTTCCACATTAAAATGTCAAACTGCAAACTCAGTTTTTACCAGCTGACTGAACTAAAAAGAATGCTAATCTTATTAATAGATCACTTTTAATACAGATGTGTCAAATATCAGTAGAATTTTCAAATTTTGTAGTATTTGCTTTGAAATATTTTGAGAAAATAAGCAGGTTCTTCTTGAAAACACTGATGAACACAAGTTGGCATTTATTCTACTATTGCTAGAAGAGACGAAAACTAGCAACTCACGTGTCTGTATTAAAGAATCACAAATTTCAAGAAGAAATCCTTCACTGCTTAAAGGTCAGAAGAATTCACTGTTGCCAAGCTAGTTACACATTTTTCATAGACGAAGACCTAAGCAGACTATGAACAATCAAGTGAATAAATCTTCTACAAGGCATCCTTGAAACGTTCCTCATACATTAGAAAAATTGTTAAATCTTGCAAGCTATGTCTCAAATATTCTAAAATATCAAACTTCCATAAAGCTTCTGATTATTCTTCAGCTTTTGGCTTTGATACATTAGATCTAGAGTGGAATAAAATTGTTCATTAATTCTTCAAACAATTTTAAAGACAGCAGAAAATTACATAGGCAAATACTCATCATTAAGGATGAACCACTAATGGGCAAAAATTTGAATTAAAGAAAAGCAGAGTCAGCTAATTAGAAAATACTATAAAGGAGATTCCTGGAAACATAGGGTAAATTGCAGTGAACTGATTAAACCATCCTTACGTGTGTAACTGCAGAAACTTCAAATTCTGAAAACTTCCTATCGTAGATTAAAAATCCAGAAGGGGAACTTGAAGAAACAGCAAATGCATTCAAAGAACATTTTTTCTCTCCCTCCAAAATATGTAGAAAATATTCAAGAAAATAGTAACTGTTATAGAAAAAAAAGCTTTGAAAACACCACAAGTAAACAAAAAAAGGATACTACATGCTGGGACCACGGGGTGTTTATCCTAGAGAAGCTGGCAGAATTCTGCCCAGAGTAACTGCAGAACATGCTGACAAATCAAACACTGGCAGATGTCAAGTTAAAAAATGTTTAATAGGACAAGGCATGTGACTAAATGTGAAAATTTAAAGAATTAGGAAATGTAATTTGACAAAATAAGGGTGACAAACATTTAACCCATGGTGGGTTATATTCTCTCAAATAAAATGAAGAATGGTGAAGAATTCAAAAGTTTTGGTAATAAGCTTTACTTCCAACAGTGACACTACAGATAGTTTAAGAAAAAAATACTAAAGATACACCACCACCACCCCCTCCACATCTAGGGAAATACCAAAATACTAACCCTAAGTAGCTCATCAGGTTTTAAGGCCTAAATACTTTTTGAAATACAGAGAAAATATCAGATCTCCATCCAAAAAAACTAGTAACCCCCAAGAAAGAAAACAACTTGAATATATGCTTCTGTTCCTTTTTCTCTTTCCCCCCATCTTGAGCTTGAAGAGAAGGATGAGGAGCAGAATGAAGTCCCCATAGTCCAGGAGGAAAAGGTCAGTGACCTGCTGCTCCACTCAGACATGCACCAGTCTATGGGGCCAGATGGGATCCACCTGAGGGTACTGAGGGAGCTGGTGGAGCAGCTCACCAAGCCACTCTACATCCTTTATCAACAGCTCTGGCACACTAGAGAGGTCCCAGAAGACTGGAGGTCAGCCAATGTGACATCCATCCACAAGAAAGGCAGGAAGGAGGATCCAGGGAACTACAGGCCTGTCAGACTGACCTCGGTGCCAGGGAAGGTTACGGAAATGATCATCCTGAGCACCACCACACAGTACGTGCAGGACAGCCAGGGGATCAGGCCCAGCCAGCATGGGGTTATGAAAGGCAGGTCCTGCTTGCCAAATCCAATCTCCTTCTATGACAAGGTGACCTGCCTTGTAGATGAAGGAAAGGCTGTGGGTGTTGTCTACCTGGACATTAGTAAAGCCTCTGACACCACCTCCCACACCACTCTCCTGGAGAAACTGGCTGCTCATGCCTTGAATGGGTGTACTCTACACTGGGTTAAAAACTGGCTGGACAGCCAAGCCCAAAGACCAGTGGTGAATGGAGCTACATTCAGCTGGCAGCAGGACACCAGTGGCGTTCCCCAGGGCTCAGTGCTGGGGCCAGTCCTGATTAATACCTTCAGCGACAATCTGGATGAGGGAATCGAGTGAAACCTCAGTAAACTGCAGATGACGCCAAGCTGGGCAGGAGAGTTGATCTGCTGGAGGGCAGGAAGGCTCTGCGGAGGGATCTGGACAGGCTGGACTGATGGGCCAAGGCCAATTGTATGAGGTTCCACCAGGAGAAGTGCCGAGTCCTGCACCTGGGTCACAACCACCCCACGCAGCGCTACAGGCCTGGGGAAGAGCGGCTGCAAAGCTGCCTGGTGGGAAAGGACCTGGGGGTGCTGGCTGATGGCTGGCTGAGCATGAGCCAGCAGTGTGCCCAGGGGGACAAGGCAGCCAACAGCACCCTGGCTTGTATCAGAAACAGTGTGGCCAGCAGGACCAGGGCAGTGATCGCCCCCCTGCACTCAGCACTGGGGACGTCGCACCTACAATACTGTGTTCAGTTTGGGGCCCTCACTCCAAACGGGATGTAGATGGGCTGGAGCTTGTCCAGAGATGGGCAACAAGGCTGGTGAAGGGTGTAGAGAACAAGTCTTATGAGAAGCAGCTGAGGGAACTGGGGTTGTTTAGCATGGAGGGAAGACTCTCTACAACTACCTGAAAGGAGGCTGTAGGCAGCTGGGTGTTAGTCTCTTCTCCCATATAACAAGCAACAGAACAAGAGGAAACAGCCTGAAATTACAAAAGGGGAGGTTTATATTGGATATTAGGAAAAATGTCTTCACTGAAAGGGTGATCAAGCACTGGAACAGGCTGCCCAGGGAGGTAGAATTACCATCCCCCCTTGGAGGTATTTACAAAACAGGTAGAAGCAGTGCTTAGTATGTTTCAGTGATGGACTGGGCAATCCTGGGTTAACAGTTGGACTTGATTTCAAAGGTCTTTTACAACCTAAATTATTCTATGAAAAGCCGGATCAGATATGGAGAAAAAAAGAAAAAACGGCATTGTCCAAGATTTGTGCCCCTTTGCTATCTCCCTATGCAAATTAAAGTCTACATCAAAAGAAAATGGCTGTATTTATACAGACATGCCACAGCTCTGAAGCATACATTCACACATGAAGTCTGTTTTCACATCATAAAGCTGTCTGCTCAGCAGGTAACTTCTGCTGCCAGCAACTGTTTTGTACTTAATTAACATGCACAGTATTGCACTAAGGATAAGATTCTTCACATCCATCCTTCACTTTCCCTCTTATACTCACTTGCTTTAGATTTAGTTTTTCTTAATTCTGTCTTCCCAGAGATCTCTGACAACACAAGCTTGAGAAATACCATGCTTCTAAATTTTTTATTTCTATCGTCAATCCATGCAAATGTACACACAGTATAAAAAGAACAACGATGAGATTTTCTTCAAGGACCTATATATTTGTCCATGTAAAGTCTATTTCTAAAGTAGGCATTGTTTGTATTTTGGGTTCTAGTTTGAATAGGTAAACAAGAAAAGAACTGTCAGATAAAATGCTAAATAGGCAGAATAATAAAACAGAGTTCTGGAAATCCTTTAGAACTTGGGGTCAATTGCCAGATTGGACAAGAAAAGAAGAAACTGAAAGGGAGAAGTTGCTATAATAGTTTGCAAACAGCCCAGTACAGCAACAGCTCTTCTTCAGGACTAGGGTCCTAGGTACCTTGTCCCCACAGCATCTTGGTCTTTAGATCTGGTACTGGTATTTCCAAACGACCAGAGCTTAAACTCCACAATTCAGACTTCAGGTGAGCTGTAGAGGTTTATATGCTGAAGCACCTGTGATGCCTGACAGTATAAGAGAATTTACACAATTATGAGTACTGTTCATTTTGAACTGTTCAAAGACTGGTTTCACATTTTGGGACAGTCTCACAACAGAAATCTACTCTCCTTTTCAGTGCATTTTCCTCTTTGATATTCAGCAAGCAAACTATCCTTAACTTTCCAGCAGGCAGCAGCTCTGACCAATTCTGTTCCATGCAAGCAGATGCACTTTCCTTCCCCCATTGCTCTTACACCTACATCTCCTAGGCTGCTATCACACAAACAAAAATTAAGATAACAGGTGAAGCAGAGACAGGGTGAAAAAGTGATCTTCTGCTGCTGCTGGAATCAAGATTATATAACGAAAGGAGGAATAAGGAGGAGAAGACAAGACCTCACCTGTCTAAGAAATATGCAACTGCCCATATGATTCAAAAAACCTGAAGCACACAGTATTCACCTATCTACCTAATGTCCTTCTGTAACTGTAAAAGTAGAAAATGATAAACAATGGACCTAAGCATGGAAATTGTAATTAACCATGGACATGTCTAGCTCATTACAAGTTATGTGCAGGCAGAGTTTCCATATTCCATTAAGTGGAAGGGAGAGAATTCTGTTTGATCCACCCAGGTCACATGCCAGTCCTAATGGAAATAAATGAAACTGATTTTACATTAGCAGTCCCTACAAATATGAATACATGAAAAAGCTAGATTGGCAGACAAACAAATCAAAAAGCCCAACTGAATAGTCATGAAAGACTGGCAGAAGTTTGATGGCAAACAAACAAAAAAGACAATATCTGGCTGTTCAGCAGAATAAAATCACTTTTAATTGAAGACTACTGAGACTATACAGGAAAAAAAAAAAGAAAACCACCAAAGACTAAAAAAGACAAGAAATCCAGTGTATTAATTTCATTGTGAACAACTTTGTCCTCTCTCCTCTGCCCCAAACCAGACATGTTAGATAGCGTTGTAAAAAAAAAACTTACAAACCAAGACTTCATTTGCCACTATTTCTAGACAGACTAAATGCTGGCTACATTGAAGACTTTCCTTAGACTCATCTCCAATACTACAATAAATATTTTAAGCCTCTTCATATTCACTAAAGTTGTACTTCCAAACAATTTAGAAAAAATAAAATAAAATCCACTAGTTAAACTTGGTTTGCTGAAACTTCAAAATATAAAGTATGATCACCGAGACCAAGAGTATGTTGCATTTAGGTCCAGCCAAGTATGACAAAGAATGTCTTGGGTTTATAGTTTTACAGAATGAACTTTATTCTGCACTCTGGACCAACCTTTATAAAAAGTATACCATTATTAAATAAGAGAAGGCATAACAAGAAAGAAAAAGGTCTACATCAAACAGGCAGATGTAAATTTAAAGAAGCACTTGGGTTGCCCTATCAAGTCACTGTATTCACAGCATTTATGCAGGACTGGATGCAAAATTTGGATTTCCAAAGGTTAAAACAGAACCACTGAGCACTCTTTAGTGCTCTCAACTTCATTGAAACATAAACCAATTGATATTCAAGTTCACAGTTGGTCAAAAAGCCGTAGTATGGAAACAGTAAATTGAGTCCTATAGCAAATCAGGATTGCTATTCTCTAACAGCTTCAAAAATCTGTACTCCTTTTAAACAAGCAAACCTACCATGTTTTGAGTTCATTTGTGAAAGAAAATGCTAGAAAAACACAAATCAGTAAACAGAAAAAATTAGTTTTCAATTAGATCACAGAAAGTATTTAAACAAAGTCATTTTGACAAGAAAAATGCTATATTTTCAGCATTCTGTAATAAATACTTCCAAATGTTGCTGGATTTTATTTCTTAATACTCTAGAGGAAAAATGGCAGATTCGCTCACACGTTAAATGTCAAGACTATACTCTTACAGCTAGTGACTCCAATAAAATGTTTTCCATCTAGCTTAACTTCTAAGTTTTCATACTAATATGAAAAAGGTTTGGCAAATTTAAATAAAATAGCCATATCAAGACATAGGCATTGCATCAGTAAAGGGAAAAAAAACCCAACAACTTAGAATTTGTTATTTCTTGCACTGTGCAGTAGTACAGAGAAATCTGAAGTCTGATATGAAATTTAAGGTAGAAAGTTTATTTCCTGAAAGAGTTCACATTTCCCCTCCAGTTACCTGTAAGATTGATGCTAAGAATTTTCTGCATAGTTGCATAGAGAAAGAAATCAGTAGAACATTAGGTACGGCAGAGATGTATTAGACTTCAGTACATTACTTAAGTTTCTTCAGATACTTAGGTGCTTCCTACTTTGCCATTTTTTTCCAGAAGTTGTCAGGCACTTTGTAAAAAAACACTTAATATATAATTTGACACATCATTTTTTGAAGGTATAAAGCTGGTAGCAACTCTAAGCTTTTTTACAATTCAAAATTCATATCTGACTAGAAGCCAAGAGAGAAACAGGTCACTGTAAAAAAGGTTAATCTGTCAGAAAACATTAAAAAAGGGAATAAGATGGAACTGTTTTGCAAATTCAGCTATACATTAATTGGAGACTGCAGCATTCGAGTAATACAATCACTTTAAAAAGTACCTGACTAAATTTAAAAAGTCTCTTTTAAAATTTTGTGCTCAAATACATTTTAAATTACTTTTCAGTAACCTTTCCAAAAGATTTGCAACTTCTCTGAAAATACTAGTCTTTACAACACGAGAAAGTAGACATGCCTAAGAAGCCATACCATAGCTAAACATTCACCACCACACTACTGCGTAAGTAGTTGCTACTCTATCTTCTCTCTCATTCCAATATGCCAGCCTCCTGCTTTGCCAGTAAAAATTTACACAGCAATGAAGAAACTCAACCAGGAAATAATACAACTGAAAAATAACCAAAAACAATTGTGTTTTTTCAGCCACATCACCCTCCCAGTGCAAACCCAGACCAAACAATACAGACCAACCAGGTAACCCCCCCCCCCCAACAGCAGTTATTTCCACTCAAATCCATAACCTTATTAAATTCACCATTAAAGTCAACAACCAAGAGGTGGTCGGGCTACAGCAGAAGAAATATCAGTGGAGCTATAGCTCAAAAGACCATAAGCCTTAAATCCAGAAATAAATTTTAAAAAAAATTACCGTAATTTTTTTTTTATTCTGAGTAGCCTCTACTAATGTTTAACAGCATTAGGTAATAATTTTGGATATATTTTTCCTTCTCCCCTGAAATTATGCTTGTTCAAGCTATACTTTTTAAGCACTGAATGTAAGAGTACATGCCAGATTAAGATCTTTTGAAGTCAACTGGAAAAGGATCCACTTAGACCTGAAACAGGCTTTTTCCTTTTTACCCCACTGAACCTGAACTTCAAAGTTAGTCCCAATGAGTTCTTCACAACTCAGTCTGCGAAAATTAATCTTATGAAATGTGCTAACAGGTTTGCACGAAATAAAAAAATAAAGGTGAAAAATAAGCACAAAATGTCAATACCAAGGATATCAACCAGAAGACAACATTTAAAACACTAAATACATTGAACTGGTTAACCTTTTTTGCCAAAGGAAACATATTTGTTGTACCACATCTTTGCCAGTTTGTCCCATTAAATTTGGTTCTCCAACTTGTTTCAATCAAGCTAAAAAAAAACCCAAACAGTAGTACGTGGGAGATGCACAGAGAGAGAAGGCTTGACAAGAGCTTAGCTGTTAAACATGTCACTGGACAGCCAGTGACACAGTGGCCTTGGCTCATATGACAAGGATGCTTTAAGGGAACTGTATGTACTGTAGAAACACAGAAAAAAACCCCAGACTTTCTTATTTCAACTGGATAGAAAATTGATCTGCATTCCAGTTCATTGCCCTAGGTCACTCTTCTCAAGGTGATTCTCATACTGAGAAAGTAAAAGTACATTTAGGAAAACTAAAAATGGGGTGCTTTACCCACTTGGGTATTGTACTTTCTAATACCCAGAGACAACCACAGTAACAGATTAAGTTAGGCTTGCGCTAGTATCTAAAGGCATTCTTATGGACACCTGTTTAATAGCTGTAGACAACTGCACCAGCTCACCAGGACCCTGAAGGAACACAAAAAATATGGAACATGAATTTGGTGGATTGACCCTGGCTGGACACCAGATGCCCACCAAGCCACCCTATCAATCCCCTTCTCAGCTGGACAGCGGAGAGAAAATATAATGAAGAGCTCATGGGTCAAGACAAGGACAGGGAGATTACTCACCAATTACTGTCATGGGGAAAACAGACCAAACTCAGGGAAATTAGTTTAATTTACCAAACCAGAGTAGGGTAATGAGAAATAAAAACCAAATCTTAAAAACACCTTCCCATCACCCCTCCCTTCTTCCTGGCTTAATTTCACTCCCAATTTTCTCTGCCTCCTCCCCCACAGTGGCGCAGAGGAACAGGGAATGGGGCTGTGGTCAGTTCATCACACGTTGTCTCTGGGGCTCCTTCCCCCTCAGGGGGAGGCTCCTCACACTCTGCCCCTGCTCCAGCCTGGGCCCCCCCCCCATGGGAGACAGTCCTCCACAAATTTCTCCAATGTGAGTCCTTCCCACAGGCTGCACTTCTTCACACACTGCTCCAGCATGGGTACCCCCAGAGTCACAAGTCCTGGCAGCAAACCTGCTCCAGCCTGGGCTCCTCTCTCCACGGGTCCTGCCAGGACCCTGCTCCAGTGCAGCCTTTCCAGGGGGTCACACCTGGCATGGGGCTGTCCACTGGCTGCAGGTGGATATCTGCTCTACCAGGGACCTCCATGGGCTGAGGGGGACAGCCTGCCTTCACCATGGGCTGCAGGGAAATCTCTGCTCCAGTGCCTGGAGCACCTCCTCCCCCTCCTTCTTCACTGACCTTCAGGTCTGCAGAGTTGTTTCTTTCATTCTCAAGCATCTCTTCAGCTGCAGGATTTTTTCCCCCCTTCTTAAATACATTATCGCAGAGGTGCTACCACCATTGCTGATGGGCTCAGCCTTGGCTAGCAGTGGGTCTGGTCTTGGAGTCGGCTGGCATTGCCTCTATCAGACATTGGCGAAGCCTCTAGCAGCTTCCCACAGAAGCCACTCCTGCATCTCCCCCCATACCAAAACTGTGCTATGCAAACCCTATACAATGCAACGACAAAGTAGTAGCATACATGCAGTCTCCCTTTGCTCTAAGATACATCCAAAGCAGACAGACCTGACCAAAGCATCAAAAATTCCTAGATCAAATTTTGTACTAACCTCCTCTGCAGGTTCACAGCCATCTGGATGGTCCGCTAACACTGGTGGCAAAATCCCAATACATTGCTGTAGGGCACCTGTGGGTAGGGACCATAGAGCAACAGACTCGCCTAGGTCATTCTGACATGAATGTAGAAGCAGAAGAGTTCTTCCATCCACAAGGTTTTAAGGCTGTCCTAGAAGAAAAACAGAAATTCAGATAAGCTCCAGATTCAATTCTGGCATAGCTTGAGGTGGAAGGGGAAGGGAAGGAAAGTTTCCCAGCATTTAAGACTTCAAAATCCAAAATCCTGTGCAAGGGAGAAGGAGCCAAAAGACTGCTTCTAAAAAGAGGCAGTGAACTGAGCCTGTGAGGAAAACAACATATGCAGGGTAGAGTGGAGAGGTGGAACAAGTCATCAAAATTTTTTAGCCTTTCAGATGATATGATTTAAGTGGGAGGACTGCCTGTCCTCCCAAATAAGCAGTTCTCTATTTTTGAGTTCTATATATGTCGCCCTCTATCCAATCATAAACACTTAGCACAACAAACTATGAATTGTTCTTGATAAGGCTAGAAAACAGCCTCCACAACAGCACACATTCACATGAGCAGCTCCCCAGATGATCATTCTTTTGGACTAAATTTTTCCATACATATTCTAGTTTATAGATGTAAGGGTTTTTCACATTCTTTCATCTCTCGCCCACAAGTTAAACATTAGCATTTATAACGACAGCTTTTGTAAAAAAACCAGGTGTTACTAATCTAACACTGACCTGATGCTTAAGAAGCAATGTTTTTTCACTTCTAAAAGTGACATCTCAAAAATGATGGCTGAGCCTTTCCAAGGCTTTGTTAAAATTTTAGCAATATTGAATGAACTCTTTCAAATCTTTTCCTTTACCCAGTTGATACAGCACTATCTGAAGGAAATTCTAAGCAGCTGAAAAGTAAACAAAATATCTTAACAAATAAGAAAGCAGATTTTTTTTCAATGTTAAATGCTTGTAACCTGCCTACACTTAAGGAATATTTGCCATACATCATGACCTTGTGTGTTGTATTTGCCATATTGTATATGAGCCTACTAAGTTATTTAAGTTTACTGTTCTGTTTAAACTGTTGGCTTTATGCATTGCCTGTCCAGATGAAGAATTATGTACTAGGGAGGAAAAAAAATTAAGATGCTGACACTATGATAACATGACAGTAGGAGGAAATACATGGTAAGGAAAGCTAAGACTGGCAGTGATTGAAAACATGTTTGTCAACTGCTTATTCTGAAACAAATTATGACCCCCAGTACCGAGGCAGGTGCAGCAAGTATAATACTTGGCAGTTTCCCATTTTTTTGGATATCAAAGTAGAAAGGGAAAATGTCTCAAGTCCTAATTTTGTTCTCCATTTGAGGATAGATTACCAAAATACTGATAAAACATACTGATAGAATAGGAATAGTAAGCAGTTTTATATCCACAGAAGTGGCTTACAGTCTGAATTTTAAAAGAGTGGCTAAGAATCTCCCAGAAATAACATCAATTTTTATCAAATCTGAAAAAAATAAGGACATTTCAAAGGGCCAGAAAAATACGGGTTCACAGGATGATCCAAGCCACACCCAGCAGGACATAAAATCACATGATTGTTACCTTTCTGAACGTGTTAAATATTAAGAGATCATGACAATTCTGAAGAGATCCAACCGCCTTTATCAAAGCAAATTAGTCACAGGCTTCAAGAAAGTGAAACACACAGACTTCTGTGACATATCTGACAAGGCTCTACACATTGTACTGTCACATACAATACAGAAAAAAAAATCAGCGATGCTTATGTTAAATTAACTTTTTTTTATATCACTTTTCTTCAATAAAACTCAAGTGCCTTACAGAGATGGAGAACACAATCCATTTTTACAGATGGGGAAACTAGTCCATTACTGGCTAAGCAGCTGCCAAATCTGGGATTAAGTTTTATTCTACTTGCTCAAGAGTTGTAACTGAAGTATCTATCTATACATCTGTCCAGTTCGATGAAGATCCATATTCTAGTGATTTTGCTAATTTAAGTATTTCTTCAAAGGATCCTAAGACAACAGGCTCTTCGTTCAGTGTGCTCCAGACACTGGACAGAAATAGCTCCTATAAAACCCACAAACAAAAAGCGAACAATAAAAGCAGGACACACAGAGAATGGTCCACGTTGCCATTAGTAAGCAAAGCACATCTACCAAGGGCAGATGTTCGCTTCGTCATAGTGAACTTCCACACACTTAAAAGCATGTAATTTCCCTTGATTTTTCTTTGGGTTACAAAAATGTCAATTCGGTCATTCTTTCTGCACATACCATCTTTCATAAATCACCAGTCATTACCATCACCCTCCTGAGGCAAATTAACTGTGCCTACATCTTTCTTGAAGTACAATAACAAAAACAGATACAGTACTTTAGCCTTACAATACAGAACAGAGCAAGGTTCAACTCCACATGTTCTCTAGATTATACCACCATTTATTCATGCCAATACATAACACACCTGTTCTTTCTAAGGAACACTACTTTGTTAACTCTCATTTTGTAACTCATGGTTTGCAGTCAGGGTGGGGAACGGGGTGGCAGGAACAACTTAAACAGTTGTTCACCTTTTGGTTTTGTGCTATTTTGACCCACATATAAACCATTTCACTTATTCTTCTAAAATGCATCCTATTCTTTCAGGCCATTTTCCCAACATTTGAGATTCTTCTGAATTACTTACTCTAGGAGAACCTGCTTTAGCAGGGGGTTGGACTCTGCTAAATGATTTCCAGAGGCCCCTTCCAACTCTGACCATTCTGTGATTCAGTGAATTGCCAGCCCAGCTTCGTGTATCTGCATTTATTCCCAAACATATCTTGTCTTCAGGTCTCACAATCATATGCTATTCCATTGCCCAATTCATGATCAGGAACAATAGTCTGAAACAACTACACAAAATCCCATACAATAAGCTTTCCCCTTGCTGAAAGTGAACTACTGAAAAACAAAACTCTGGCTACTGTTAACCTGATGATTTTACATGCATGCTAAAACAGCCTTTTTTTTTTAATCTAGGCCACGTTTCCTTTGCTTGGTCTGTAAGAGTATCACATGTGGCTTTCCCCAGTCCATAAACTTCCTGTTTTAGAGGATGTTAGACTGGCTTGATAATGCATTTCTGATCTTCACAGAAGGCTTTCAAATTTGCTTCCCTAAACAGCATGTTCAAAGAGGACTATCTTACCTGTAACTACATCTCTTCAGTATTCTACTCTAACTGGATTTTCCATTATATCCTGTCAAGAACAAAAATCAAGGCATAGTATGTGTGCAGAACTCACTGGTGATTTTCTCATGGTTCTGGCTCAAAACAAAAGCCATTTTAGCTAGAAACAGGCAAAAGAAACCAAGGTAAAGAAGATGCAGTGTGCCCTTTCATTTTCTTCATGTAAATCCAAAGTAACCCAGAAAAAACTAATAACCAACACACACCCAACCTGATGTGGGCAGGCAAGTGGGTTTGGAGACAAGGACACCAACAACAGGATATGTAGGTGAACAAAAACAAGAAAGCATCTGCTGCAATAGCACTTACGAGTACGTAGATTAAGGTTACCAGTAGCCATTAGCTTTCAATGCTCCATACAGCGTTACACTGCTATGCAGTCTAAACTGAAGACTACTACTGCTTTTAAACTGTGCATACAAAATAGCCCACAGACTTCAAAAGAAATTATTGGAGCTGGGATTTTGGAATTTGGAATCCAAGCAGCTTCTGTTAATAAGTTCTTATATCAACTCCCAAGTATTTCACAGGATGAAGGTTAGATGAAGATATTCTAGGTAGAGATCTCCCTTGCCAATAATTTTTACTGTCCTGTTTTATACCCCATTACCACCATTCTGTCATCACAAGCACCAGTAGGTGCCTCAGCTTTTTTAAGTGACACATAAAACAAAGAAAGGGATTTTTTGGAAAACTGAACTTTAAGGGGAATTGAATACTCTTGAGGTTTTTATTTAAACCAAAGCAAATTTTAGCTAGCCACTCTGATATCCTGACCAGATTCAAAGTCACAACATTGAGTACAAATATAATTGTCTCATATTAAGTGTCTATGCTGAATAGTCTGAATATTTGCACTCACATTATTCAGAGAACTCCCTTCTAACACATTTAATGTTAATAACAGCAACGATCATGCAGAGTTATCTATGCACAATAAAATACCTATTTCCAATTGTCACTCCATTCCACTTACCACTTTCACCTCTTCCCAAATATAATATTGGATTAACTATGATTTTTCAGTCATGCATTACCTTCCCAGTCTGTACAGTCAATTTCTCTTTATTCAGTGACATACCACCCACCCCACACAAAATCATACAGTTGCCATAAGGTATGTAGCCAACTCCATTTCATCAGCTTGTTTTTCTACCAGCTCAGTCCAGTGGTATGACCCTGCACATGACCAGAAACATGAGAGTAGGGGAGTGAATAGGAAAGCATGAAAAGGAGACGACATTATTAGCCTGCCATGAAACTCCAGAGAAAACAGATTTATAACACTAGGAAAACCACATCTTCTACCTGTTGGCCTTGAAGTGACCAACAATACATAAAAAACCCCAGAGCATACAACAACACAACCACGGTTTTATTCCTGAAGTCTCCATGGCTTTATCTTATACAGAAAGACAGCAAAGAAAATAATAATTTAAATAAATCTTTCCTAATGGAGACAATCCAAATATTTTTTTCCTGCATGCAATTTGTCAGAAAAAAGTAAGATCCATAGGTGTAATTTATAATACAATCAGCAAACCATAAACACAGGTATGTGCTGAACAGGTGTAAAGTACACACTGCTACCATACTATCTCCCCAAAACTTATAAAAAATTGTCAAGGTAACAGTTATTTCGATCAAGCTGACATCTAAAGTGTATGACCTTACTTTTCTTGTAGGTTCACCAACGAAGCCATGATTCTGGCAAGTACGGCCATGCAAACAACACAGCATCGCCTTCCTCTCACAGGCCTCCTGCCTTCTGAGGACACTGACTCAAAGCAACACAAGCCAACACTAGCAGTGTATGAAAGAGACCAAGAGTGATTGAACCCACAGGGATTTTTTTAAGGAAATATTAATTTTAGAAGTCACCTGCAAAATGCACACACACACGCCCCCAAATCAAGAATCCAGCAAAGCCCATTTTCACTTTGCTTGAGTGTATTACACTGCTGGAAAGCAGAAGAAAAAAAAATACAAGACAATCTACTGCTCTCAACAGTAAAACGTCTACTATCATATTCAGCATCATTATTAAGTCTCCTTGGACTATAAGAAATATCTTTGTCATAATTCAAACAGTACCTATGCGGAATTACTTGGGGGAAAAAAAGCTGTCTTTCATAACCTCACACTGCTCTCCGGAAAGACAAAAACCAAATTATTTGTAAATCAGGAGCAGCATTACAGGTCTGTAAAGATGACAGAAGTCTTTCTTAACTATTGTGATTCAAAAACATTAGTAAAGCAATCATCACAACCAATTTATTTTGATAGCATTAACATATATCAGCCTTAAGTAAAAGCATGGAGCATCAATGGTCCAGGCATGCTTGCCTTCACTGGGACTATCAACAAAGAGTTGTGTGTTGACTGTTGTGAGCTGGCAGACACCCTCTGCACCTTCTCTTCAGCCACCAGGAAACAGTACACTCATTGTTTCACAAGTATGCAAAGCAACCAACGTGGATTCATATGGAGGATGTGAGCCACAGAGCAAAATATATTAGACACCTCTCAGCTCCTTCAGTTGACAAAGCATTCACTATGAAGGAACCCAGAAGTGAAAAAAAAATAAGATTTAGTGTCCACTACAAGTTTCATTTGTTTATAAAGAGTGGGTAATTTAGCTTTTCAGTATTTTTTCTATTGTAACCAGCTACTGAAAACTCAAAGACTGAGCTGTACTTCCCTCTCAAAATCTCCTATTTTGCAATAGTTTCAACTCCAGTCTTGCCTTCTCTCCCCTGGCTCACAGAGCTCAGGTAGGACCAGCAGTAGGCGCACACCCCTGACATAACAGACAAAATGCTTCCTGTATACAGAGTGTATACTTTGGACCTCACTGACAACTCTTCACCACAAGTCACATGAAACTCAGGAGTCATCAGATAATTATCGCTTACTGTGACAGCTCAAGTAACCATCTTCCTCAAAAAATGTGAGTACAGCCACAGCCTTAAACCAAGCAGCAGCAACTAGGCAGAACCATCAACCTGCTCCAGTATGTCAACTGGCATTAATCCCAGCTGCCTATACAGATGTGTGCATGGGTATGTACACTAAGTGGATTACTTCAATTTAGTTCTTATGAATGTGGCTTGACTTCCATTTTCAGAGTACTGTCCTTTGCTAGAAAAAGCATACGTGACGTTAACATTGGCAAACAAACATAGGATCCCTTCAGCTGAGAAAGATGATGCCTTCTGTTTAAGCTTTCCTAGTCTGCCTTGACTCATTAGAAAAAAAGTTCCCAGACCTGCTGAGGAAAACAAAAATCCTAATTAATTATGAATACAAAATAGTTAAATACATAACTACGTTAAAATCAATCACAGCTACCTTCATAAATGTTCGGTAAACTTGCATGCCCTATGATGACCAATGCTTTCTTCGACAGTGAGCAGAGAGCTTCAGGAAAGCAGCCTGCTATATTCTCAGGTATAATACTCTACTGAATAATCTATAACCTCTCTTTCTGATATACTGCAAAAAAAACAAACAGCAGGAAAGCTTACAGGGAAAGAGTGCAGGAGAACAGAATTTAGAAAATGATAATATAAATATAATAAAATATACAATATACAATAAATATAAATTAAATATAAATATAAAATATAAAATTATGATAAACTGAGTTATTGTCATACCCAGTTTCTCCATTTCCACTGATAATTTTTAATGGAACTACAGAGAGCAAGATAACCACAAATATTTCCCATTACCTCAGATACACCAGGGGGATGCAAAATTATGGAACGTTCATACATGCTGCTTTAATGGT